>NC_048421.1:12473845-12671562 GCF_013103735.1 Etheostoma cragini
GAGGTGTATAAGGTGAACAAAAAAGGAGACAGCACAGTCCCCTGTGGGGCCCCCGTACCACTCACCACCACATCAGACCGAACACGGTCCACGCGGACAAACTGTGGTCTGTCTGTCAGGTAGTCAGTGATCCAGGAGACTATGGACGCACCGACACCCATCAACCGCAGCTTCTCACCTAGTAGCAGTGGCTGGATGGTGTTGAATGCACTGGAGAAATCAAAGAATGTGATTCTCACAGTGCCGCCACCACCATCCAGGTGCAAATGAGCTCGCTGCAGCAGATAGATAGATGACAGCGTCGTCCACCCCCAGTCGAGGCTGGGCCTCACAGTCGAGGCTATAAATCACACTGCTTTTCTTTACAATTTTTCGGTGTTTCTCTGTGTATTTTCATTGTGCTACTTAAGCCCTCATAGCCATAGCTTTACACAGCTTTGTCTGGCAAATAAAGAAATAGGGATCTGTGGTGAAGTTGGAAGGAGACAGAAATTGTAGCTGTCTGAAAAAAGTGTGGGAAAGATAAACAGAGAGTCAGGTAGTAAATGTAGCATTTTTTCCAATTCAGTTCAATTACATTTTATTTGTGGTGTCAAATCATAACAGGAGCTGTCTCAGTACTTTAACAGATAAAGTAGGTCTTGACCACACTCTACAATTTACAACGACTCAACAATCCCCCCCAAGAGCAAGTATTTTGTGTGACAGTGGCGAGGAAAAACTTCCTTTAACAGGTAGAAACCTCGCAAACCCCTGGCCATCTGGGACACAGAGACACTGATACAGATATAGAGAAATATGATTCATTACATTTTTAGAAGTTGTTTTCCAGATCTTTGTAAGCATTACACTAGGCTACACATAATTAAAGACTTAATGCAACAATATTTTCACAACTATTCAAATGTTTTAGTTGCTTAGCTAGAATCCTGCATTAGCAACTTTAGCTGGTATGGGGGCTAGCTTGGTTAGTAGGCTTGTCAGATATTAAGTTGACAAAAAAAAATAATCAATAAAGGGGCATTTCGGGAGTAAGCTGGTAAAAGATGTCAGGCAGTAACTGCTTGACGTCACTATATATAATAAATGTATCCTTTTTATAGTATGATTTACTGTGTGTGCTATTTCAAATTTAATGTGAAGTCTATTACAACATATAACTACTATAGCTACATTTGTTTACTTTATTATTAAATGTAAATGTGCTGTATTTATATAGCGCTTTTCCAGTTTTAGCAACTGCTCAAAGCGCTTTCACATCTACAGGAAACATTCACCATTCATACACTGTGACGGGGGCTGCTGTACAAGGTGCCACCTGCTCATCAGATAAACATTCACACTCCGATGCGCAGCACCGGGGTCAACTCGGGGTTCAGTGTCTTGCCCAAGGACACTTCGACAATGACTGCAGGGGCGGGGATCGAACCACCAACCTTCCGATTGGCAGGCAACCGCTCTACCACTGAGCCACAGCCGCATATTATGATCATAGTCTTCTGTGTTATTTTGTTCACATAGGTTCTCATGTATAGTTTATGTGATGTTTTTGCTCTCTGACTTATTGTATATGTATCTGGCTATTATTGTACTTTTTGAAAAAAATAGTTTTTGAATACAAAAACTGTTCCAGGTGGGGTTGCAACAACAAAATGTTCAACTTCAAACAACTGCTAGTAGCTGAACACAGACTGTGAGCTGTGTTATATTGTATTGGGATTGAACAACCTGGTTCGACATAAGATTGTAAATGAGCTTGTGTGCATGCGATGGTGTTCATCCACTTCGGTCCGCTCTAAATAAATTGTTGACAGTGCAAAGTTTTATCCTTCATGCTCTTGGTTCCAGTTTTTTGGGTACATTAAATGTTCAGGAAAAAAATATTCAAAAAAAGTCATAGGACAAGGATCTTGAAAAAGAGATACAAATGTCATAGAATAGTCAGTTGAAAAAAAGTCATAATGCAGTTTGTTGACTAAAGTTATAAATAAGTCATAGTATGTCAACAATGTGATAAAAAGGTCATAGTATGGTACGTCGAAAAAAAGTCATAGTATTGTATGTTGAAAAGGTCATGGTATGGCATGTTGAAAAAAGTCATAGGACACTACTTCAAAAAAATTGTAAAAACTTCATAGTATAGTACGTTGAAAAAAGTCGTAGTATTGTATGTCAAAAAAAGTCACAGTATTCTATGTTGAAAAATGGGATTAAAAAGTCATAGTATAGCATGTTGACAAAAGTCACAGTACACTACTTAAAAAAAGTGGTAAAAACGTCATAGTATAGCATGTCAAAAAAAAGAATAGTACAGTATTTTGAAAAAAAGTCATAGTATAGTATATTGAAAAACTAATACAAATGTCACATTATGGTATAGCAAAAAAGTTATTTAAAAAGTCAAAGTACAGCATGTCAAAAAAGTGATGCAAAATGTCATTTTTCATCACCTTGAAAAAGATCATAGTGTGGTATGTTGAAAAAGTGACAAAAAAATCATACTATAGTTGGTTGGAAAAAGTCATAGTGTGTACATCAACAAAATTGAAAAAAAGTCATAGTATAGTCAGCTGAAAAAAAGTAAAACTATAGTATGTTTTAGTATTGTATGTTAAAAAATAACAAGTCATAGTATGGTTTGTTGGAAAAAAGTCATAGTATAGCACGCTGATAAAAGTCATAGTATAGTATGTTAAAAAAAGTTATATTATAGCATGTCAAAAAATCTGAAAAAAGTCACAATATATTATGGTGGAAAAGGTTTTAATATTGTATGTTAAAAAATGTGATTAAGAATGTCATTTTATAGCACACTGAAAAAAGTATGTCAAAAAAAAGTCATAGTATTGTATGTCATAAAAAGTTATGGTATAGTATGTCAAAAAGTGATAAAAATGTTAAAGTATAGTATGTCACAAAAAGTCATAGTATACTATGTCGAAAAAAGCGATAAAGTCATGGACTAGTTTGTTGAAAAAGGTCATGGTATAGTTTGTTGGAAGAAGTCATAGTATAGTACGTAAAAAAAGTCATAGTATTGTATGTTGAAAAATGGGATTAAAAAGTCATAGTATAGCATGTCGACAATAGTCATAGTACACTACTTCAAAAAAGTGGTAAAAACTTCATAGTACAGCATGTCAAATAAAAGTCATAGCATAGTATGTTGAAAAACTGATAAAAATGTCATATAATGGTATAGCAAAAAAGTTATTTAAAAAGTCATAGTACAGCATGTCAAAAAAAGTGATAGTATAGTATGTTGAAAAAAGTCATAGCATAGTATGTTGAAAAAGTGATAAAAATGTCACGTAATGGTATGGCAAAAAAGTTATTTAAAAAGTCAAAGTACAGCATGTAAAAAAAAGTGATACAAAATGTCATTTTTTATCACGTTGAAAAAGGTCATAGTATAGGATGTTGAAAAAAGTGACAAAAAATCATACTATAATTTGTTGGAAAAAGTCATAGTGTAGTACGTCAACAAAACTGATAAAAAAGTCATAGTATAGTCTGTTGAAAAAAGTCAAATTATAGCGTGTCAAAAAAAATAATAACAAGTCATAATATAGTATGTTGAAAAAAAGTTTTAGTATTGTATGTAAAAAAGATGTGATTACAAATTTTATTTTATAGAATGTTGAAAACAGTCAAAGTATAGTATGTCACAAAAAGTCATAGTATAGTATCTAAAAAAAAGTCATAGTATACTATGGCGAAAAAAGCGATCAAGTCATAAAATAGTTTGTTGAAAAAGGTCATGGTATAGTTTGTTGGAAGAAGTCATAGTATAGTACATAAAAAGAATCATAGTATTGTATGTTAAAAAATGGGATTAAAAAGTCATAGTATAGCATGTCGACAAAAGTCATAGTACACTACTTCAAAAAGTGGTAAAAACGTCATAGCACAGCATGTCAAAAAAAGTCATAGCATAGTATGTTGAAAAACTGATAAAAAATGTCACATAATGGTATAGCGAAAAAGTTATTTAAAAAGTCAAAGTACAGCATGTCAAAAAAAGTGATACAAAATGTCATTTTTTATCACGTTGAAAATGGTCATGGTATAGGATGTTGAAAAAAGTGACAAAAAAATCATATTATAGTTTGTTGGAAAAAGTCTTAGTGAAGTACGTCAATAAAACTGATAAAAAAGTCATAGTATAGTCTGTTGAAAAAAGGTTAAATTATAGTATGTCAAAAAAAATTGATAACAAGTCATAATATAGTATGTTGAAAAAAGGTTTTAGTATTGTATGTTAAAAAATGTGATTAAAAATGTCATTTTATAGAATGTTGAAAAAAGTCATAGTATAGTATGTTAAAAAAGTCATAGAATAGTATATAAAAAAAAGTAATAATATAAGATGTCAAATATAGTATTGTAAAATAACACTGATAGTAACTGGATAGCTGATGTGGTAGAGTGCACAAACATATGTAGAGGTTTATTCCTTGAGCCAGTGGCTTGCGGTTTGAATCTGGCCTGGATCTTGAAAAAGGGATACAAATGTCATTTAGTATTATGTTGAAAAAGTCATAACACAGTTTGTCGACTAAAGTGATAAAAAGTCGTAGTATAGTCGTAAAATAGTTTGTAAAAAAAAAGTCATGGTAACGCCTGTTGAAAAATGTGATTAAAAAGTCATAGTAAACTACCTCGAAACAGTGGTAAAAACGTCATAGTATAGTATGGCAAAAAAACTCATGGTATTGTATGTTGAAAAAGTGATGAAAAAGTTATAGTATAGTATGTCAAAAAAAGTGATAAAAAGCCATAGTGGGTGTCCGGAGAGCTCAGTTGGTATAGCAGGCGCCCATGTGTAGAGGTTAACTCCTCAACACAGTGGGCCTCTCTCCCCTTTCACTTCTTCAGCTATCCTGTCATTAAAGGCCTAAAATACCCCAAAAATAATCTTAAAAATAAGCCACAGCATAGTACGTTGAAAAAAGGCATATGTACTTTTTGACATATGGCTTTTTATCACTTTTTCTGACATACAATAATATGACTTTTTTCCGCATATACTATGACTCTTTCATCACTATTTCTGACATCAAAAGGATCAAACTCTATTTGTGATCATCATACATACTATTACATTTCTGCATTTAACAGATGACCTGGGATTGATCTGTGGTGGTGGGGCAACCATTTTACAAGCCCATCATTTTTATGGCATACTATACTATGACTTTTGATGTAATTTTTATAACATACCATATGATGACTTCTTATGTGATTTTTACAACATACTATGCCATGACGTTTTATGTCATGTTTTATGACATGCCTAGTTATGACTTTTTATGTAATTATGAAATTTAATATCTAATTTCAAAACATTTTCCTGATTTACTTGTTTTGTCTAAAAAAAATTATATGTATGAAAGGGGAGAGTGTGTGGGAAGAAATGCAGGTCAGATTTGAACCCTAGACCTCTGCATAAAAAAATAAACCTCTATCTAAGCTGAGCAACCCAGGGACCCCTATACAGTGACTTGTAATGTCATTCTTTACAACGTAGCCACTATTACTTGTAATGTCATTCTTTCTTTGGCTGAAAAAAGATTGAAAAATTGGGAAAATAAGATGGGACTTGACATTAATGGTTACATTTTTGGTGTTCACTTGAACAATAAATTATACTCATTATCCTTTGGGCCCTATGTTCAAACGGCCAAAGTCAATATTTTCACCATATACCATTAACACAGTAGATAATCCAACATATAATTTGCAGAAAAATAAAGTATACCAGTCATTTTTAGTAGTAACCAGGTATCATGATGGATTAGAAAACTGGTAGTTAAAGTACTGAATCTTTGTTCTTTATTTTTATACACATGCTGCTATACACACGAGGAAAGACAGGTATTAATTTTACAGAGAGTCACAAACCACCTACTGTGGAGTTATCCTGGATACCAGGTCAACAGTAGTCAGAACAGGATCAGGAAGGCACAGTATCAAGTTGAAATGGCACAGAAAAGGAATGGGGAAATACAAAATAACAATGTTGCTCAAAAGCAGTGAGGTTCAACAACTTCACATGCAAATGCTAGCCTAATTATTAAAATGCAATGTTTGCATTGTACTTGCATTGCATTTCATCCTTCCAATCAAACATACATTAAGATAATCAGCTTGAACCTTAGATTAAATGCATAATTGATACATGGTCATAACATAGTAAATGAACAGTTCAATTTTATATTGCAATAACAATTACAAGATACATTTTTCCAGTAGCATGAAGTTTGCGATATAAAAAAAAGGCTCTGTACATCAGAATCCAATATCCTGTCTATGGGCTGAAAAGTGTTGTATATTGTAGCATTTATAAGAATACTAATGTCCAATGCAACAAGCAGGCAGCCATATTAATTCAAGGCACAGAGATCTATATGCATGGCGCTACACATACAGGACCAAGTTATGTAAAGATTGCAGCTACGCAAACACCGGACCCCTTTTTTGCAGCTACATTACATAAGCAGACACTGGCATTGCAACAAAAAGACATCTGCCACATCTACAACAACCACACTTACTGGGCCATACTGAGTCAACATACACGTAGCTGGAGCGTCTATGCTTGTTGCAGGCTTTAGCTATCTTTGAGTTTAGCTGTAAGGACGTAAATCGGTAGCTCTTATCGATTTTCCAAGTCTTAAATAACGTGTGTGTTAACAGAATGTGGTTTCATTATTTTAATATGCAAGTATAGAATTAGAATATTGGAAGTAACTACACAGTATTCTAGTACAGTTACGATACATAGATATCACATTGTTAGAAATAATTAAAAAAAAGTGACATGTAGATGCTTAAGACTGAAGACAACTTCATCACATCATAAATCATTGTTATAAGGAATGGATTATAAACGATTTTGCAAAATCACTTCAAATTGACATACAGATATGTACATATGTAATATGTTTTTTAAATTTCTGCTCATTACCCAAATCAACCTTACTGTAAAAATAAGTTCTCAAGTCATTGATGTATTTCACAGATGAATACAATATCTAAACACAAACTGTATTTATAAATTCTTCTCAATTTAGTGTTAAGCAGTTTATAGAGTTAATTTAAAATAAGTGTGCTTAAAACCACCATGACAAGTAGTAAAATATCTCTGAAATCCATATTACTAGACCAAAACTCTGGTCGCAAGACACACAACTGAACCATCTGACAGTTCATGAAATGTTTTCAAAGCTGGGACAACAATATATGTTTTGTTTTTTTAAACATCAGTCATAGAGTAAGGTACCAAGAACATCTTTGCAGGAGTAAATTTTCTTTTCTAATTTCAGAGACGCTGATGGAATAAACAGAGTCCTCCCTTGTCCTGGTGGACTTCCTTTAGAAGGAGAATTCCGGCCAATTTTTATGTTAATCTTGATCGCTTGATCGAAATATGCGAGTACATTTGATTGAAAAAAACAAAACGACCTGTGTTGGTGCAGGCAACACTGAGTATCTTCAGCTACGTGTACAAGCTTCCACTGAGCTAAAACAACAGTTAACAGGGCAAGTTTTAGAGTGCCTTTGTGCCTCTTAACAGACACACAATGCAATGAATATGTCTGTACAACATGAACAGGTCCCTTACGTAACATCAAGATGCTTTTTCAACTCAGACATTGTTTTGATTCACCTACCCTGTCTTGTTCTTGCTGGTGGGTAGCTTGCCTGGTTAGATGCTAGCTGCTATTGATAAGCATGTTCAGCCAAGCTTTTGTGAAAATCATAACACAGCAGTTCCGTGTGTATTGTAGCTCAACCATTTTGTGTGTAATCGATCTGGTGTTGGTGAGTAGGAGGCTTGGCGGTATTGATCTGTGTGGTATTTCCATTAGCCGGGCAGGTAGTATTCATGCCCGCCTTCCTTGCCTCACGCAGCCGAAAACAATCCTACGAGCGCCCGCTGGTGTGGTGGGTGTCCTCCATGCCTTCGCAGCGACAAATTGTAGTTTATTCCCCCCTCAAAAATAGGTAATTGAACACTGTAGTAGTTATGACCATATCAGTAACAGTGTAACTACATGGAATTACCTATTTTACTGTTAGTTTGATGGTTGTCCAACAACAGTTGGAAAGAACCAGACAGAGAAGTGCAATAGGCAGATGAAGCAACTTGCCCCCGTTAACTGCCATTTTAACTCAGCAGAAGCTGGTAAAGGTAGCTGCAGCTACTCAGTGTTGCCTGCATCGATTCAGGTTGGGGGGTTTTTAATCGAAAGTTCATCGCATATTTATAGCGATCAAGATTAAAAATAAAAATAGGCCGGAATACTCCTTTAAGGGCCCTCGTTGGCTCTAATCACTGAAGCAGAAGACTGGGCTGGAGGGTAAAAGGAATAGAGGGACTGGATGATCTTTGCAATGAATAAATCTGACACTGGATCAGAGTCAGGGGTTGAGGTGCTCATCTTCCAAATGAAGGCTGCTCGTGGGACACAGGAGAGGCTGGCTGGAGCAGTTTGTGCTCTGACTTTTCAGGCTTTCTGTTGACTCTGATGAACCTGGAGAAGAAAAAGCAACAGATAAGCCACATGTCTCAAAGTTTCCAGTCAGACTTCACTAACTGTAAATACAGACGTGTCATTCCTGATAAAATAGGACTATCACAGGAAATTCACTTGATAACACCCGCTGGATCTTGTCTTTTCCCAGCTGTGATAGATAATGTAAGAGCTATTTATGGAGAATAGGATTCAGTAAGACGACCCGACCCGATACCGGATAAGCGGTCGAAGATGGATGGATGGAGGATTCAGTAAGAGCTCATACACAGAGAAGCAGACAGACAGGAAAACCTACATACCACAGTTATTCCTCCATACCAATAGAGCAGGAATCGGGACCAAGAGCTGCCCAAAGTGCAAGGGGACAGGACAGAAGGGAACATAAAGAGTGTTAGGAAACAGAAGCACAGGAGCACACAGCTTAGATGCAAAAGCAAGGGAATCACAGTCACAAGTTTTGGATTTAAGAAGAGAAGATTAGAGAACCAGAACTATAAAGGAGTCAAAAATAAGCAAGAACCAGATGATTTTCTCTAAGCAATCATCAGAAAGTAGAGGTCTATACTGTAAAAGATTACATACACAGCACAGGTTCTGCTTCTTTCCTTTTCTTTCGTATTAGCAGGGTATAAAAGATTATTCTTCACACTCTAATATTTCTTCTCTGTTTCTGGTAGAGAATGTGTCACCTGGCAGAGACAAGTTGCCCGGTGGGTCGCTCTCTGTTTTGGTCAAGCTGCTGTGTTCACTGCTGCAGTCCTGTAGGATGTCTCCTCCAGAATGCATCCTGTCCTCTGGATCACCCAAGAGAGTACGTAAACGTCAATGAATCTAACTATCAAAGCCAACAAATCTTTTCCCAGTGTCACATAATTAACTGTTCACTTAGAAAACTCACCGTCATCTGGAGACAGGGATTCTGCCACGTCCTCGGTTGCTGTGGCCTGGAAGAAAGATCCGGTTAAAGCTTTTGTTTGCAGCAGAGTTTAAATGTCAGGTAGTAAAGTAGCGGCTTACGTCAGTGGGGGCGGGGCTGCTGGACAGAAGTGTGTGAGGCTGAGCATCAGACATTTCAGACAACTTTTCCTCATCTTCTTCCTGGATGGGAGACGATGGAGACCTAAGGGTACTGGATTGGGGGACACGGCAAAAGATAAATTAATACAGAAAAAATACAAGTAGGAAAGGTAATTCAATCAACCACAGTTACCTACATTGAGTTATTTCACTATTATTACACATCTACCTTTCACAAGAAATGATAATGGCCTCCAGATATTGTAGACATTAAAATACATTTTAAAAAACAACTGGCTTTAGGCCAGCAGCATGAATAAACTGCATTCTACAAAATATGGCACGACTAAACTGTCCCATATGGAACAAAAATCTGCAGTAATTTAAAATTTGGAAAATAACTGAACACCACATCCTTGTATGAAAAAGGTTACGATGTAAATCTGATTACTGACCAAGCCCGACGTAAAGTGATGTTTGCAAATAATGTTATACACGTACAAATATATTATCTAATTTCCTGTCCTAACATAATGTCTTACAGTTTTTACGTGCTTGTACACATAAAAATACCTGTCAGGTGACTTGCTGACTTTTCCTTTCTGCAGACTCCCATCACTTAAATGCTCCGGGGAGCTCAGCTGTCTGCTGTCACCACCCACACCCCCTGAGAAGTTGATTTCATCGTAGAGGGGTGCAGTTGGGATGGCAGGAGAAACTGATCGCAGACCATTCAAAGCCTCTAACAGTGAGATGGGTTCAAAGCCGGGAGGAACCGAGTCTGTGCTCTGCAAAGAGACATAGACAAGGACTTGGTAACAATGCACTGTTGATTAACAAAGGCTGCGTATTCTTAACAAGCACTATAAAAAAAGACTACTATTTGCCTATACTATTTCATTCATAGATGGGCTTTTACCAGTTCAAGTGTCAGAGTCATAGCTATCAGTCCGTGCTAATATACAATATACATTTACACCAAATAGTTGCTGGATAATATGCCTTACAATGCCACAATGGAATTATGAGAAACAATAAAAAAAGACTACAAAATCAAGATGTTTGACCATTGTCTTGTGTCGCAATAAGTAGACTTTTTGTGACTAATTCAACATTGCATGTACGTCTCTGTTCCGCAGCTTAACAAAGCCATTCAGCAGCCTTGTGCCTCGTCAGCTTAAGGCAGACTATTACACGGAGATGTTGACTTAGTCACACCATACCAACTTTCTGCCCAATAAAAGTTGGTATCAATCTAGATCACGTTCTCCCTTTTTGACTTGTTTTATTAAGCTGTCAGTTTGAAACATATTACGGTAGGAATGGACTTGTTTTATTTACATTTGAAATGTTTCTAAAGCAGAACTTCAAATCACAATAGAGGTAAAAAATGTGTTATGTGGGCCAGAGTCACGCCGTTTCACCTTAACGTTGCTCCACATCTTAGCCAATTATATCTGATTACATAAGTGTACAGTACATGAGACTTACAGAGTGCTCGTCATGGTCCATAGTCTGAGCCAGAACAGGGCTGAAGGACACAGGGGAAAGAGCACCAGGCTTTTTCCTCACAGCTCTGATCTGCAGCAAGGCTCTGAAGGCTGTTTAGACACACACAGGCTCAAATTAAAAACAATAATAAAGTTAATGAATTACGTTAAATGTTGACTGCTCTTCGAATAGCATTGATAAAGCACTTTTAAGGGCAGAATTTCATTAGAATAATGTTACACGTCTTACGCAGTCGGCAGATTGGACAGTTGTTGGCCTGGTAACGCAGAGTGTCTGCGCAAGAGTTGCAGAGACACAGATGTCTGCAGGGCAGGATGAGTGTATCTCGCAGGTCAGACAGACAGACAACGCACTCATTGCTGTTGTCACTGTTCTCATCGTCAGATGGCTGGAAAAATAAAACAAAATCAAGTCAAAAGTCACGCAAATAAAATATTAAGTGGCTTTTAGAGTATTGTCTTTCGTGCAAACGGTAACATTTTTACTGAAACCTTTGTTTCTTGGTTGTTTTTGTTCTCAATCCCATAGATCTCCTGTAAGAGGTAGCTCACACGGTCCACCTGGAAAGATACATAAATTATCTTTTGAGAAACCCATGTCACACACACACACAATGTCCAGCGTAGTAGAAGAAGCTAAATGTAGAATGTATACTGTTCACAGTTTTTTTTCTTTCTTTTAGATAAGAATGAGAACAGTGATACACAAAGGTTATTTGCATATTTCACAGAGAGGCAAAGATGTAAAGATCCCTTTGAGGTCCCTGAAAGTTTACATTCAACATCTACTTCAGAGATGTGTGTTATTACCAGACTCCAAAGGGTCTTGGCACAGATTTTTGTGACTTAATTTTTTTAAAGCTGCAGGATGTTCTGTGTAAAATATCCTGCATTACATTAACAACATGCTGTAGCTCGTACAGTTTGTGCTTCACAATTGAATGACTTGTCTCCATTTACAGTTACATTTACATTGCTATGTTTTGGTTCCAAACGAATAGCTTTTGCTACATTTACACCCTACATTCACACTGTTCTGGCATTTCAGAGCCCATAAATCGGAGAAATTTAAAAAACACGGCCACAAACAGAGAACTTTGGCAACACTAACAATGACGCCACCGTTTTGCCTCCTGATTGGCTCATGACATCTCGTTCTATGAGACTTAGTTACTAGATAGATAGATAGATAGATAGATATTTATTGATCCCAAAAAAATGGGAAATTACAGTGTTACCCTGTTTTATTATTGTTTTGTTATTACTAACGTTACCCTGGAAACTTGGGGGAGTTTACAGTGCATGCTGCCTCCTGTTTAACCTGGCACACGTATGCCCAGTTTACGAGAATGTTGATAAGACATGTGGTTTGGGCGTGTTAGTTTAAATAGAGATTAGTTCTTCTACTGGAGCTAAAAACTATTTGCTTTTGAGATCATTTTTTGCTCAAAACTGCTTAAAACCCAAAACATAGCATTGTAAACGTAGCCTTAGGCTGATTTAAAAAACTACTAATTGATTAAAGCAAGTGAGGACATTCCACTTTACATTCCTGGATCATTTGCTAATTATTAATGATATGATTAACAACTGAAATAATAACTTTCATAAACTTACAATTTGCTTCTGCTTGAGAGGCTTGACGGAGAAACTGCCATCAACGTGCTGAAGGTAAAAAAACAAACAAACATGTTTTAGCACATTCAAAAACTTGTTTTACACAGAATTGAACTATTTACTTTTATTTAGGTGTATACATACTCTTTCAAAGGCTGCCAAAAGGACGTGAGCATGTCCAAGGCAATCTTAAAAAGAACACACAATATTACAGGTTAATTCTAGGTTAATACAAATGTTGACACACATTAACACTTTAGCTTACAAATCAACTGCTAACCCTGATTGAATTAGTGTAATTCCTTATGACCGTTACTACTATATTATGTTACTATTTCATATATAAGGACAGCCTTAATAGTTCTGACTGATATATAGCTTTAGTAACATACCGTCCCCTTCATCAACCAAAGCTTGGATTACCATGGGAAACACTCCTCGGTCAAGGTCAAAGTTCAGCTTTAAGGGGAAAGATTCATACATTTTATTATCCAATGCATTGATTTAGACTCCAGGCTGAACTTGTGCTGTGTGAGTTTAAGAAGAGAATATTCACAGAGATAAATCAACACCAATGGAGACTATGTGTTGTTGTGATGTGCGATGTGATGTTGCTGCACATACTTACATCTTCCTCTTTCCACTCACAGAAATCTAATTTGAAAGATGGCATGGAGAACTGTTGGCTCACCCCTCGCTTGTAATGCACAGTTTCAGAGACCAGTGATGGATTCTTTGGGCTGTACCTGCACACAGTATGTTACGGAGTAAAATGATCAGTGTGCAGGGGGACGAAGGAATCCTGGATGGACTCTGCACTTTGTTCTTTTTAACTGGGCAGCAGCAAAAGTGGACATTTTAATATTTATCAGTAAGGAAAGCCTAATGGCGGTCATCTTTAAGTAGTCAGTACATGCTTAAGTGTCCCTAGACCAAATTAGAATAAAGATAACTAAATAGCTTCACAACAGTAGCAATATCAGATTTTTTTGACTCTGGAAAAATGTGTCATCTTTCTGTCTCATCTCATCGTAACACAATTACTTCAGTACAAACTATTACTTTCATCTGCATCTTCTATGTCTTATCAGCAGTATCCATAGCAACTGGAGGTTGGTAAGGACCCACCGTATCTATTCTAGTCTTTGTGCTTTAAGGCTTGAATCTCACTAGACATAAAACAGAATTGAAATGTCTCTGCCACAAGGTTTTCCACTAATATGATGCTGCTGTATCAGTTACATTATCTGTTCATGTGGTTCACATCTAAACACCTCATCCTCTCAACAACAGATATAGATGTGCTCCATGATAGTTTCAGAAATAGATTTAGATGTGACATTTAATTTCGAATAATAAACGATTCTGACTCCATCAGGTGAATATTTACGTAGCAATTTATCCTGTGTGCTACTAATAGCTATGGCTTCATCTGACTTTGCCCAATAAAAAAAAGTTTTGACATCAAATCCTTACACTGCCATCCCATTAGAAAACTCCTCAAACGCTTGGCAGTAGAGGGTGATGGCCACTCGAGCATCAGCATCAAAGGTGAACTCCACACCATACTGAACTTTTGGTTTTCCCCCTTCCTCCACCGGAGTGTCAGAGTCATCTTTATACCTACAATCAAGAGGTTTGACAAACTTTGGGTCAGCACAATCTTTATAACGGTCATTTGCTTTTACTGTGATTTGTATCGTAACTATTGCCTGGCTATCTTTACCTGACCAAACGCAGAGAGTCCTTTCTAATGTTGACCAGACTCCTCAGGGTTTTCACAGGCTCATGGGGTGCAGGCGTCACATACGGAAACTAATGAAAACCGCAATATGGATGATATTGATTTTGCTATTTGATCAACATAGTTTGACTAATCCTATTCCTAACAATGAATGTACAACTGCATATCAGTAAAAACTGTGGAAAATATACTGTACTGAATTCTCAGATGATTAAAACAACCGGGATGAAGAAACATCTGTTTTCACCTGGACTGGCCTATTTCCAAGAAAATTCAGGTCCATGTTTTCTCCAAAAAGGTATCCCTCTGGATGTGGTGTGTCAAATTTCTCTCCTCCCATAAAGAAGTGGCTCGCAAAATAATTACCTGAGGGCAAGAGAAAAAAAACATGAATAATAAAGCCACCGCAAGCAACATCATTGAGACAAACTTGTGACACTGATCCTTTTCTTTCTTTCATTTTTTAATTTTTTAATAAGGGGACCTCTCTGTCTGTGTCAATGTAAACAATTACTCAATTTAAATACATTTTCTGCAAATGATCTGTCTTAAAAAACAAAAGGGTAAGCTGTACAAATTGTTGGCTTAAGGGTAATAAGACTCTTTTGGACAACATGTTTGAGCTCTGGTTTAATAATGCAATCATTGCAGAAGCAGCGCAACAGTAGCCACACAACTTCAGACAGGTAGTGATAACATTATCTTTTCAGGTTTATTTCTTTGTTTTTTTTGTAGTGGATGTTATACAAAGGCTGGTCAGCTGACTAAATGGGATCAATAAATAAAACTGAGATATATCAGCAAGCCACAAAACACCATGACACTGTTGATTATATCTACATATCCATGAACAAGTTTACTCTGTATATATCTAAGATATTTTTTGTTTATGTGGTCATTTCAACCACGCAAACAAGACAATAAGATTAAGAGTAACCTCATTATCACCATGGTGTGTGTTACTGAGATGCAGGAGATCATATGACCAGCTGAAGTCCAGTTGACAATAATATGCGTAGCGTTCTTATTGATTTAAAACTGGGTGAGATTTTATGGTCTCGCATTCTCCATTCTGTGTTTTTACTACTGAAGGTAGTGAAAGTGTAAAAAACATGAGACGTAACGTTCCTTATCTTAAATACATTTGAAATAGCACACTAGAAATGATGCCTTAAAGATTTCTTTACGGAAGCTGGAAATCTTTCGACTATGGGTGTCAGCATCATTTGTTTCTCAGCTCTTGTGGCTTAAATTTAATGTATATAAAAACACTTTGTCGAAGACTGTGCATTCAGTTTTGGTGTTGGCCATACAGTGCTTCATGCTTAATGATCACAATGCTGTAATAAACATAGCGTTACACCAAATTGCATTACTTTGACAGTCTTTGCCAGTAAAGCGACCTTCAATACATAAACTACTGTAAATAACGCCTGACCCAGACAGTCACGTCTAGCTCATAACGCTAAAGGTTTCCAATAATTATGTAACTGTACAATAATATATCTTTGTCTAATATCTTTGTATATACAAAGGTAGAGGATACGTATTTATTGGGAATCTTGATCTGCTAAAGACAATGCCGATCCCTTACCAGATTTCGGGGGAAATCGATAGGCCGAGTTGGCCTGGATATCGATATCCTCAACACCAGCGATTCTGCGACTCAGGATGGACCCCATCTTTCTCGGTTGGGTCGCCGATGTTAGCTACAGTAAGCTAGCAAGGCGCGTCACAGCTCTGCCTTAACACGTACACTAAATCCAAAACAAAGGTTGCATCAACCAAGTGCAAACGCTTTCGTTAATTTAACATTTTACACGGTCGGTTTGATCAGTGGCTATGCTGCGAATGCTAACAGGAAATAAATTGAGACGGTACTGTTGTTTTTCCAGAGCTGTGCTAACGTAGCAGGGAGTCAACCTGATTGGCTGTCTCCAAGTGTGCCAGAAATTCAGGGCGTTCGTTCTGTGTGTTGGGACCGCCCGGCGGGCGGGGAGGAGGTCAGGAGGGGAAGGGGTCAGTGCAAGAGCGTAAATCAAATGTATTGGGACAAAGTAGATAAGTAAACATAATAGTAGAGCAAATTTAAAACAACTTTTGGAACTGTTTAATTTTGTTTTCTCCATACAATTACGAATCCTAATGTGTGATCCTGATATGTGAGGCTATCATTACCCCTCTAATTTTAGGCTACATACAAAAATGAATGTGCAAAATAGAAAAAAATAACGGAATCAATGTTAATGATGTTTACTCTTTAGAGGTATCAATAAGCGTCATGTTAGTACTTTCAGTAGTATCCTAAGAGTTCATATTATCTGTAATATACACTACTGTCAAAAAAGAGCCCTGCAATACATGCTTTGCTTTGTGAATGTTTTGGAGGTAGACAGAATTGTAGAAAACCACAGTGTTTCTGTTTTATTCTAACATCAGTGGTATTGTGTTTGTCTTGACACTGAGAGCAACACCCGGAGGTGTTGGCTTACTATATTATTAATATGTAAAAATACGATAACATAAAAATGGGTAAATTTAGAATGAATACAGCTTTACAGTTTTCAACACTTTCTGTTGTTGTAGTTGTTGTTGTTGTAAAGACAATTAGGTCTACCCTCTTTAGCGTTTGCTAGAAAAGTAAGCCCATATTTGTTCATTATCGATCTATATCTATATCTACATGGCTCCATATCTATATGGCTCTAGGCACAGTCTCTCTTTTTTGTCTTTCTCTATCATTCTGGAAAGGCCTTTATGTGAATTGTTGACCTGAGTGTTCTCAGAATCACTTGTGTTTACTGCCATCTAGTGGTCGCGGGGAGGAACTTCAAAACATTTAATCAAAATAGCGTCAATGTAGACGTTAACGATTTCCGGTGGTTACTTAAAAAAGAAGAAGAAGAAAAAAAACAGAAATATAAATTATCATTATTTATATCATCATGTATAATATTTGGTATGTTTATTCAATAGGACTAATTAATTATTGCTGCAAGTTTATATAAGATCCCTCGTTATGAGTTGGGCAATGGGCTGTGCTTGGATTCTGGAAAACTCTCAGTAAAGTGGCTACATGGTTATATAATTATGTTTGACTGCTCATGAATGACAATAGTGCCGGGGAGATGTGCCATTGTATCACCGATGTTATGTTGAATAAAGTGACGGTGTGGGAATCCCCATAATTGTTTCAAACAGTGTTGCGTGTTTGATGGACTGCTGTTTGTAGCTAACTGCAAGTAAAACATAAAATAATAAGACATATTTGTATCATTCACACATACACATAATCATGCTAAAAACAACCAGTGCGTAAATCTAATAATTAGGAATGCAAATTAAATCACAGTAATTGTACTGGTTTAAACTTTAAATCGTGGTTAGAATATGACGTGGTCATCCTTGATCAAGGCAGATGTAATGGGTAGAGAAGGTTAATTAAAAAATCATCGGCATGTATTTGACTTCATGCCAGTAGCTGGCGCTATTGACTCCACTTCTTTTCAATCCACAGGTATATTTTTAAACCTTTGCTTCAATTTCTGTTAGGTACCAAACGAGTATATCACTAGTATGGTTTTCTCAGTGACATATGTTGTCATGTTCTGTGTAGTGTGTTATATGGGTTGTATTTACTAGCGGTTTTAGCTAGCGAGCTAGGGGAAGTTAGCCTTTCAACGTTCGTGAAGGCTAAACCGCGGCAGTTGATATGCGCGTGCCGGTAAACTCACACGCCAACGGCTGACCGTTGCGTTGGTGATTGATTATCACATAGTCATGTGAACAGCTTCAATTTGAATATAGTACTCTTTGTATATGATCTCTGACAAGGTTGTTTGTATTGTAATATATTCCATAGAAGTAATCTAATGTGGCCTCTGATGTGCTTAATGTATTTACTTTAAATGAATAATTTAACAGTAAGGTAGCCTGTTTACTTGACGGTGTTATAGCAAGGGTTTCTCCAGGTAATCTGAGCTATAGTGTAATTTGTGGATGTATATTTGATATTTCACAATATGTTGTAGTTAATCTGATACATACTAATGTGTTACATATCTGTTTGTTATATATTAACAATATAATAATAATATATAGACCCAATAATATATAATTATATATATTAATATATAATTATAGTGTATTTTATAATTGGGTGTGTTATTATTAATCGTCCAGTGTCCTAGTGTCTATTAGGTCTATTCTGTTGGCATGGTCATCAAATTATTTTTGGCTCACAGAAATAAACAGCCAGCGCTTGAGAAAGACACAACTTTTGTATCTCCACTTCTTTTCAATCCACAGTGCTACCCAACCTGTGGCTTTGTACCTGCCCAGATTCCCCTAGGTCTGAGGCCGGTAACACAGACATCATACAAGCTGAACTTCCGTGTAATACTTTCAAAATAAATACATTTATTAATTCGATATTTATTGATTACAGCACTTGTTTAGCTACTTCACAATGTAATACGTAGACTATATAGGCGAATTATTCTACATTAAATGTACTGGTTTGAATCAAGGAATTTGACGTGCGGATTCAGCAGACCAATCAATCAAAAGCACTTGTCGCTGACGTTAACTACCTTAGCTTTTATGTATGTTCAATCTAAGTTTTTTTTTGTTGTAGAGTACAGTAACGTTATGATACGCATTTGTACATGTGTTTACAAATTCCCTGCCTGTGAAAATATTTAATGACGTCAAGTGTAAATCCGTCTCACCGGATGTTGATTCTCACCGAAAGGGTCGGGCTGCTAACGGTAAAAGCTTCAGTGACACCGCGGGCAGGCTGCGTTTCTCACAAAACCAGGTATCTGTTCATTTGCCTTGCAACACACTGACAGTTGAATCATTACAGTCGTGACCACAAACAATGTTTCCCTATGCTATACATATTTAGTTCATTCATTTGCATGTTTTGAGGACATCATTAAATTCAGTCTGTGTCTTTGCCTAGAATGGCGACGCTAGCTAACAGCTAGCTAGCAAACATGCTTTTGCTTTCGCTGAACAAACACACCCGTATCTTCCTTTACCAGCTGAGCACAAACAATCTCGCTAGCAGTCGTTCCTTAACCTATTTATGCGCCAGGTAGCTAGATAACTGCTCCGTTATCTGCCAACCATAGTGACGCTAACTCGCGCACACTACGCGTTAGCTACCGTGCCGACAATAATAACAATAATAATAATAATTGCAGATAAGTTACATGTTTTAGATACGCTCCCCAATTTAGGTTAACATCAGTGCTTCGTTGCTAGCCTCCATTACGTAACTAAGTTATTCATGGTTAGTTGTGCAAGTAGCTTTGAGCTGGATTATCTGGGGAAGGATTTAAAAAAAAAAATCAGATAGCTTAGCTACGTTAGTTGGTTAGCTGAGAAGCTGCAACGTGTATGCGTTACAGCTACTAAAGCACATACATTATCGTCATATTACAGGATGTGGCACATTTGCCAGATTCCTCCGGTGGAATCTTTCTTTTCTCAGTAGCAGGTCTATTTTCCTTACCTATAGTCAGTTCTGTGTTAATATGTTGACAGTTGCACAAATTAGTATTTGTCACAGGGTAATTTTACCATTAAATGTACTGTGCAAATTGTTGGTGGGGGTACCCACGCTATATTGCCTCAGTAATCATCACATAGAAGAACAACACCTTACTGACACAGTCTCAGTTTCATTATTTACTCCGTTTTATTATGTAGTCAAAGAAAAGTCCCGGTTCCTGCCTGAACTTAAGCCCGGAGACAGGACTGGAGAGCTCTCGCTTAGGTTGCTATAGTTCTCTATTGAATCCATTCAGACCTCTAAAGTTGGTGTATTTATGTTTTGAAAAACCTTTTTGTTAATGCCATGTTTACTGTGCTGATGATCATCATTGTAAACACTCATAGCTTCGTGTTGTCTACTGATTTTATATGCATCATCCTGTCTTTTGATAAAATATAGTGACATTCATAGTTCCCACCAAACTATTTCCAGACCTTCCTCCTCCACAGTGCTGTGGATGAAGGTCTGGCAATGCAAGACTACCACAAAACTAACTTTAAAAAAAAAACTTTAATAACTCAAGCGTACACATAAACAGGTGGTGCAGTGGTGTGTTGTACATAACATAAGCGTAAGCTATCCTAGCCTAGCAGGATATTATTCACCTATTAACAATTTCACTAATAACACTAATTACTTTGGTAGCGCTCACTTAATCAATTAAATGCACTATTTTTTTTCCAGATATAAAGCATTTTAAAAGAGCAGTTTTAAAAAGGGTTTTATTATTTTAATCACTCAGTACGTATTATCATCCAGTGCTCCAATAAACACAGAGCAATTTCACAGTCATTTCACTGTTTTCCATCACAAAGTTGCGTTCTGAAACTTGCCAATAATGTGCAGACTGACCTCAGCAGTTACACCAAGATAGTACTTCATTAACCTCTGTCGTTAGAACATTTCATGACTTGGGATAAGTCGGTGTCTGAGAGTAATGAGCCTTGGGACTTAAAGTGGGCATGTGTTTTTTTTTTTTCTCTTCACAGAATAAAAGTGCACAGTAGAGTTGTGAGCGTAGCACTGTGTCCAAGCCCTTTCCCTATACAGACATCCGGCCAGCATGTCCAGTGATCCTCCCCCTCCGTACCCCGGAGGTCCCAGTGCTCCACTCATTGAGGAGAAGAATGGACAACCTGGTAATACAACTAAACATGCAGAATTGTGGTGAATGTTAACATGCGCTCACAGCTGCAGTGTGTGTGTGACCACATTTGAACCATTATGAACTTGAGCAAACTCACCGTGAAGATTTAAAAATAGTCAGTGTTTGTTAATAGAAATGTTATGAACACACTGATGATAAAGCAGGGCCAGCTGTCTGGTGGTTGAAGTATTGTTTCATGTTGATTTGAAACTGAAATATTAACCAGACATAGTGCAACACTAATCTCAGATTAATTATTGCAGTATGAATGTTGTTGACTCTGACTCAACCCTATGGACACCTCGCAAATGTCATTTTCTTTCTTTTTTTCTGTGTTATCTGTCTGCAACAGTTCCTATAAGAAATGCCCCTATACAAGGACAACCCTTGCCTCCAGACTACGGTCCTCCACCCTACGAGGGCCCACACCCAGGCTTCCTTCCCCCACATGTTCCTGGAGAAGGGCCCATGCCCATGCCAATGCCTATGCCTCAAGGTGCTGCAGTCTACATAATATAAAAAAAACACAGAGCATCATAACAGGCTGACACACTGCCATGAAATATGATTGATCTATTAAGTGGTCAAGGCTCATTTTTGAGCAAGTAAACAAAGAAACATTACTTTTTTGGTTTGGAGTCATGTCTTTAGGCCACGTGACATGACTATGTATGTCATACGCATTTAGACAAAGATAATCTTTGTCTAAATGCATATTTATTAAAATTAAGTGTCATTTTCCTTCTGTACAGGCGGCCTTTACCCACCTCCGCCCGGTCACTATCCACACCCAATGCCAGGACACATGGGCCCTGGTCCCAGTCACTTTGTCCACATGGAAGGTCACACAGCGACCGTCCTCGCTCCTCCAGGAGCAGCCACCACTGTGACCGTACTGCAGGGGGAAATGTTCCAGACTTCACCAGTGCAGACTGTATGTCCGCACTGCCAGCAGGCAATCACCACCCGCATCTCCCACGATGTCGGCCTCATGAACACACTCTTCTGCCTCTTCTGCTTCTTTGTTGGGTAAGTAGCAGACTGATTAAGGTCACACAACAGCTGGTTGTGGTGGGTTTTGTAGCATTGTGGGAAGGATTTCCACCCTCTTCTTTATAAATATGCATCACACATAAGACAGCAGTTCTAAATTGCACAGGACTTCTTCAAACGGGTCTAAGAATTGAGAAGAAGAGAACTTTCAGCTGGTCGTAACAGACACATTGTTTTTATATATTGAAATCTAACTTGAAATGTGAACAAAAATACTATGCGTCAGAAAATAAAGCTCAAACTCCTGATCATCATTTTGGAACGGTCTAGTTAGTTCACACTCACACCATTCTCAGCAGCATGTCTAAATGCAAAGCAAGTGCACCTGTTTCTGGTTTGACGCATGCAAATAAAAAGGTACTGTTAAAAACAAAATATGCAAACATCTGGAGTTAGAAGAATTTCACCAACATGTTCTTGATTCTGTCAGCTCGTTTATCTTCGTATTCATCTGCATATTTTGCATACAGTGACCTATTTGAGTAGAAGGGCAATAGCTACTCGTCTTGCTCTTGTCACAGGACCAATGCTGACTACAGATGTGTCTATGTTCAGACAAAAGTATATTGGCACTAAGTAATCACCCACAGGTGTTTAAATTTGCAACATAATATTTTGTGTCTGTTCCCAATTTTCAGGTGTGATCTCGGCTGCTGCTTGATTCCCTGTCTGATTGATGACCTCAAGGATGTGACACACACCTGCCCTTATTGTAAGGGCTACATTTACACATACAAGCGTATATGCTAACCACCGACAGCTATATGCTACAGAGAAATGTACATGCACCCACACTAACTCACAGCTCCTCCTGCTGGTAATGACAGGCTTCCCCTCCCAATTTTTGCAAAGTGTTGTAGCCCTCTTAAATTGTAAGTGCAGTTTTCTCATTAGTTCACAAAATATTTACTGTATATATATATATATATATATATATATATTATAGCATAATTCCTTCATGTATAGACATGCATTTGAAATGTAAAAATCTCACGGGCACTAGCACATCCACAGAGATGGATAGGCTGAAGGTGCATCTGATCCTGTATGGAAACCTGAAAAAAAGGCTTGTGATGTTACGCATGTTAACAAGAGAGTTAGAAATCTGGATAGATGGACAGCCCTCAGTTAGAGAAAGCTGTGAAAATGGTCACTTTATTTATTTGAATTCATCTGTGAATCTTGCTGAGAAGCAAGCTTATTGAAGTCAGTCATGCTGGGTTAACACCTGTTTTTTTCCTATTTATTTAAAGTATTTTATCCACTATTAACAAGTTATTAAGAACTGTGAACATGTTTGTCCATGTCTGATCATTTTGTTCTAACAGATCTAGTTTTTTCCTTTTATCATTATCCCTTTTTGAATGTGAGCAAACTAACGAACCATTTTCAGCTCGATAAACTGCTGTATTTGCTTATTTGGGAATGCCTACGATTGATGTTACTTGCTATATTTATTAATCCCCTGGGCCCTTAGTCAGTAGTCACTAAATGTTGAGTGATTTACAGTTAATGCCCCCTGTCCATGATGTACTTTAGTTTAATAAGGAAGCAAATGTTTGCACTTTAAGTTGGAATTCAAGTTCCCCTTCTGATGCATCTGTCGTTAGTCTGAGAGATTTGGGCTTTACTGTTACTGATAGAATCACACTGAATTCTATCTTAGCAATTTTGTGTTCTGTCTCCCGACAAGTGTGTTGGCAAACAAATTACAGTGATGGCAACATCATCACATAACATTGTTTAGCCTGTTACCCTCCTAATATGGCATCAACCCTTTAAGATTACTCACATTGTTCTGATGCATGTTCGATAATAAATACAGTTGTCTATATTGACTAATACTAAATAGCGACCTTTCTCTGCTAGGGATATGCTTCAAATGAGTGATTGTATCAGACATCTTGCAAAATGACATTGTGATTCCACTGAGATAACTAACAATAAGACAACCATAGTATGCCCACCACAGCATGTCCCATCTGCCGTTCACCTTTACTCACAAAGTGCAGTTTGTCTGCATGAGCCACACATCAAAACAAATAATTCTCACTGGCTAGTTCCTTGACTATGGGCATCTGATTACTTTTCTTCTTGAGACTAGCCAAGCTGTGCAAGAAAGTAAATTTTGAGTTGAAGGATTGCATTTAAGTTTTAATACAAAGTACTGTATGCCATTGTTGTGGATAATGCCGGTCTGCATTGCTCTCTAAATGTCTGTGATATGTACAACTATGTAAGTCAAAATTTGTTTGACTGTTGTACACAGGTACTATTTTATCAATAAAAATCAGAACATTACTTTTCCTTTAAACTTATTTTAATGTGTTTTGGAAAATGAAATGTGCATGCAAAGTTAATACCATATGTAAATATCAAGAAATTCAAATGTCTTCAGCTCGGCCTATGCAATGAAAAGCAACTGCACAGAGATCGCCCTTAACTACCCAAGCCTGTTGGGAGGAAATAAGGGGCTCAAAAATGAGAGGAGGGGTGGATCTTTGCCACATAAGCATTAAATGCATTACAATTTTCAAAGTGCAAAAAGGTTTCAGTCTCTCCATCGGTGTCCACACTGAGCATTGCAGCATTTGTAGAAAGTTGTCATAGGTTCATCAGCTGATCTGGTCTGAATCTGCATGAAATATGCCCGAAGATGCCCACACTTGGGACAAGTTTCTGTAAACATAACAAGAAGTAAATGTCAGTTTGGAAATATAAGTCATCCTGGAGTTGGCCATATTTGGTTATACTTTGAAAAAGATTATGCTTTAGACAATAAAAGGTATAAAAACACAAATTAATAAAAGAATCCTCTCCAAGAAAAACATCAAAATCAGTATGCGTGCACAGTCTTTATTTAGTCTAGTCAAGATTTGCCAAGTAGACATTCAAGGAATCTGAGCAATTGGTGCTACAATTTTATTAGAAAGTTCAACAGTGTAATAATATTAATAATAATAATAATACAGTACACTTACGAGTGCTGTGAACAAACAAATTGTACAATTTGTTGTGCTACTATAGACTTTGCATTCTGTGTTACAAAATGATCCTAAAGGGAAATAATTTGATTTTTTAAAGTTATGTTAAACAGTGCATGCAGAATAATGCACACCCCTTTTGGCATCAGTGTTAGAATAGTGAGAAATATTTGATCAGAATTTTGCCTAACATTTTATGCTTCAAGTTTTGCATATTCATCAATACAACTAATAGTTCAAATAAACCTTACATTTAAAACATGAGGATCTCAACAAATTTTGAGGGATAGATAACTTTAAATTCAGAAAATATAAGATTAGTGTTGAAACATGAGCTTAACTTGAGGCTTGAGATAAAATGACACCTCGAATCCAGCGATTGTTAAATAAAATAATGAATTTGAAAATGTTATTACATGTTGCCCATGACGAGGATACCATGGCAATACATGTGATTCTGCAATATACTGCAAAACACAAGTAATATCATATCTGTGCTTATCATGAAGACTTTCACATAATTGTATAGGTAGACAGCAGACTGGCGTGCACACATCTCTTAAACACCATGTACGTATTACTTCTGTGTCAATTAGAAAATACTATATAGATCTCAGAAGAATATAACAACAAATTGTGTAAAGGGTGTTTAGCATAGAACGTAAGGCGACATTGAGTGAGCACCAGTGCAACTTTTTGAATAATAACATGCAGCACAGGCACAATGGAGGGTTTTGGAGTTCAAGTTCAAGTCTTCACTATGCCAAAGCAAATAAAATAAATAAATAAATAAAAATGTAGGTGATTTTGCTCACACAGGACAATACAAGACAGTATAGGACAAGGACAATATAAAGAAACAAAAAAGACAAATGTAAAACATGTGTCATTACAATAAGTAAAAAAGATCAGACAAAGTGCCGGTGCATTTAGTGACCATGAGGAGGAGGACGTAGCCGTGCAAGCAGAGCAGATAAGGGTTGTTGATGAGAATCGGGGACCCTCCCAGCTTTGGGTAAGTGATATTTGAAAAACGGGTGGTTCTAGATCTGATACGTTCTAGCCTTCTGCCTGATGGTAGAGGGGTAAAAAAGGAATTAGCTGGATGTGGGGAATCTTTGAGTATTTTCAGCCCAGTTTTGAGTAGACAGATGTTGTAAATGTTACAGATCTTTGGGCGGTCCAGCCTAACGATTCTAACTACCCCGTTCACCACCTTACAGTGATGGAGAAAGTAAGAGTGGTCTCTATCACAGCCCTGTAGAAGTGGAGCATCCCAGCCATGGACACTTTAAACTTCCTGAGGTGACTCTTGCTTCAAATGTTTCAAGACCAGAGACCCAGGATTACTAGCCTTTGACACAGTAATAAACGGAAGTCTACATCATAAATTGGTTTGTAATGTGACTTACCAGCAGTTGAGTCCACGTTTTCCCAAGCTGCAGCGCCACCCAGAACATCATCCACCTCTTTCAGCTTGGGATACTTTCTGCTGTTTACCTTTAGAAGAGAAAATGATGTCAACGAATGACACTACAGAGGTAGCATCTATAACCTCTACAATACAAAACGTAGACAGTAACACGGATTTAAAATAAAACTTCGACGTGACAACATGTTTGCCACGATTTAATCTCAACATAGCTCACCTTTCTGGTGATGTTGTGTACATAGGGACAGGTGTTGCAGGCGAATCTCATGCACTTCTGTCCCTCCTCAACAATTAAAACATTTCCGCAAGTTGGACAAAAAAGTAGCATGTTACCCGGGATATATATATGTAGCTAACAGCTACAAACTAAAGCAACTAACTCAAAATGAGTACTCTATGTTACCCAGCTAGCAAGCTGTTCAAGTCTCCGTGTCGTACACTACACACTGCATGTATAGCAGCGGAAATGGCTGGTGATAGCAGGTGCTACCCTTTTCATCGATCGGTGGGAAACAAAATTTGAAGAGAAAAAGTGGTTGTTTATATTATTTTAAGGACCACATCCAAAAATACTATCAGTAATAAATACCTGAATGACCTAAACATTTTTTCTAAACTGTTGTACCACCTCGTTGGTTGTACTAAAGGTATATCTGAATTGACGTCCACGTCGGGGAACCATTTGTTTTGAGCTACAGTTGCTTTCCGGTTTGGTATATTAACTGTACACATTTTATGTTTACTTCATGGCTTTTTGCAGTGAACATTTTTCCAGTTAAATATTTTGTCAGCTGTATTTGTTAAATCCGGGTTTCAAAGTAAATGTCAAGTCTTTTTATTTAGTTTAGTTGAGTAGTTTTAACATTACCCACCTGGCAAACCGGATTGCTGTGTGTTGAATGTCCGATGATGGAGGAGCTGAGTCAGGACGCAGATGGAGGAGGACTGTCTGTGAAGGTTGAAGAGGTGGAAAACGAGAACCTGGCAGAGATGGCAGCTTTAGACGCAGATGAGGAAGACGAGGAGGCTCTTCCTCACTCAGAGATCTTGGATATCTTCGAGGAGGGACTTGCTCAACTTGTGCAGGACCCTTTACTTTGTGATCTGCCAATTCAGGTTGGTTTTATTTGATCTGACACTAATATCCTGTGATGTAATAGCAACATGTCATAACGATATTTTAAAAAATAGTTACTATTAAATCACAGAAATATCACATTTACTTGCAATACAGTTATGCTCCTCTTGATTGAATACAACCTGTTTTCTTTAATCGTTTTTTAAGATATATCTCAACTTAACTTAAGTGGACCATTCCATTCCACTGGTTTAGATTTGCTTGGTTAAATTAAGTTCCCACTTCTTCACAATGAATGTCAGAGCCAAACCAACCTCAAAGTCAAAGATGTCTCCCCACATCTCATGTCTGTCTGATAGGGCTATAGACTTTCTTTGCAGAATGTTTAAAAAATAATAATAATAATAATTTAGGCTAATGCATTATAGTAAGTGCTATTAAACAGATGTAACGTTCAGAATAGGGTCTAAAAAGTACATCAAAAAGGTCAAAAAGAAACTGAAATCAATTCCTTTTTTTGAATTTTATTGTAACTGGTTGCATTTCCGGTCTGTTAATTTTTCAATTAGGGATAAGTAGTTGTTTTTGATTAACATCCTTTAGAAAAAAAAGCCAGATAGTAGTTCAGGATTCCTATTTACAAACTCCCAGAAACAAAAGGTGACAATGAGTACTTAACAAAATTGTTGACAATTGTCTATCAACCAATCAATCAATTGATTGAATTATTGTTTCAGCACTATTTGTAATTTTACATAATTTACTAAACTAAAGTTTAAAGTTTGCCATTGTTTTACAAGTCAGCCATTTTCTTTACAGTACGACGCCTTGGCTGAGTGTCGTTCTGTTGGTTACTGGGCAAACTGTGTTTGAATTGTGAATTGCAGTTGTGAGAACATGTACCGATAGATTTAAAGAAGTCCTGTATATTTCCCTGAAACCTGATCATCTTTGTCTTTAGGTGACTCTGGAGGAAGTAAATTCTCAGATTGCTTTGGAGTACGGCCAGGCGATGACTGTGAGGGTTTTAAAGGCAGATGGCGAGATTATGCGTAAGTGAAAACTACACACAACTTGTAGTTGTATTTTTTTTAAATTTATTTTATTTAAATAATATATTAACCATTATTTGGAAAAAACAATTCCTCCCTAAGCCATAGTGGTGGTCCAAAATGCCACTGTCCTTGACCTGAAGAAGGCCATTCGCAGATTCTTGGAGCTGAAACAGCAACGTGAAGGCGGAGTGAAACATGTCAGCTGGTAAATACACTAAAGCACACATTTACATGGCATTGTTACAGTATGTTATGCCCCCCCCCCCCCAATATACAGTATTGCTGAAATATATAAATAAATACAAATAATTAGCAAATGTAACAACATAATATAAAAAAATTGCTGTTGCCGAAGTTTTGTCAAGACTGCAAAGCAAAGGTTACATAATCTGTGACCTTATTTTTGTAATATTTAAAAGCTGAACAGTAAAGTGACGCTGGGGTTAGCAGGGTCTACACTCTACTAATTGTGTATAAGTAAACAGCTGACTCAAGCTTCCAGCTGTGTCTAAAACTCTCCATCAAGTCTAGCAACAATAGGTGATTACGGCCTTTATTCCCACTGTGTGCTTCCTTTCTTTTACAGGAGATATGTTTGGAGAACTTATCATTTAGTATTTCAAGGGGAAAAGCTTGAAGATGACAAGATGAGGCTCAAAGAGTAAGTGCATAACACAATCACCTCCTTCACTTGTGATGCTGTTATTATCAGCACTGTTTGACTGTTTGTATTTCTTTATATCTTTAGCTACGGGATCAGGAACAGAGATGAAGTGACGTTCATGAAGAGACTCAGGAAAAAGTGAAATGTCATAGGAAAAACCACTAGTTCCTGGAGTGTGTACTGGTGCTACCGGCCTCGAAAAAATACAAAAAAAAATTAGGTACTGAAAAAATGTATCAAAAAAATTATTTTTACAAAATATTCACGACTGTATGACTTGTACTTTAAGTGTTTTGGGGAAGTTTTGATATAATTTTTTTTTTACACATTACAAACTCAGCTTGCTTCTCAAAGAGGCTAGATGTAAATAAGATATCTGGAGTACGAGATGTTTAGTCCCCCTTTTACTGTCAATTTGCAGTGATCTTCTATAGTTGTTTGCAAACATTAAAATATATATATTCAGTATTTTGCTTTTGTGTGTTTTATCTGAATTTTAAATAGAGTATTATGTGACATTTTCCAGAGAGTTGTTATCCGGTGATTTGAATATTTCCTGGTAGAAGTTAACACTGCATGCCCTTGTTGACCTAGTTTGAATGTTACCTGTAGAAGATACACTGGGAGCAGCTGTGGATATAGGGTAATACACATGGTTTCTCTTTAATTTAATATTTAATATGTTTGACTTAATATTATAGTAGTAGAGTATGTTGTATTACCAACCACCTTTATCTTTGTCTTTTTAAAGTATTAATTTAATCTAGGACTCAATATGAAATGTAGGAAAGGTACAGTGTCCAGTGAATGAGCACTTTGTTGTCTCAGTCAACTTTTTATGGCATTTCATTTTTTATCCAAAGTCTTCAGCTATACAGCAATGTCTATGTATTATATGCTTTTGGTCTGCCATCTTTCATATTACAAATGTGAGAGAAGTTTGCAAATGATACATGTAAATTGATTTTCCTAGATAGAGCGAATGATTCTTGAATTCTATTGTATTCTGTACATACATTATTTATAAATAAAATGTCAGATAGGATAAAAACAATCCAACAATTCCCTTTTGTCTTTTTAGCATCTACAATGACCTCTTCAGACAGTGAGTTGAAGCAGATATCTACAGAGTTGGAATATATTTCACTCAAGAGACAAGAACTTGTGGAAAGGAAAAAAATCCAGTGCATATTTCAGGAGTTGAGGAATCGTGCTGAATATAGACAATCAGGTAACTTATTCAAGACATTGAGACAGATATTTGCAACATGACAAATAACCTACCTCATATTTTTTCATATTAGACAGTGTATTGGCCTCTGCTGTCTCACAGGAATATGTATGTTATTCCCTTCTAGCAGAAGAGGTCGTCTCAAAACAGCATGATATTGACAGCATTGATGACAAACTGAAACAACTAACAGAAAGAAAGGCAGAGCTCCAACAAAGCCTTGAGAGTGTCCTCAATGCCAAAGAGAAAAATAGCGAGAGAGGCAAGTCCACATTTACTGTTCCTTAGCAAATCATTGCTCCATCACACTTTTGGTTTTGTCACCACCTTTCTTTTTTGTTAGAGGTCAGTTCCACCTCCAGTCAGATGACTGGTGTTCCTGGCTTCAACATTTTCTATGTTGAGGCTCCACCTGCTATCCCTGGTGAGTCTGTAATACACAAATGCTCACTGTAACTATTTGCTTTTTATCTTCTAATAACAAGACCTGCAGCGACTCACAGTGCTGTCCTTTATCAATGTAGCCTTTGTTGAGCTCCATCAGTGCAAACAATTTTTGGACTGATGTACCCTATGAGGTTTTTACTTTCATATTCTTTCTCAAAAATTGTGACTGAAATTGAATACTGAAATTTGACCAAGAGTCTTTTTGTTCTTAACAGCCCCTTCGGTGATTCTGGATTTGGAAAAGCTTCCACCTCGTCCATGTAAAACACAGTGTCCAGAGTGTCGGCAGTTCATCACAACAGAGACTTTTAACTCTGTCAGCAGCGTCACCTGGCTGGTGTGTTTTATGACAGCTTTGATTGGGTATGAAACCGTTCCCTCCATCGCTTGAGAATATATTCACATCTTGTTTGGCCTGTTTGTATTTGTGCAACTGATGTTACTGGCATATGTTTCCACATTTAATGTTGTTCCTGTTCCTTTTTTTGCAGCTGCGTAGCTGGTTGTTGCCTCATTCCCTTTTGTATCAATAAGTTCAAATCTACCACACACCGATGTCCTAAGTGCCGGACGTGTATCAGAACTATTAAAAAGCTCTGAGAGAAAAGAAGCTGGTGAGAACTTGAAGCTCAAACAGAAAGACTTTGACCTAATGGTAAAGTATATCAGCAGCATGACTCCCCTGCAGAGTTTATCTGTTTATCTGTGTTCACTATCATCCTACACCAACTTTGGTTCTAATGGAGCACATGTCCGATGGAAAGGATATGGTGTTGACTAATATATTCTGCCTGTATGTAGATGTTTATTAGTTAACAATTATTTCTCTATATATTTAAATTGATATTTCCCTGAAATAGAAAATCTGATCTACTGTATTTTACAATTCAAATGTATAGTTGTTCTTCAAATCTCTTCATTGATTAACAGCTGTTTGTTAAACTAAAATATACAATTAAAGACCTTCATATGTATTTGTTAAATTACAACCACTAAAGGTTTAAGGACATACTGGGGATGGGCATACAGTAGGTCTACTGTGAAATCCTAAACAATCTCTAGGTGTTCAAAACTACTGCTATATTGTTATCAAAGGTAACATAAATACCATGTGTAAAACATGGCATTTAAAGTCAAGTCAAGTCAATTTAATTTATATAGTCCAATGTCACAAATCACAAATTTGCCTCAGGGGATTCATAATCTGTACAGCATGGCACCCTCTATCCTTAGACCCTTGATATGAATAAGGTAAAACTTCCCAAAAATAACTAACTAAAAAAATGAAAGAAACCGAGGATGAGAGAGACGAGGACAATATGCATGCAGGGCATATAGCGAGAGGCAATAGGAGAATCTGAATGTCCTGGAGGAGGAAGATCCATATCCACAACATCTGAAATGAGGCACCGGCAGACGGGGGGAGGGAGAGAGGTCCCAGGACAGCCCATGGTCAAAAACAGAGATGCCTGAGTGAAAAAAGAGGACAAGGAGGAGAAGCTAGGAAGAAAAAGAAAGAGAGTGAGAAAGCGGCGTACAGCTTGGATATGCATGTGCTAGTGGGACAACAGACAGACAGGGTTAGAGAGATGCAGTAGTTTTCAGAATGTTTAGCATATCCTCTTTGGGAGGACAAATGAACTATAGCACTACTAAGCTTAATAGATTAATTGAGACAGAGACCGACCAGCTAGAAGGATAACTGTAACAGCTACACAAGGCCTGTAGTAATTAAAGAATACGTTATAATACGTTATATGTAACAAAAGCGTGAATAAGCCACATAAGTTTTTTGAAGTGGAAAAAACGATTATTGTTTAACATGTGAGTCGAAAGTTTCTGAGACAACTCTTTCTAGTAGTTTTGAAAAGAACGGTTATAGATTGATAATTATTCAGTGAACCTGGATAAAGTTGTGGTTTATTTGAATAGAGGTTTAACCACAGCAGTCTTAACGCTAGTGGGGACAATGCCAGTTGTAGGAGATAAAGTGACAATATTCAACATTGTAGGTCCCACAAATGGCCAGAGAAGTTTAGCCCGTCAGGGGTTGAGGAGGCAGGTATTTGGTTGGCTAAACTCCAGTTTAAAGTTTCTAAAGAGATGGTCTACAACCCATGCATGCAATGTCTGTTGGCGTTGAGTTATACTAGTAGCCTAATAGATAAGACAAAATATGTCTTATTCCAGCACATAATATCTTTCAAAGGGTGAAATTTGGAGTGCAAATGAGGCAATAATGTGCTGACAATAACGGAAAACAATAAGTCCTTTTTACAACAATTTCCTCAACATTTAGATGAGTTTGTCAGCAATGCTCCAGATAACCTGCAGAGGCAGACAGTAAATCCCTATTATAAGAATTCAAGAAAATAAAACAGACCTTTATGCTCAAACACACCCACCCCACTGTCAAGAAACTATCCTGCTGTGGTGCATCATGTTGTGTATTGTGGTTTCATATAGTGGATTTTTTCTTCTTTTTTATCATATTTTGTTAAAAAATAAATAAAAATAACATCAGACCACAGACTTTGCTTTCTCTAGCCGATTAGATTTGGATGTGGCCAGCAGATGTCACTACAATACAAATAAACTGTATTGCATGAATGCCATTTCAGTACGAAGTGAGCAGTGGTCCTTCCTTTGGATCCGTTATGTAGGATGTGTACATATGTCTGTTACAGAAACCAAGCTAAGTATAATTCAGTAATATCTAACCAGTCTAAGAGTCACTGAATGATGTTCCAAGAACTATTTATCATTTAAAACAGTCTTGACAGAGCACAGCAGATGACTCTTGTGATTCTTACAAAAGCATGTACAGTATGTTTAACTAAGTGCACAGACGCACACTGGAGATGCAGAATTAAAGATCTGGCTGATCTGCACAGTGATAGAAATCTTGTCAGAACTGGTTGAGAACAATATTAAATATTTTGGTATTTCAAACAGATTAAAGTCAGGCTGCTGTATATACACACTCTCAATTCAGTGAAATGTCTGATTTATGCGTCATAGTTTACATATACACAGGGCACATTTAGCAGTTGTGTGTTTACAGTCTGTTTTGATAGTGATAATCATTCCAAGACAGGGTGGAGTGAACTACATAAAAGCCACAAGCTACATGCCGTGTTTATCCATTAGTTCTTTAACCAGCATTGCGACATTTCCCTGCTTTTTGGGTTATTACCACAGTCAATATAACACTGTACATTCATAATGATCAGAGGACAAATAGAAAGCAATAACATGAGAACAGATTGATGACAAATCTGTGGCATAATTGGATTGGAATTTAAAAAGCTACTTCCACTGTCAGCTCAATCTGTCAGTAACAGTCCTACTTTACATAAGTCTCCCTGTACAATCAGAGGGTTTAAAGACCTCAAAGGAAAAAGCAATGCATGGACAAAATTAGATTATTACCAAGCTGATTTATATGACCAGACGTAAAACAGAGCTGCCCCAACCTCCAATAGTCATTATTTTTCCACAAAAGCCATCCTCCCTTGCATAAAAAAAGTTTATCTGAAACTGTGTGATAGGTGTATGAATTATCCTTGGCAATCAGTCCCAGTTCAAGTGCATTTCATGTGAGTCCAGGAAGTCAGAGGAGAAGACGCCCACTGGTGCTGACATGTCCAAAGGGTTGACCCCCTCTGCTGCCACAGACAGGGTGAGGTCCAGCCAATCCATATTGTCCACATTGGTGCTGTTCAAGCTTAAAGCAGAGGGCAACGTGTTTTCATTAAAGTCCACCTCCATGGTAACCACATTTGAGTGTAGCTCCTCCATCAGCTTCAGTGTTTGTGACTCGCTGTGAGCCCCCAGCCTGCCATCCAAAAGGGTTTCCATGTGGATGTCAGTGGTTAGGGTTGCCAAGCTGGCTGAGGGGCTAAGCTGTCCTGCAGGCAGCTGGGCCACCTGAACCACGGGTGGAGGGCGGGATAAAACTGTGTTGATGGGAAGGGTGGTGACACTGGCTGTCACAGGAAGAGGCTTGTCCGGGCTGGGAGGATCCTGTCTGATGAAGGGTGAGATCTCTGAAAAACAAATACAGATGTTCATTATGAGAATCCAATAATCACACACAGCCTCCTTTATATCTTATTTGACCAGTGCCGCCATAAAAGAAAAGTTGCAGAATATCTCACCACCACTCTCGATTAACACATCAAACAAGTCATCCATCTGCTGACTAGCTGCAGTGGGACCCTGCAGAGAAATACAAATGCCATTAAATGTTAAAGTGTCTATTTAGTCATTAAGGAATATACTGTACTAAACGGTGTATTAACAGTATTTGTCACCTGAACAGCTGTTAGCATGCAGCGTGTCTGTTTTACTGCGTCCTCGTAGCGGGGTGGGTCTTTACACCTTGACACATGATTTGTGAGTGTTGGCAATTTCAAAGTTGACTGGCTGTTACAGGGAGACTGCTGATAGAATGAAAAACAGAATATATCTGATTCAAACCATAATTTAAATGCAGTTGACACTGTACAAATAAGTAAATAAACCAGGACTAAGCACTTTTTTTTTTTAAACAGTAGTTATTACGTGCTTTAGAGAAAAACAAATCAAAAACAAAGAGAAAGTAAGAGGGACTAAAGAATCATCCTCTACCTTAATTGAAGCGTCTTTAGGAACACTTTGGCTAGAGGAGGCTCTCACAGGACATCCACTCACTGGGCTCGTGTGGAGTAAGCTTTGCTCTGTACTACCCATCCTCAAAGTCTGCAGAGACATTTTAACAGGTCAGCATGGAGACATTCATGAATAAATGCATTTATGCCAACAAAGACAACACATACACTTATAGTAACCAAGGTTTTTTGAGGGACAACAACTGGGACTTGTGGGCAACCTAAATGAAGAATGCTCTGCACTCCCTGCTTTTTAAAAGTGTTACTTTAGTTGAATTTTATGGGGCCTTCTATCAGCACTATGTGGCGTAGCTCACAAGTGTTCTCATCAGTTAGTATATACTTATGGCTTCTGTTGCTAATTCTGGCTGGTAGAGGGACGACGGAGGGCATTCAGGGCACTACTATCAGCCATCACTCACTGCCTGCTCCAGCAACACAAGTTTCCACTAGCCTTCTTTTGATGGGAATAGGGAAGTATTTCAGCACCCAGCTGATGCTTGTTATTACTGTGGCAACAAAAAGATACATTACCCATGACAGAGTTTCAACAATGTAAAAAAACTTGTCATTAGCCAGTGCCATCAAAAACACTGCACCAGATGTAGGATTTTCAACCTAACCCAAATTTACTGCCCAGAAAACAGAATGTATGGTTCAGGTGCAAACACACATGGATGAAAGCATACAACTAAAATGTTAAAGAAATCGAAAACTACTAGTAAATCACAGCTGATAGTGATGACAAATAAAGAGACGGACCGAGGCAGCCTGTACAAGCATAGCTGTGTTTTTTTTTTACCTTTGTTTGAGTCTGACTGCTGCATTGCTGTTGTAATGCGGCTGAGGCCTCTATTTTTTGTGGCACCTGTCCAGGGGTCTGGATGAGGCCTGGGGCCGCACTGCTAACAGTAGTGTGTAAGTTGATGCTGTTGGCATGGAGCTGGATACTGACTGCTGAGGCCGGACGGGATGAAGGCTGGATGATCTGAGCTCCAGCTGGGATTGGCTGCAAGGTTTCAGGTTGCTTAATAGTCTGGTTGCTGATGATGAACTGATTTTGAGGAGCTAAGTGGCTCTGATCTGCCACATCCTCTTCTTTGACCATCACTGGCACACCAGGAGAACCACAAGACGCTGAGCAGTTTGATAAGGTCCTGTTTTCCTCTTTGATCTGGATTGGAGCGAGAGGGCTGAGCTGTGGAGGGGGATCTGCTTGCTGACTCCTCTTCTCCACCTCCAGCTGCAGCTTCAGCTCCTCCACCAGCCTCTGCTCCTGCTTCAGCTTCCTTTTCAATTCCTCAATCAGACGCTCCTTCTCGTGGAGACGTTTGTCCTTTTCAGAGTCTTTCTCATAGGACCTCGTCTCTGTCTGACACGTCTCCTGTGGAGCTCTCTGTGGGGAGTTCACACAGGAAGCAGTGTGAGTTGGAGAAAGAGCATCTGAAAGCTTGGTTGGGCTGTCTGCCATACTACTGTCCTCTATGCCCAGACGGGACACCTTGGAGGATATAGGGGACACAGGCGGGGATACATTTTTGTTTTCAGACAGTGAGGCTGCTGTGACGACTGTCTCAATGGCAGTAGCAGTCTGGATGTTACAATTCTCCTGGTACAACTTTAGCCTCTCTATCAGATCTGTCTTAGTCCCAGAAACAGGCAAAGATCTGAATTTCAGTTCCATTTTTAGCTCAGCAACCTGTAAAGATAACAGATTATTATAAAATATCTCTCAACATTTTGCTTTTTCTCCTCTGCAGCATGCATGTGTGTGTGTGTGTGTGTGTATATGTGTAAATATATATATATATATATATATATATATATATATATATATATATATATATATATATATATATATATATATATATATATATATATATATATATATATATATATATATATATATATAGTCATCTGTGTGCAGGCAGCAACATGTCACCTTCATCTCATCCAGATTAGCTGGTAAATGATCCATCTTGCGGTTTGTCTGAGTGTGGTGAGGCTGCACAGGACTAGGGGCAGACGCCGCGTTTCCACTTAGAACAGTGGAACAGCTGGTTTGTACCTCAGTTGTTGGTCTGTTGTATTAAGGCAGAAAGAAAAAGGGAGTACAGATTTGAGAGGGAATCTAAACTATTATCCATTTTTCACGATCAACAGCTTCTGTTTAGGAAGCCGTGGGCAGGAAATGTAAAGTATTTCAGACAAACAGCAGCTGTGGTTAAAGTGTTATTACTCTTTGTAAAATCAGGTTTAAACTTTTGATTCAGTTCACTCAGTATTCATATAACTTAACTTTAGCAACATTTGTACTTTAGATTTGTTTTAGTAGATTAAGTAATGCACTCAACACAAAATTATCAGTCTATAAAATCCTTTTTTTGTGCTAAATTAAGCCATACTTGAGTGTGGTAGGCAGGACGGCCTGGTAGTTGTACTGCTGCTGTTGCTGGTTTAAGATCTGAAGCTGCAGGAACTGCTGCTGCTGCTGCAGGAGATGGGCGTAAGCAGAGTCCATTAGCACTTCATTGAGCTCCTGCTTCTGGTCCGGGGGGATATACTGATGGTACTTTAACCTTTTCACCCGTGGTTTGGGTTCTTTGCTCTTTTTGCTGCGGCTTTTTTCGCCTGGTAGCTTTGGCAGATTTTGCTGCAGAACACAACACAACACAACACACAATAGGGGCATGTTAAAGCTGAGAGGACCGTCTGGAAGATATTTGATCCCTGTGACTAATTTCAGTCCAGTTTATAGGGGAATACAGTTAACATTGCCAGTGACAACACTGCAAGACTTGGAACTGATACTGGACATTTAAAGTTTGAAGCATTAAGGTAGAACATTGTTCTGACACCAGAGGAGAACTGCAGGATGAGGAAACGGGTAGTGGAAAATGTGACCTTTATTGTTTTACCACCTGCAATTACAGGATACACATGAAAGCAGCTTGGCATGAGAGCAGCATGTTCTAACTATGAAACCAGAAACTCAAGCTGGGATACCCAAGCACACACCCTCCAATTTGTCAAACTCATTCTCCTATTGTATACCAAGAAAGGAAGAATTCATTGTATGCTAAGAGGATAACTGGATTTTACTTCATTTTTTGCTTCACTCCCATCCTTTAATGTTTGGGCTACATTTTACATAACTTGAATGAGGAAGGCCAGCCTGTCAATTGACTATAATTAAAGACAAATTGCAACTGGCTTCTTGTTCTTTGAACTACGTTTTACTTGGCTGAATGCTGACTTTTAGTTTAACCCAAAACTGATTTGACTTTAGTATGACAAAACACAGACTCTGTGTCTTCTAACATCACTCTTGGCACATTTCCAGAGGAAACAAAACAACATTTGAGAGCTCATTCCCAGAGGTCTATTTCATGTGAGCTGGATGTAAACATTAGAAGACTGTAAGTAAATAAACTAAACTACTTAAATGAACTCATCATATAAAGAAAAATCAATACCCCTTCACCACTTTCACACAACTTTGGTCAAACTTGAAGCCATTAAAAAAGCTCACCTTCACAAGAAGCAGCCCCGGTGTGATACTGGGGACACCGGTGGTGATTGGCTTAGTTGTAGATGCTTGTTGGTTGCTTTGTTGCTCACTGGTGGATACAAGGCTGACTACATCTGATGTGGACTGTATGTTTTTTGGTGTGGAGTGCTAAGAAAAGCAGAGACAGAAAGACACCAGATTATAAAAACAGGTTGATACAATTCAAAAGTTTCTACAAATGATACATACATTATACTCGGATAGTACACTGTGTGTGCATACAGTAATAAAGTAAACAATTATATAAAAAATAAAGAAATAATTATACAATTTCAAAACTCTTTAAATTAAATTACTTGTCAAGAAGGCTAGTTTTGTGTTGACAAGTAATGTTTTCTTGACAAGTAATCATTTAGGCTAGTTTAGCTAGTTTAATTGGAATAGGTCAAGGTATTAGTGTACCTGTATGGGAGAAGTGGCGTCATTCCCTCCAGACTCCCTTGGAGAGGCAGAGGTTGAGCGGGGAGATTTTTGGTTGGCAGGCTGTTGTGGTGATAAGACATCACCGTTGTCCTCATCAAAGTTGTAAATGTCTGGTGGTTTAGAGCAGTTTGCATCACCACCTTTAGGGCCAGCATCTAACATAAGCAATACAGCTAATTATTCACTTAAAAAAAAAAGAAAAAAAAAAAGCATTTGTCAAATTGAAGTGTGTGAATTGCTGACAGTGTATACGGACAGGGAATGCTGTCCGTGCATATAGTAAAGTATATACATACTATATACTGTTTATGATTACAAAAGGATAACTTGAGTTATCAGTGACTACAGAGTAAAGAAGCCATCACTTGAATGTACACATGCCAATACAGTAGAGACAAAGTCTACAGCCATACTCTGTGAGGCTTTCTTGTACAACTACAGCTAACATGCTAATACTAAGCATGTATAATGTTTAGCAAGTTCCTTCATCTTAGTTTAGCATGCTAACATTAGCTAATTAGCACCAAAAACAAAGAACAGCTGAGGCTAATGGAAATGTCACTGGTTTTGCGGGTCTTTGATCATCAACCAAAGTGTTTGACACATTTATATTATGACCTGATGGTAGCGCTAGATGAAAAATCAGGGGAGTTGACAAAGAGAGAACAGTTCATCTTGAGAGTGAGCTCATCCGTAGCAAATCTCACAGCAATCCATCCAATACTTGAGATATTTCACTATTAAATAAAAATGTCAACTTCATGGTGGTGCTAGAGGAAACGTCAGGGTATCACCAAAATCAGCAGGCTTCATGCAGCAGTCTCCATTAATGTGTGTACATTTCATACTAATCCATTACACAGTTCTTATATTTCAGTGTGGCCTCTCCAACGGAGGTGTAATAACATAAATAATGGCTAAAACATGTGCCTAATGTGCTGCAATGCTGGCTTGAATTAACTCTCTGGCTGCCACTCTAAGTGATGAATTGTTGGTGGTGAACATAGCACCAAAGAGGCCTAAAACACTTTTTTTCAGTGGCTCAGGTCTTCTGATAGTGTGGATATAATGGCATTTATAAGTATATACCATCTATATCTTCTTTGACGCCAGAGTCAACAGGCAGTATGTTCTTCTCCACTAGCTCCATGGGTCCAGGCCGCTGGGCAATCTTCTCATTGAGATCATCGGCCAGTCTGGCCCTCTTCAGCTTCATCTGTGTGGCGTGCAGGGAGGGTTCAGCCTGCGTCTCTGATAAATACACAATGTATCACTAGCTAACTGCTTTGTCAGGGTGACTCACTTCAGGCACAGCCAGGCCTCACAAACTTCTGGCAACCTCAAATACATGTATTTGCGTCGAACTTTGTAAAACAAATGCAAACAGGCAATCGGTGCGATTGGATGAATAAGCACCTTATTCATCTCTGTTATCTAGGCGCCGTGACACAGTAAGAACACACAGGAGGAAGATTACCTTGTAGGATGTGCATACGGACCAGTTCAGAGCGCTCAGGTCTGCTGCAGAGTTTGTGCTTTAAGAAGCTCCCAGTCTGTTAAAAACATAAAATAAATGAAACAAATTTTGGGGGACATAATCTAGATTTAGATACATAAAGTCATGAGCTGCAGCGTGATGCCATTAAGCTTACCCTGGCTCTCTCCAGACTGCGAATCTGCTCATGAAAGGCAGCAGGTGTTTTCAGAGCTGTGAAAAGGTGAATCAACAAAATCCATAACATGTCTTGGTCAATATGTTGCCACATAGAAGCAATGGGTTCTTCGTCAATTTTAAAATAGCAGACTCTTTATTTAAGGTATCCTTCTTGCTATTCCCTAATGCCATTTCAGATGTAACAACATAAGTGGAATACTGTGAACTACACAATATTTCTACTGTATGAACTCTTTGTGATGGACTTTGGACTAATGGAACCAGGTTATCAAAGGTGCTTCCTAAAAAAATACGACTAAGGCTACACCCCTGTTGAACATTGCTAAGTGTATACCTACTGTAACATACTTAAAAATAATCTCCTTTTGATGTAAATGTTTGACTCACTTGGTGAACTGAGGGACAGTATAAATTGTACGAGAGGAAAACACACAGATCAGTCATCAGCATTTGACATCAGCCACTTACCACACTGACTCGAGTACAGTGTAATTCATCTTTCATATCATTAATTCCATGTTTTTGGCTATCTCGTTTTGCACGTGTGTCATTTTAATAAACAGGAGCTCATAAGAGTCAAACAGGAAGTAACAGCTTTACTGACTCAAGCAGAGGGATTGTTGCAGAGTTAATCTTTGATCTCGCAGAATAAACTTGTCTGGGTCTGTCTCACACTGAGTAGTCACCTCTGCTATGACCAGCGCTGTTTGGCTTAAGAAACACCGGCAGGGGGGCGTTCTCAGAAGTGTGTCAGAGGAGCAAAGCAAAACATTCCTGCTCTTCACCTAAACCTCACTGCATACCTACCATAAGCCTAAAAGTGTGGGAGCAGCAGAGTGCTTTAGTGGAGAATGGCCTGGGAGGTTTGTGTGCAAGCCACGCTTGGCCAGGCCACTGGCTTCCACCGAAGGCTCAGTCGTTGACTCATGTGGCTGTGTGGAGCCAAAGAGGAGCTGGACGCCTGACTGCAGGAGGCTTCTCAATAGAGATCAGGAAAAAGAGAAGACATTTTGTCTTTTCCTCTTTCTACTTTTCCTGCTATGAGCATGACTCTGTTATATATTCTGCTGCTCCCCTTTTGTCACATCAAAGGATGAACAGTATAAAGTAGAAGCTAGTTCTCTCTGTTATGTTATGGCACTGGTGTGCTTCCTTATCTGCAATACATATTTGAGTCATTTTCATAATTGGCTATGTTTACATAAGTGCAATTACGCAACTATTAGCAACCATCTGAGTAGGACAATACACTAACACTGGCTAGAATAAAGCCGTTGATTTATGTGCAGATAAACACAGAATGTTATTAAGCTATTTTCACAATTCTATAACATAAAACCTCCCCTAATAAAGTTGTTTAATGCGCAAAAGATTGCAAGTGTAATCTTTATAACCTTTGTCAGACCAGTATCAGCACCAATACTATCACCTTAAATGCAACTAAAGCAGAAATACAGTACATGTTGCAGTGAATACACTTAGAAGAGGATAATTGCAAATAATGTTTTTTAAATGGATCTCGCCTTTGTCACATTGTTTTTCTGGCATCAAATATACCCTCCAAAAGCCATGAAGAAGTGTGGTTAATGAAGATGCTGTGGTTGAGTTAGATGTAGAAAAAGTTGAATATCATCTCTGATGCTATGCTTTTTGAGAGAAACAAAATACTGTCAGTAATGAAAAAAGAAGAGGATAGTTATGGGAAAGAAAGGCACTCTGGTTTCTGAACATATTGGTTACCCTCATAATTTTCATAGATGTTTTTTTTCTTCAAAGTACAAGGTGTGAGTGTTGTTAGTCTGTGATGTAAATACTCACGCGGCATGATGCCTTGCTCCACAAGCTGCTCCCGAGTTCTCCTCTGCTGCAGACAGAGCTGGAGGACTGTGAGAATGCAGAGACACAGAGGTCAGAGTTGAACTTTTACCATTCAGAGCCAAGTCAACATTGACCTCTTGCTTTAAGTGTGAAACCTTCAAGACTTCAAATAAAACAAAGCACTTCTTATTTCTCAATTATTATGCAAGCCTAAAGGCCCAACGATAAACCCTGTTCACCACCACAGACATCCTATCCACTTCCTGTATGGTTTTAACTAGGGTTGTCTAGATTACCACAAGTTTTATAACAGTTTTTTTCGAACAGTGCAACACGATTGGCCAAGAGCCTTCCCATTGAGAGTCACTATCTACATGTGGCATGCAAATACACAGATAAGTCAAACAAAGTAACTATAAAACCAGGTAAAAGAGGGGTAATGTTTGGGCTGCAGTCACGATAATAAGCAGAACTGGAAACGACACAAGCAAAAGTCAAGTGAGTCGTGTCTGTTTAATAAATTGTTTTTAAAATGTAATCTTGCTTTGGGTGTATAAGAAGTGATCAGTTATGTTATTGTAGCACATCAAAGATATGATTATCATCCAGCAGAAATTGTTGACTCTTGCATGCAGGCCCCACATATACTTGGACGGTCCTCAGTGGTATTTTCCCAGTAATATAAACTGTAGTAAGATCCCAGTTTAAACATTTATAAACAATGAGCGTGGCCATATTACTTCAGTAGAATAACACCACTCTGTGCAGAAAATGTTGTTTGAAGAGTAAGGGAATGGGTGATGGCGACGAATGAGGCGGCGGTTTGAGGTACATGAGTCCTTTATCGTCACCACTGTAGTGAAATGAAGCTGGTTTTGCTAGTTCTACTCAGTGGATCAGGGGAATAGCTACTCCCACCCACACACACACACACACACACAAACTCACAGACCTGCTCAATTCTCCTGGGAAAGGCGCTGGGTCTGAACAAGCCTCTGTGACTCACTCTAGCAAAAATAAACTGGGCAGCTGTGAGAACAAGGCCTGGGAACCATGAAATTTAGGGGGTAGTTAAGGGGGTGGGGTCTCCAGTTGTATGCAGAGTCAAGGGGACGTTCACGGGCTTTCACTGGTGGGCAAAGGAACACAGAGTGACAAGTGCTGAGGCAAAGGGTGGGAGGCCGAGTCTACTCTCACAGCAGCCCATCAACTCTGGGGCAGGGAACACAGTGTGCCTGCCCCGCCTGCTGTGTTTCCTATTACAAACCCAGGCCAGGGGGGTTATGGTCAGATCATACCAGGAGATTGTAACAAATTGCCATTGGTTTGTCTCAATATTAATATCCACTGTAACTTAGAATAAATGCCACAGGCAAGACAATTCATGAGTGCATAGTGCTGCATATCAATAACATCAAAAGCCGCCTTCCAGGGCCACAAAAGAATGAAGAGTTTAATTTAAGCATCAGCAGTGGGGTACACCTTTTGCCTGGGGTCCTCCTCACTTTGTATTATCTTATGTTCAACATGAACCTTGGGTAACCTCTCCATGATGCAAACTGGCTCCACTCTCCTGCTCACCAGCAGAGTGTAAACAGAGGTTGTGGAGAAACACAGAGCTCTGCTAAAATCCCTGTCTACTGATGTAATCTCTAATCTCAGACCCATGTCGTTCTCAGCAAAGCCTCCCTGGAGGTTTTCTATTAGACCTTTTATTTTATTTGACTTTTCAGTTGTTTTTTTTAGAAACCGTTCAAATAAAAAAAATCTGTTTGGTGTGGCTTCAGATACTCTTTGCCCAGACAAAGCCAAATTTAGTTTAGAAACAATCTGACACTGGGTTATGTTGACTTTACTGTTATAAATATCAAATACTCTAAACAGAATCCCATTTTAGCAAAGATTGAGGCATCTATAACAAGAGATAGACTAAACTATGACTATGGAGATTACATTGGTTTATCAAAAAAGGCATTTGTGTTTGCAAAGGACGATTCAGATTAATTTTTGCTATGTTACTTTCACAAATTGCACTTACAATGGGGCAAAACGGGGGGAATTTAATGGATTAATAGTACATTAATTGAATTGAATTAATAGACTTTGTATTGTATCGTAAGAAACTATTTTTTTTTGGTATTGTATAAAAAAACTTGTGATTATTTAAAATGTCTATAAACATACCAGCTGACATATTTTTAAATTAAACAATCAGTACATAAAAATACAAAGCACATCTACAACGTGAGACATCGCCCGAGGGGGAGAAGCAGGTCAAAAGTCGCAAAGAAAACTCCTGCACACGGTCTAACTTGCAACACATATAAAGTTTAATAGCAGGCAATGTTTTGTACAAGACCATCTTCAGGCAAAAGATGAGGTGAAATCAAACCATACCAGTACCCATTTTATTCTAAAACAGCCTTAAGCAATGAGAATTAGATGTAAGTTGAAAATTAATGTCTAAATGAAATGCTGATATGGGTAGTCAATGCCTTACGGATTTTATATCTGTAGCCCGGTGGGGAGAAAACATGAGTTTCCTTCCCCATGAGTGGGCCTGTCCACAGAAGCTGTGTTGGCAAACTGGTCTAGGTTTGGTTAAAGAGTTATATTTAGTCAGGTCATGGATAATAATTTATTGATGTGGAATTTAAATGAAATTTTAAACCTGCAAATTTTTTCATGACAGCCCTTACAGAAAGGAATTTACATTTTGCTTTTGCTTTGCTAATTCTTGCATGCTATACATATCCAGTATTGTATACTTTTGCCTTGAATAGGTTGTTATGAATTCTCTTCTATTTCAAAACACCTTACGGACCTGGGCATTTTTCATCAAACGTGATTTCACAAATGTCACAATAAGATAGTGTAAGTGTAGAACCTAAACACCAGTACCATAAAAAAGTATGTTACTCAAGGTCTGGTCTAATCTAAATACATTTGCTGTGGATGAATGCAAATAAGAAAAAATAAAGAATTTGATGATCAGAATAATGAATAATGATCAGAATCATGATCAGCAGCACATGTGGTTATTGCCTTTCGTGTGACTTCGTGGTTATATTATGTGACATGAAATCAAAATGATGTTTCAACAGAGTGCCAAAAAAACTAAAAACATAGGCAGTATAAACAGGCCTATTCTTTCCCTCACGGCCTCTTGCTGTTTTTCTACAGCAACTTTGATTTATGATCCATCTGAACACAATAGTCTCTCATGTAAGAACGATAGGCTACTTGGCATGAGTCATTATGATGACTGTTGACCTGTCATTTCCTGTTGGGGCTGTGTCTACGTCACTACAACCCCCCCTGCCAGTTCAGCCAGCATCAGTATAAAATTTAAAACGCACCTAATTTCATGTAGACATAACAATAAAACAATGAAAAGCATGCAGGTTAGGCAATGGAAAGAAAAAAGCACCTGATTTGAATTTACCCCTGTAGATGGAAGGGGTCTCCACACCAAGGCAGGCCATAGAGTAGAGCGGTTGGCTTGGCGGCCAGGTCTGGAGTCCCATGGAGTGATGAGTCCAGTAGAGAATGAGGGAGTCAGGGAGAAAATAGACCCAGTCGTGAGCGAACAACAGCTGGCTCTCAGAACTGCAAACAGTCCCTCCTCTCTGGCTCTGTGCTGGCCTCAGCATAGAGTGTGTGTGTGTGTGTGTGTGTGTGTGTACTCAGTCAATTTCAGGAGGAGGGAACACAGCGCTGCTCATGTTAACCCTCGCTAGGTCATTTTTGCTCTACTCACCGAGGGCTAATTATACTATGGCGCTGGGGAACGTTTGATATTCTCATTTGAATCATCATCATGGGACCAACTCTTTTACTGGTAACCAATCGATCAAAACAATATCTTTGGAATTTTATATGGGCACATCTCCATGAGAAACAGTTTATTCTCCAGAAATGTTTGTAGCACTAAATAACAATGACAAGAACAAACACGCTGGGTCCTCAGCGACAGAAAAGCTTATCTTAAAACATTTTTTAATCATTTGTGAGTTCTGTTTGTACATGACTATTGTGTTTATTGTTTTACATTGCAACATCACTGATTTATAGCAACTAATGTCAATTTTATATTAGGTATTGTATTAAGGAACTCCAACTTGTATGTAACTATTTTTGCATGATGAGAAAACATCAAACTAAACAGAAGAGTAGAAGTAGAATGGGAGCCAGAGCATTCAGCTATCAAGCTCCTCTCCAGTGGAACCAGGTTCCAGTTTGGGTTCAGGAGGCAGACCCTGTCTCCACATTTAAGAGTAGGCTTAAGACTTTCCTCTTTTATAAAGCCTATAGTTAGGGCTGGCTCAGAAGAGTCCTGAACCATCCCTCAGTTATGCTGCTCAAGGCCTAGACTGCTGTAGGACTTCCCATGATGCACTGAGCACCTCTCTCTTCCTCCTGCTCTCCATCTGTATGCAACCTCATCCCATTGATGCATGTTACTAACTCAACTTCTTCCCTTTCCCGGAGTCTTGTGCTCTCTCGCCCCTCACCTCTCTCCCCCTATTGCTTCCTACAGGTGTTTCTGGCTCTGGAGCTGTGGAGTCTGGATTTGTGGTTGGAGTCATCTGTTGCCTCCATGTTCCTGCTCGACACCCCCTGCTACAATTCTCCATGTCCCTCTCTTTCTGTCTGTCTGTCTGTCTGTGTCTCTCTCTCTCTCGCTCTCTCTCACTGTCTGTTTCTTTCTCTCACCCCCAACCGGTAGAGACAGATGACCGCCCACCCCGAGCCATGGTTCTGCTGGAGGTTTCTGCCTCTTATAAGGAAGTTTTTCCTTTCCACTGTTGCATAGTGCTTGCTCTTGGTAGGAATTGTTGTGTTTCTCTAAATAAAATCACAGAGTACAGTCTAGACCTGCTCTTTTATGAAAAACGCAATGAGATAACAGATGTTGTTGTGATTTGGCGGTATATAAATAAAATTGAATTGATTTGAAGAGGTGTGTAAAAATGCAAGAGGAGAAAATGCAGTGGCTCATAAAAACATGCTTAGTTGTGTCTTACAATGGTGGATTGGCCTTCCATGACTACAAAACGCACCAACAGGAAATGAGATAAAAAGGTAATTAAACCAATTGTGGTGAGTTCTGGGTGTCTCAGTGGTTCCAGGAAAATATGTCAAAGCTAAAGAGCAAGCGTCTGATCCCGCAGAGCATCTGATCTCAAGGCGAACCTGCAGAGATACAGGATTCTGTGGAGGACCTGACCTCTGTGCTTTGGACTAATAATCCAGAAATATACATGTCAAACAGCATGGGGCAGGGGAAATGTGGATTTGATCAAGTAAAAGGGTACTGGTACACTTCAGCACAATATGTTATGACAGTTCAACGCTAGGATTGACTAATGATGAACAAGACCATAAAAAATAGCTGAGTATAGCTGGAGCATTTGGTATGTGGAAAAACATCTTTCCGCATGTCACACCGATAATACTCTGTTGAAACAAAACAACAGATTTAATGAATGCTCTTACACCTGTTTTTTCCCACAATCAAAACCTCTGTCCTGCATCAAAGGCAGCTGTGGGCTCTCAAATTCCAATCCAAGTCCAAAACAATGCTGTTTCTCATTTTCAGAAACAATTTAAAAGTCTAATTCCTTTTCTTAACCCACAATGTGTATTCATTCAATATGTTTTCCATACACACAAAAACATATTTGAAAATATAAACCCTCTCTAGACTATATTTGGTTCAATGGGATTTTACATCTTTTTAACACTATAACAAATTCACTGCATTGACTATTAATTGCCATCTTAGCTTAATGATTATCACACTCATTAATCACATCTGCTTCCCCCTGGCCAGCTGTTTTTCATTACTGATTACTCATTCAGAATAGAGTGAAAACATACGTATGAGCAACAGTTGAAGTCATTAAGCAGTGTTTGATTCATGATGCAGGTTTGTGTTGAAGAAAGATACAATTCTATAACTTCACAACCAATCACGTCAATCAATTATTAGGCTGGCTCAGGTTTGCCCTGGCTTTGACCAGCTCTTACAGTGGGGCTCAAAAGTTTGAGCACCCCAGGTGAAAATTTGTATTAATGTGCCTAAAGAAGCCAAGAAAAGATGGAAAAATCTCCAAAAGGCATCAAATGACAGATTAGACTTTTGTATAATATGTAACAAAACGTTTGATTTCATTTCCATCACTTACACTTTCAAAATAAGAGAAAACAAAAATGGCGTCTGCTAAAGTTTGGGCACCCTGCAGAGTTTATAGCATGCACCGCCCCCTTTGGAAAGCTGAGACCCGACAGTGTCCTGGATTCTCAATCATTGTCTGGAAAGACCAGGTGATGTCAATCTTAAGGTTTTAAATGCCAAGACCCATCTGATCTCGCCCCAACAATCAGCATCCTGGATTCTTCTAAGCAGCTGTCTAGAAAACTGAAACTGAAAATAGTTGACGCTCACAAAGCAGGAGAAGACTATAAGAAGATAGCAAAGGGTTTTCAGATGCCAATATCCTCTGTTTGGAATGTAATTAAGAAATGGCCGTCATCAAGAACAGTGGAAGTTAAAGGAAGATCTGGGAGAAAAGTAGTTTAGCATTTTTAAATGATGCTAAAATAAAATATCGCCTATCATAAAATTATTTGGTTGGTTCACTTTTCTTTCCCGCCCCAAATGAACTGCACAACTTAGTCCCTCCTTTTTAGGCGGTGTTGGTTGTTTACTTCACACCCACGTTTGATTGCAGATCTTGGTTTTGGCTTTATTCCAAACCATGTCATAAAGTAACCTATACATAACACACAACACTTTTAAACCAGCCTAAAACAAACAGAACAATAACCCAAACAATACACAGACAAACAAACACACCAGAGTTGCTAAACTGAACCTGAATAGGGTTAGATGTGGAAAAAACAGGGTAAAACTTACATTATAGCTCACAAATTACAATGTAGTATTTGTAAATATGTGCTAAAGTGCCTATAAAATACTGACAATACAGGGGAAGTATAATAACAAGTGTTTAAGAGACAGAGAAAAGGGGTATTGGGTAATTACTAAGACACGTTGGAACTTTAATCACAAAACTAGTTCTTTGGAATATCAATTCTGTTTTACCACATTTTCTGTGTCACTTACAGTGAAATATATTTCTATATCCCTCCTACACACAAAACTGTTGCTGCCTTCCTGTGTACATATTTGTACCAGCAGACAACATGGGCAAAAAGGGAACTGTGAATTTACAGGACTTACTACTAGGAGTTACTACATTGATTTAAAAGTCTCAGTTTTGTAAAGTGTACTTGCCATGAAGAGCATTGCCACATGCTCTACCAGAAATGCGTAAGCCACATTATTAATAATCCTAATTCATTGTACGTCATTTTTAAGAGTGATCATTTATGGCTAACTGAGTGAGAACCAGGATACTTGGAGATAGAAAAAAGTACTTATACATATTTGTAACATTAAATCAAAATTAAAATATTTCAATGACTGATAAGGCAAAAAAGCTTTGCTATAGACACATAATAAATCCATGTTCCCAAGAAAAAATCTTTGATTTCAGTTAATGAATGTGCGTGATTATGTGTAGGCTTTTTTATCTAATTCCTAACATCATTCAACAAACAAATCCCTCAAAAGTGTTTGTTTTCCCAGAGTGGCCTTGCTCTTAAATGGTCAACAGTATGTGCTGCCAAACGGTTTATGTCTGCTCACTGATTCTGCACTCCTTGAGGCAGCAGAGGCTATAGGGAGCGAGACAACTCTTGGATGTCAGTAAAACACAACTCCTGATCATCCAGGAGCTGTGATTCTGCACGGGGAGCAAAAATCAACATTAATTGCATGATGGGAAGTTTATTTAAAATAAATACATGGATATGAATTGGCCATATTGAGTAGTGCATGGAAAAACAAAGTAATTAAGTTCCTATACTGTAGTTCACGTTACTGTAAATCAACTGTTAATCTGAAAGATATTTTTTTCAATTTTTGTCTTCAAGTAATTTCTGTGACACAGAGCCAAACATTGCACAGGCCTCCCCCACTAGATGAGAATCACTGTAATTATGAGCCGCACATTCCCCAAGGGTAGAAAACACCATTCTCATCTCTCCCATTACCACAATAGAAGTTTTTCAATGAGGCATCAGCTGTGTTACATGGTTCTTGAGAATAACTCCTTCAAATGTTGAGAAGTAAAACTCAAATTTGGTAGTAATTAATTCATATTGGAGAATGCATGACCTAGCATTAGGGAACAAAAACCTAAAACGGCTTTAATGTTGGTGTACAGTGCAGTGTTGGTATTGTCGGGACATGTGTACCATGAGCCTCGAATCTCAGCCAGGAGTAATGCCAGCCTTCAATGCTGTGCTGTCAATGTGAAATCCATACTCTCGTTCCCAACATCAAGGCTGTTACACAGCACCAGGGCACAAATGGAATATTGATTACTGTATGATTGCCAGGTGTGTTTTCATTTATTTCACAGAAGGTAAAGAATAACTGTAGCCTTTTTAGTCACTGTTCTACATAATTTCATCTTAGATACAGTATTAAGTAAAGTAGCACTCAAAGTCATGAAAGCACCATGCCAAAAGCCACACTAGAGCTACAACTAATATCTGAGATTAAATAAAGTTTGTGGAAATTAGTTTGGTTGCGGATTGTTCATGTGGGTGATTAAAATCTCAGGCACATTACTATTCATTCTACTTCACATTTGACCAACACTTCTGGCCTGAAGGTATTTCTAACAAAACAGTTTTCCGCATAAAAAGAAGATGTACGCAAAAATGTGCGCATCATTTTGACAGACTAAAAGAACTAAGTGGAGTTAACTATCAGGAAGTGAATGTTACTGACTTTAGGTAACTGACTTCACATCTTGTCTTTTTAATCCACCTATATTTGACAACTAATGACAGCTCACTGAAACGATTCTTATACGATGTTGCCTTTGTAAAGTGTCCCATGTGGGGACTTCATACTAACGCACATACTTAGATTTACTAAATCATGCTCAGCCTATTTTTGCTCACAGTACAGTGTAACAAGCACTGATTTTTAGCTGACAGTACATCACATCCATACAGTCATCATCCATACAGTCATCCATACAGACCTTTTCAACTGACATACAGATGATGTCCAACATCACTAACCTTAAAAGTCAAATTTTTTGGTAGAAGAATAGCCAAAATGCAAAGGCTCAACCAATGATCAGCTCCCGGAAAATCAAAGAAGACTTAAAGTCACCTGTGAGTAAAGTGACAATCAGAAGAAGGCTTTGTGAAACAAAGCTATCAGCTAGAAGTCAACGGAAAGTCCCATTGCTTAAAAGACATGAACTGAATAGGTTGAAATTTGCCAAGGGACACATTGACTGGCAAAAGGAGAAATGGCTTAACATTCTGTGGATTGATGAGAGCAAAATTGTTCTTTTTGGGTCTAGGGGCCGCAGACAGTTTGTCCGTCAACCCCCCTGCACTGAATTCAAGCCAAAGTGTGTTTCTCATACTGTGGTGTTGGGCCTATTAATCACATACCAAGGATCATGGATCAGTTTCAATAAATCAAAAATACTTGAAGAGGTCATGTTGCCTTATGCTGAAGAGCAAATGCCTTTGAAATGTGTCTTTTAACAAGACAATGACCCAAAACACACCGGTAAATGACCACTGTCTTGGTTCCAGATGAACAAGATTGATGTTATGGAGTGGCCAGACCAATTCCCGGACCTCGGTCCCATTGAACACTTGTCGGGGGACATAAAAAATGCGGTTACTGAGGCAAAACCCACTAATCCAATGGTCTTGGGCTGGAATACTCAGAGTTCTCAGAACTGATGGTACCCAAATATTAGTGCAGTGATTCAACGTAAAGCAAACCTTTGAAATGTTCAGTTTATACAGTAAATGTTTGCGTTTTAAAAGAAAAATGCAAATACTGCTATTTTTTTGAACAGCCTAATATTCCGCTTTCTTCACTCTCTATAAAGGTAAAACACAAACTTGATCAATTTTGGTCATGTTTTGATTTGGAACTGAATGTGCAATGTTCCAAGTGCATTCATTTTATGGAATTAAAAGCTATTCTAAGGATTTTTTTTAGCATTATTCACTTTTTTAAACACACTGCCATTATTCTGAACACAACTGTAGGTATTACCTATAAAGCCCAGACTGCATCAAATTCCTAGTGGATTTTCACTGGGGTGGTTCCAGAAAGAATCCCAGCAAAGGTCAGGATAAAACGCACATTTGGAGTTATTTGGGTGCAGGTATGCGAAGCTGACAGCTTTCATGACACACAGCTTGTTTCTGGCCCTATCAGAATCAAGATGTCAGACTGAATAAGATTGCAAGCACATTTTTTTAACATGTGCTGCTTGTACACCAAAGACAGATGTTCAGTTTAATCAAAATATGAATCTGTTAATCAAACTAGTTCTCAGAGTATCAGGTGTTGGGCTGTGTGTGACTGATTGCAGGGTTACAAAACACTGACATTTTAAGCCTTTGAGTACAGTTATTTATCATGATAGTGAAAAGTCTGGAAAGCTGCCATGGCATTGTCTTCAGTAAAGGCATTAGTTGTATCACATTACCATTACACCTAGACCTTAATTTAGTCAAAGACAACATAAACCAAGAATGTGCTATAATGATGGAATGCAAGTCAAATTGTTCTGTAAGCTGGCGGGTGGCTGAACATTAGCCTGAAAATGGATGTAAAAAGTATGTGATTTAAAATCATGAATATGAACTTATTAAATTATGTTGAGATAGATTGCATGTGTTGAAATAGTTTGCAGTAAAAGTGGATATTCATTTTCACAGGGGAGTCTCCACAGCATGTACAACCGTCACAACCCATGAAGGCCTCTGCAGATGGTGGGAAAGCCAAAGGGAAATCCCTGTAGGCCTCCAGCTTGCTTTGAAGCTGCAATACATGCAGTTGCTATGGGAAGCTAAAAAGACAGGCCTGTGGCAGCTTGGGCCACATTAACATCACCAAAAACAACCAATTGCACACACTTACTAAAAAGTAAACATAATCACAGCTGCCCAAAGGCAAACTGTAATTACGTTTAAGTGCACACTTTAACAAACATGCAACCACATATCATTTGTATTTGCTCTTTTTTGGATAAACCTTGGGCAGTCAAAGACATTCCTTCCCACGTTTAAATATTGGCAAGTAATGTTACTGCCAACTGTTTCACCAAGATTACTAATCAGTCAATATTTATAACAATTATTGGAGAGGCTAAGGCTTGCAAAATGCTGTTTTTCTATGATATCCAAATATCATGGAAATTCACTAGCTGATTTACCATTCCTATGACTAAAACACAATAGTGCAATACATCCTAATTATTATTATCATTCACAACATCAGATGGATGCATTTATTTAAATATTGGTAGCATTTTATTGATAAACATCCCATACTTGTGGCCTATTTTTCATTGGTATGTCAATTCCTATACACTCAGACAAACTAAAATAATTAAAACTCAAAGATTTTATCTCCCAAATGGTCTTCTAAACTTTGCATATCCTTGTAAAGCTAATTATATATAACAGCTACAACACCAAGATTACTGTAGCATTTTCATTTTTGTGTTAATTTTTTAATTTGTTTTTGATTAACATTTAATTGATAGGATTGAGTATGAACTTAGTTAATTTTTCAAGTATTTTGCAGACAAGAAGGCAAAGAAAGTGTGTCTATGATAATTTGTATCTGTGTTTGTAAAATTAAACTGTACAGAGGTAGCCTGACTGAGCCATCATAAAGTGTATCTGGTTTCAGGTTGGAACAGGAGGAAAACAGCACAAGATAAGATAAGATAAGATTTGTTTTAAAATGAGTTGATGAGGCAACATAAGAAAACATTTCAAGATGTTTTGGGAGAGTTTTCCACAACTACAAAAAATCTTGTAAGGAAATAAAAAAAAAAAAGGATGTGCAAAAACCTTGCCATCATACGTTTTTTTTCACATTAACCAGCGGTTACCTCAGCATTATAAAGCAAGCGCAGACTATGCAGCTAAAAATAGCTAATTGTATAGCCAGAACAAGCAGTAAAATAATATTTTCCGTTTCTAACATTCTAACCATTTATAATGGTGTCCCCACGATCTCGACATGTGAGAAAACAAAATGTTACTACAGTGATGGGCGGACAACTGCTTCACACTTCCCCTCTAACATTCCCTGATTTCAACAACCATAACTTTCCCATAAGTCTAATTAACCCTTGAGTGGTTGTTACTCAGAGCAGTTGCACACAACACAAGCCCTCCCCTCTCATCTCCTGGTTGGACCCAACCGGCTGTGTGATTGGCAGGGGGTTGGTTAGGGGTCAACCACAGACAGAAATAACCTCTTGTTTGCTCACTGGCATTCTGCAACTCGTGGTGTTGTTCTGGGAGCCAGACAGGGCCTCTGTGTTTTTATCTGGTATCAAAGTGGATTCTTAAACTGAGTGACAGTGATACGGTATGATCTGTGGGTGGCAGCATCAAGAAAATAGATCTACAATGACTTTAACGATTATATTATTAATGGCTGCAATTGGCTTTGAATCAAAACAAAGCCACATCCTCTCTGAATGATCATGTTTTCTGCAGTCTTGGATGTAATCTCAGCCAACATTAACTTAGCGGGCTCCATTTTAAAGCTAGAGTGAACATATTGGTATCATATTAAAAGTACCGATCTTGTGAAGCTAAAGGTGGCTAAACAATGCTCCAAAGGTCGGCACAATTTTGGCGATGGAACAACGGGCACGGCCATTTTCAAAGCGGCCCCTTGACCTCTCACCTTAACAAATCTACTGTAAATTAAAATGGGTTCTATAGGTACCCACGAGCCTCCCATTTACAGGAATGCCCATTTCATGCAAATTCCAGGCATTTTGGCAAAAAACATGCCTTTTTTTGCGTGTGCTATTTTTGAGTAACAATTATGCATTTAAAATATTTCTGCAAACTGGGGTTCCCACACAGTCTTGGAAACACATAAATTGGGTGGAATTGGAAAGCTAAGCATCTTGTTGAATCCATGAACCCCCTTTTATTCATGTTTTATTATGTTAGTCCTTTCATTGGTATATTGACAACAAGTTTTTTTTTTAGCGGTTTCCAGAACAGAGGGGCTCCACAGCCAATTGCCAATAAAATGCAATTCTTGCAGAAATCTCCTAATCACAGCATGGATTTTTCTCTGGTGTTCCTTAAGGTCTTAGTGTGGTATTTGGAGGGATCGTTAACCATTTTTATCAATTATTCTATCTTGAGTGGTCAAAAATAGTTATGTGCATAACAAATGGTATCCAACCCAAAACAGCTTATGAGACATAATTGAGCATGATAATAGCCATCATAAGCCTTTATACACTCTAAATTGGACTAGGTGCCTAACAAAACACAATGTTTATACCTAGAAGAACTTGACACACTGTGCTGAGCAGCATCCCCAATTTATCATCGGGTCTATGGTGGGCCTCTAAGAGTTAAGTAACTTAAGTAGATTTTGCATTACAATTGTAGGAGTGCTTATTGGAAGATGTGTTATACTTTATGTAATACAATCAGACCTGCGTCTCTGCTGACTCAAAGGGAAAGCATCTTACTCCATGTTATAGTCTTCACATTGCATTAGATTCATGTGCTTTTAATTCTAATGCCCTTAGCAGAAACCTGGGTTTAGCATTTGGCATAGTCATAGACTGATATCAGAAAAAAACATTTTGGGAGTTCCAGAAGAGTGAAAAAAAGTAATTAATCTAAATCAGTGTTAATGCACCAGGCTTACAAAGAGGCGAGGTGCCAACAAATTGTACCGCATCACTTTTCAATGGAAAGTGAGAAACTCTACCTTATTCAGTTTGGTATATTAGGACACAATTTTGTGGTGCAACTAAAACACTTTGGAGACATGTGTGATCTTAATTTCAGAAGATTTACACCAGCATGCAGATGCCCTCCACTGTTTCCTGAATCTTAAAATGGAACATTTTCTTCCTGAACTTGCCAACAATATACAGAAAAAGATCGGGAATAACATTTGCTCATTGGAATAACAGGTAACAATAACAGTGTAGCCGTGGCCTCAGGAGAGACGGACAGTCAGAACAGCGGGCTGCCAGAACACAGTCTAGACCACAAGGGAAGCGTTAAATGCTCTATAAATGCCAGGAATATAAAGAGTGCAGTGTTGTTTTCTAATGGACAATGCATAATGCAGCATATACACTAAAGGCAGCACAAGGTCACATTGATCATCACACAAATGTACTTCCCAGCAGAAATGTGTTGTGTCAAAAATGTCAAACAATGTCCTATTGATTATGCTTGCCTGATAAAATATGATACATTACGCTGTCTGAGCTACATTTTATTAAAAAACTGGAAAGAAATGCTCTCTCAATTTGTCATCTCCCTGCAACCGATTTACATCCTGCCTCAGCTATGGGAAACAGTGAAGTTACCCTGATTAAAGACATTTCCTTCCTCCACCATTCACAGTTATGCCAGGAATGGCTGCAGTATTTACTCAGGCCTGAAGCGGTAAATGGCAGATCCCACACGGCAAATGCATCATAGGTTACAAAGGCCAAGGGTTCTTGGGAGAGTAGTTCTTCTTAATCAGACCAAAACAAATATTATATTCTTTTGTTATGTGATCATGTTGGTTCATCTTTTTAAAAACCTTCTGTACTGCATGCATCCATGGGTGCCTTGACGAGACCCAATGCAGGATTTGCTGTTCAAAACTATACAGGAGCACATTGTCTGTCTGAGCGTCCCCCCCCCCCCCTGAAAGTCTCCTTTCCCCCCAACTAGTGAAAACTATGTTTATGATATTTTATTTTATTACCACTTCTTGTGGTTTCAAACATGAAAAAAAACATGTGTATAAAAAGCCTCTCTGAGTCCTGGAAGTTATAACACTATCCCACCACTCTTGATGTTGAACTAACCCAAACAAAACCCAAAATAACTCTGTTATGCTCCTTAAATGTAGGCTGTACTTACCAGGGAAAATAAAACGACCTGGCACATGATTTTTGCCAACTATCACAGAGAGAGTGATCAGCACTGGTCTAATTATGTCCAGCACTACAAGCTAGCCAACGTTGCTGGTGATAGTCTCGCCAGAGGGGGGCACTAAGAGCTCAGCAAGATCAAGTTTATGTTATTACACATATACAGGTAAGTCAGGAAGGCATGGATTACACTGCCATCTAGTGCAATAATAATGGACTATAGGTGCCTTCTTCCATTTTCTAGTGTAATGTAAACCCATAGATATTTTCCTTTCCACTCCAAAAAGTGACAAGAGGAGTTAGGTGGTAGTCATTATTTCTGCCCTGTTTTTACTCAAAATACATAATTCTCCTCCTCAGAGACACATAATGACAGAAGCTTAAGCAAATGGTGACATTGTTTACAGAATTAATTGAGGACAGAAACCAAAAGCAGCTGTAACCTATTAGATCCTCTACCCATCGGAGAAACTAAAACCACAAGAGCCAGCAAGTGGCCGAACCCATTTTTCATTTTGCTATTTAAATCAGAATGCTAAGCAATCATGTACTATCATTCTCTGTGTGTAGCAAAAAATCTGAATAACTCCAACCCGTCGCCCTAAAGATGGTGACATAAATTAGTGGTGGGCGCATCGATCCAAACATCAATATTATCGATACCAACGTTGATATTAGTATTATTATACACACAAGCAAGCCAGCACCAAGACAGAGCGGAAAGAAAGAGAGCAGAAGAATGGCAGAGAGGAAGAGAGGTGCTGTATGGCTGTATTTTCAGGCCAAAAATAAAACAACGGCAAGCTGTATAATTTTTAAAAAGGCTCTAAGATACAGTTTTAACACAACAAATGTAAACAAGCATATGTCAATTTTGTCCTGGGTTTTAATTTACTAACAATCCAAAGGAAAAATCCCCAAAACACTTAAAAGTCATGAAAATTCATTCAGATTTAGGAATTTGATGATGAATCCACCTTAATTATTGAAAACTATTGGTATCATATTGGTGATACTGGCCCTGGATTTACTTTGTGTTGGATCAATACCAAATGTTGCTGTATCGCACACCAGTAGCATAAATTACCAGCTGTGGCCTTTCTGTCTACGTAGCATGTTAGCCAAACTGCACTACAAACTTCTGCATGAGTATAATCTAATGTTCAAACTGGAATGTCTAGCCAAGATGGGTTGGCAGACAGTCTGCACACTGAATTGAATGCACTAGTAGTAGGGAACCTTAGCCTAGAAATCTAGACACACCCTAGCAGCAGCAAATGTAATTTGCAGCTAGGGTCAGTCTAGCAACTCTTCGTTGGCTTGCAAGCAGGGAAAAACAAATTCTGGCCAATAACATTCTGTATAGAGTCTGCAGGCTTAACGTAATACAGCACAGTTGCAATGGTTCTGCGTGACTTAACCAAGGGGGTAAACCAGCCTAAACTAAGCGTGGCTACTATGGCGCCGTTTTTATGCTACCTAGCACTCATCCGCCGTTAGCATTCTATTAACTGCCATTCATTTTGATGTCACTTTGACAGTGAATAACTTTACATTTGAAGCATTTAAAGACTCTATTTCTCCACGCAACTTACTGTCACATAGTAAAGGAATTACTGAACAGAACAGGATAAGCTTGCAGGCAGTTTCAACTTACATGAGCTGTTTAGGTTTAATTACTAATGTTAACTAGCCTTTTAGTTAGCAATAAGTAGCCTGTGCCTATGTTATCTCCCAACATATACCTACCCTCTCTCTCTGCATGATTTGGAATGATTGACATTTCTCTTGACACAGCTACCAGAAGACTTACAACTTTCAGACTGGTTGCTAACGTTCCATCTACGTCTTCAAGCTCAGTTTGAGGTTGCGGAGAAATGCTCCGCCCTTACCGGAAAAGTGCTTCTAATAGCCTTCACTGGTCTCCGTCCAAAGCAATGGGATCTGTTGATTCATTTATTTAACTGTCTATGGACTTAACCGTCTATTGACTTCCCTGCTACTTGAAAACAAAGACGATGGCTGCTGCTGCCGTCTTTCGAAATGGCTTTAGCCGCGAATCCGGAAGACTTGGAGTTAAGCTTTTCTTTTAGAAAAGAACAAAGAACGGCACTGAAGTCATTCTTAAAAAAGGAAGATGTGTTTGGATGTATTCTTCCAACCAAATACGGCAAAAGTTTAATCTATCAACTAGCGTTGCTCTGGCTGGTTGATTTCAAAATACTTTTGCTGGTTTATAAATCTAATCTAAATGGTTTAGGGTCGAAATACATTTCTGATCTGCTATTGCACTATAAACCACACAGACCTGTCAGTTCATCTGGGACATGTCTGCTATCTGTCCCCAGAGACAGAATTAAACATGGAGAAGCAGCGTTGAGTTTTTATGCTCCAAATATCTGGAACAAACTCCCAGAAAACTGCAGGTCTGCCGTAACTCAGTTCTTTTTAATCAACACCTTTCTTTTTGATGCTGCCTTTCTTTAAATAATTGTTCATTTCTTATGTTGAAGTTGATATTTTTAACAGTTTTTAACAGCTCTTTAATGTTTAATTTCTTATACTGCACTGTATATTGTTATATTTTAATTGTTTTATGTAAAGCACTTTGAATTGTCCTGTTGCTGAAATGTGCAATACAAATAAAGCTTCCTTGCCTTGCCTGCCTAATATGTCACAGCACCATATAATTATACTTTTCGTACATATAACAAACACCTTGCTGTTTCATAGAGGATTTCTAAAGAGTTTTCACAGATGGAATTAGCAGACTGGGAGGCTGAGTATATAACTAGAGGATTGATAGTGTAACAATAAAACTGTTGTAGACTTATATTTTAATATAGTCAAGTTTGGCTTTTAAGAGTCTAATCTTAATATCTATATCTCAAGTAATTATTTAAAAAACCTCTAACCTAAAAGCTGCTTTGCATAGACAAATGATGATATAAGATGAAATTATTAAACCTTTATACTTTACCTACTTATCCTTTTAAAGTAGGAAACAGATACTAGCCTGAATTTAATCCCAGACACATGGGGGCAGTGAAGGTTAGCTTGTTGCAGTTTGTCACTTGGCTCCTTTAAATCTGGGAGGTTAAAATTATGTCTGAAGTGTGGCTTCAGTACCACACAGTGATAATGTTAAAATCTTTTCAATCCACGTGCCCTCTGTCAGATCTGTCCAAATATAGATCTAAGTACGAAGCTACAAGAGTGTTAAAATATTAGTCAGTGATTATCTCCTTTGGAAGTGAATCGTTGCGATTGAATCCATCATGATTCTGCAGAATGTTATCTGTTCTCAAATGTCCAACAATGGTTGGTATTTTTACATTTATTTTACTCATTTCAAAGGCGATGAATTAAAAGTTTTAATGAAGTATTTGCTATATTTAAGTCAGTGTGACTCCTGTCATTTAGAGGGGTTCCTCTCAGCACACTTTGCTGCTTCACGACTTCAATCACAAAGCCAATGTGATGAATCTGGACAAGACCGTTTCTGCGGTGGCTGCTTGGGGCATCACGATTACTTGGGACACAGCAGAGTTTAAAAATGAAAGTGTGGGATACAAGTGTTCAATGTTCAGCTGTGTTAGTAATAATAATGGCTAGAGTTCATATGTCCGTCATTCAAATTTTGGTGCACAAAGGTCATGAGACTTTGGCTACCAAAAGGAAAATATGGAAAACAAAACACATGAATAACTTCTCAATGCCTTAAAATATGGAATTTGTCATATTTGTAAAACATTCTTTTGTAAAAACTTTGTAAAAAGTCTGGAGAACATGACTAAGACCAAACTTCTTCTTTGGTCAGAGGCCTAAACATTCATCAAATTTCATCGAAACCCATCAAATTCACGCACTCTTTTTTTAGATGTCCTGCAAACAAAGAAATAAGTAAACAGAACTGAAAAGATAAAGTCCTTGGCCAAGAGAACCTGGTAATCTGAAATCATGTAAATCATGTAAACCTGTGAAAATAAAGGCACTATCCATCCATCCATCTTCATCCGCTAATCCGGTATCGGGGCGCGGGGGCAGCAGCTCCAGTAGGGGACCCCAAACTTCCCTTTCCCTAGTCACATCAACCAGCTCTAACTGGGGGATAACGAGGTGTTCCCAGGCCAGGTTGGAGATGTAATCGCTCCACCTAGTCCTGGGTCTTCACCGAGGCCTCCTCCCAGTTTGACATGCCTAGAACACCTCCCTAGGGAGACGCCCAGGAGGCATCCTTACCAGATGCCCGAACCACCTAAACTGGCTCCTTTCGACACAAAGGCGCAGCTGCTCTACTCCGAGCTCCTCTCGGATGACTGAGCTTCTCACCCTATCTCTAAGGGAGACGCCAGCCACCCTCCTGAGGAAACCCATTTCGGCCGCTTGTACCCTGGATCTCGTTCTTTTGGTCATGACCCAGCCTTCATGACCATAGGTGAGGGTAGGAACGACAATTGCCCGGTAGATCGAGAGCTTTGCTTTCTGGCTCAGCTCCCTTTTTGTCACAACGGTGCGATAAACAGAATGTAATACCGCACCCGCTGCTCCGATTCTCCGACCAACCTCACGCTCCATGGTCCCCTCATTGCGAACAAGACCCCAAAGTATTTAAACTCCTTGACTTGGGGTAAGGACTCAATCCCTACCTGAAGAAAGCACTTCATCGGTTTCCTGCTGAGAACCATGGCCTCAGATTTTGAGGTGCTGATCCTCATCCCAGCCGCTTCACACTTGGCTGCGAATTGATCCAGTGAGTGCTGAAGGTCACAGACCGAAGACGCCATCAGGACCACATCATCTGCAAAAAGCAGCGATGAGATCCCAAACCCACCGAACTGCAACCCCTCCCCGCCCCGACTACGCCTCAACATCCTGTCCATAAATATTGGTAAAGGATTGGTGACAATAAAGGATTGGTGACAAAGCGCAGCCCTGGCGGAGGCCAACCCTCACCTGGAATGAGTCCGACTTACTGCCGAGAACCAGGAAACAGCTCTCGCTTTGGTCATACAGAGATTTGACGGCCCTGAGAAGGGACCCCCTCACCCCCATACCCCCGTAGCACCTCCCACAGTGACCCTGGGGGGACCCGGTCATACGCCTTCTCCAGATCCACAAATCACATGTAGACTGGTTGGGCATACTCCCAGGCTCCCTCCAAGATCCTTGCGAGAGTGAAGATCTGATCCGTGTTTCCACGACCAGGACGTAATCTGCATTGTTCCTCTTCTATCCGAGGTTCGACTAAATGCACTATGTTAATTTAAAATCCACTCTTCAATTGCTTGTTGCGTCAGGCAACAAGTAAGTAAATTGTATTTATAAAGTGCTTATCACAGATACAAAATTCACAAAGTGCTTTTCATAAGACATCCAAAATGATACATGTTAAAAACACAATACAAATGTTTTACAGTGTAAAAAATGTGTATTGAGTTTTTAACATAACATTATTCTTGGTGTAAAATTTACACCAAGAATAAAGTGCAGACAGATCAACCAAAAGGTAAGTATTTAACTGATTTTGAAAAGAGTCCACAGAATCAGCAGAACGTAAGGGAGAAGGCGGAGGATTCTATACTCATGGTGCTTATGACTCAAAAGAGGATCGTCACGGGTCTTAAGCATGGTGTGTGGAACAGACAGTAGGTTTACATACTGTAGTACATAACAGAGAGCGAGCCGTCTAATATGTTTGCAGTAGGTTGGACACATACAGTGGCTTGCATAAGTTTACACACCCGAGCTAAAGATGATTAAAAAGAATAAAAAAACATCTTTTGGTAATTGATCTTAATGCCTTAATTAAAAAAAATAGGAAAATCCAACCTTTTGAGGACACCAATTTTCTTTGTGAATGAATAATGTATTGTAAATAAATAAATGTTCTTCCTTAAAATACAGGTGTTAGAAGTATACACACCTCATTTTGAAATAAATAAAAATACCCATAGAAGCAGGCAGATTTTTATTTTTTAAAGACCAGTTATTTCATTGATCCAGGATACTATGCATCCTAACAAAATTCCCTTGACCTTTGGAATAAAAATAACCCCACATCATCACAAACCCTTCACCATACATTGAGATAGGGGTGGGGAACTTTCCATAGGATCATCTCTCCACGTAAATCAAACCAGCTGTTAAGCTAACTGAAATAACAACGAGCCAATCCCTATGTGAAGGGTATGTGATGATGTGGGGTATTTTAATTACAAAGGCCAAATGAACTTCATCAGGATGCATAGTATCCTGGATCCATGAAATAACTGGTCTTTAAAAATAAAAATGTGCCTGCCTCTATGAGAATTTAACATTAGAAGTGTGTATACTTATACCTTGTATTGTTAAGAAGAAAATTTATTTATTTACAATACATAATTCATTCACAAAGAAAATTGGATTCCTTAAGAGGTTGGATTGACCTAATGTTTTTGAATTAAGTTATTAAGATCAATTTCCAAAAGATGTTTTTTTATTCCTCTTTTTAATCAACTTTAGCATGGGTGTGCAATCCACTGTATGCAAGTGTAATAAACCTTATCCTCAAACATATACTGGTGAACCTTTCAGCTAATACTGCAATATTTTGTCCTGTTGCTTTGTCCAAAATTATGCCCTCACATATGTTTTTTAACAATTATCTCACAACCCAAAGTGCTCAATCTCTTATTTTAGTAAGAAATATCACTAAGAAATGTAGAAAAACACAAGTGTTTTTTCCCCATGCATCAAATACACCACTAATTGTATGACAAAAGTTATGAGTGCAGTATGACTGATTAGTATTACATGTCAGTTAGGATAGGAGGCATATTTTGAATTTTGTTTTCAGATTAACCGACCAATTAAACAAGTAACTCAATTTCTCAATTTCTCATAAGTCATTTCATTTCCAAACAGTGTGCTGCTCTCGCAGTGTGACTGCAGTTAATTCCTCTGAGTCTGCAGCTGTGATTAAGGCCCATACAAATAATCCAGCCTCGGTTTGACTCTCACTGAATATAAATGTCAGAACAATTTTAGAGGTGGGACACTGTCATTTGGCAAAAAATTCACTGGAGCCACAGAGGCTTTTGAGCCCTATCATCTTGAGAAGCATGACATTTGTTTTAAATAGATAAGAGTTGATCTGAAATCCCCCTTGGTACTGTAGCTAAAAAGCTCATTAGCCTTATAATTTGTTTCCCATCTATAGTATTTAGTTTATAGTTGTCCATTACTGTTTCCATAATAACCCAACTTTGACACAAAAGGACAAACTCACATTGTAATAAAACAGCTATTTAGGGGTATTTGTCAAATTGCAAGAACTTTTTGGAGTCATTTGCTTTTGCTCACCGGTAATTTGTGTTTACGTGAATTTAAATGACTTTTTAGATCTGTGTAGCTGATTCCAAATAATCACAGCTAATACTGGAAGCTGCCCTTGAAAGAAGCTTTTTATGGCTTTTTCTTTTTAACTATCACTATCAATACATAAGATATTTGTCCACAATCGTGTTAATTCAATCATTTGGTCCGTCATATGGTCAAAAAAATAGACCTTCTCTAGGATGTTACTTTGTTACATACTGTAATAGATAGTTAAATAATGTGGCTGTTGAAATGAAAATGTATTGTAAATTAGTAATTCAAGTTTTCATATTTCAGTGAACAAGGAGACAGTGGAATCTGTGGGTATTAAAAAAATATAACACAGAAAGATTCACACTTGACCACTAGCTTTTTAAATCTGCATGTTGTTTGAGTCTGATGTCACATAAATATCTGAGGCTGTCAGAAAACAAGTTCCATAAACAACAAATTAATAGCTGTGATGGCGACAGTTGTCAGTTTCAATTCAGCTCCACCAAACAATTTAAGCAATAAAGCTGTGAAAATATTGGGCATACGGAACAGCATGGAGAGATTTGGGGAAAGTAAATTTGCAGGTAGAAAGTGAACAGCAGCAATGAATGTCCATCCTAGCTGTGGTTACATACAGGCAAATAAAAGCACAATTTGTCATAAATGGAAAAGTCTTCTGGTCCTTACACAAATTGGGCAGCTTGATCATGTTGTCAAAATAGTCAAATGGTGCAGCACCACCAGCTCATTAAAACAAACGGATTGAAACTCAACATGACAATGTACATTCTTGATTTATGAAAGACAAATCTGCGAAATTAGTGACATTTTTTATCTGATGATTGCCTTCAAACTGATACTTTAGACTGACAGAAAAGTAAACATATATCAGCTCAATATGTGTTAATGTTACGGAATGTTTTCACATCCCATTGCAGATGAGGATGGGCAGACCTGAGACTTTCCCTCAAAGGTGACATTTAGCAAATCTGTGTGTGTGTGTGTGTCACTCCTGCCAAACCATCCAGAGTGCATGTTAGGGAGATCAGCTTTGCTCCAGCAAAATGTGTGGGCTGAAAATAGGCCTGATCGAATAGTGTTTCATATTACATTGCACAGGAGACCCATGCAGCTAAAGCTCTTACCAATGTCCTCTTCACTTTTCCTGAACAGCACACAGTGGACTCTTATAGGACACCAGTGAAGGTCACATTATTAACACAGGCAGGAGCCAAAGACAGTGAAATGAGCAAATATTAAATGTTAAATTTACTTTTAGATTATTTAAACATCAACAATGTTTTTCTCCTGGCTTCAACTGTAGTCCATTTTTTTATTATTATTTTATCAATAGAAATATAACATATGTCTACGTTTTTTGCTGACGAGATGTAGCGCTTAAATAATGTAGCCTTTCACTTTTGGACTATTATTGTTCATGTGAAAGTTATGAGTTTATAATCACAAAAAATTGTGAGTCATAAACATCTCGGTCCCTTGAGCAACACAGTGTTTGTCTTGTTTTCCACCGGTATCAAAATGTTTCAAATATGACTTTGCCTCTTACGCTTGTGCTTTGAAAGCTGCTAAAAATAATCAAAGAAGCCATAAGTTCTGTAAACATAGTAATGGGTGTTTTGTGGGTTGGCTCACCTGGGAGCGGACTAGACAGACAATAAATATTGCTAGAGTTAAGTCACAATTCTCTGGGATATGTGCCAAGGCTGGCAGCCCAATTTTGGATATCTCTGCTGTGGCAGGTCCACAGTTTTTTTTCCCTCCAAGCAGCTAATGTTCCCAGAACCAAAAGCATTACGGCCCCCCCCACAGACCCACATATCTGAGTCTCTCACACATAATGCATTGCCTACAGCAAGAGTGTTTCTGAAAGGCAAGGTGAATACTCAATAACATCTGAAAATAACCACCAACAGCAATGATTCTTGAAATGGGCGAAAAAGTCCCTGGAATAAAGCTACGATTGTACATCTTTTTGTTCTGCTTAACTTCCAAATATACTGAATAAAATTATAAACGCAACACTTTTTGTTTTTGCCCCCAATTTCCATGAACTGAACTCAAAGATCTAAGACTTTTCTATGTACACAAAAGGCTTATTTCTCTCAAATATTGTTCACGAATCTGTCTAAATCTGTGTTAGTGAGCACTTCTCCTTTGCCGAGATAATCCATCCACCTCTGCAGGTATGGCATATCAAGCTGCTGATTAAACAGTATGATTATTGCACAGGTGGGCCTTAGGCTGGCCACAATAAAAAGGCCACACTAAATTGTTTTGGTACGTGTGGACATGGCCCTAGTCTCATATTTAATGGACAGATATAAGTGTGGCACTGATCTTCTCAACTAACTCCCTGTCTGAAAGTGAAAAAGCACAATTCCCAAAATGTCAAATGTTTGCTTTTACGATTACAACTACGCTGTAATCAAATAACATGCAATCACAGTATTACATTAAGATGTATATGTATATAATGTATCTAACATACAGTGAATAACATTTTTAATACAAATGTGAAACTATGGAACTAGCAAGTTAAGGGTGATTTGCAAGTTGACATGCATCACAGAGTATGATGATGGAATTCAAGAGAGCATAAGAAAAACATTGAGGAGTAAAATTTCCACTGATAGACGTAGACAGACTGAAGCAACCAGACAAGCATTTACTCCCAGTGGACAGGAGGCTCATTATCTCCTGTGAAGCCCACATAGTTAGAGCAGAAGTGAACTCTCATCCCGCTATAATGATCCTGGCATTCCACTGGAGACTTTGGCATGATGCTGGCTACCGTGTTGCTCCGCAGCTGACTGAGGGAAATGAAAGGAGCCTCTGATGGGGTTCTGTATGGGCTGTTAGGTATCTACTGTCAGGCGTCACTGCTTCCAAATCTCTTTGTGGGGCGGGATGCCCTATTTTTTTTTTTTGCAAGAAGATTAGGCGACTTATTGAATTATGTCTGTTATATTCCTCCTTGTTGATGTTGTTCTTTTCGTTTGAATCCATCTTACTCTACATGTATTTGCACTTCATCAGCTGCCCTGTGTGTATAGTGGCAGACCTTAAAAATGATCTTTAGACCAGAACATGTCAGATTCCCCAAAACCATAACATCAGCATTATTTGGATTTTTGTGTATTATATTAGTATTATTATTTTCATTTCTCTTTTATTTTGGATGAAAGAATGTATCCTAATGTGTAGTTTTATTGTTTTAGTTACAGTGTGTTCAGTATTTTCTTTTTGGCCTCTTTTTTTTTTTTTTTTAGACTTTAGGTGCAACAGTTTACTACATCTTTGATCCTGATGTGTCATATATCATACATTGCATGTAGTGTTTGTCTGAGATGTTGTTTTATAAGTTAAACATTTACTTTTTGCCCTTAAATAGATCAGTAGATTCAAATAGTGCCAACCTTTTGTGGTTCTAGCTTCTGTTTTCCCAGATTTTAATTATGCACGATGTATTTATTTAATTTTGCATGAATGCAACTTAACGACATTCAAAATAAGTACGCTGTATAGTGTATATGTAAAGAAATAGATTTAAATGTCTGTATAGTCTAATTTGTTAAGGGTTAAAAGGAGAAATTCAACATGATGATTGATGTGATCAATGAGTATTTTCTCTACAGCTCTCTTTCAATATGCCTCACTGTTATTTTTAGTGTGATTCAGACTTGTCCTGTTGGCATCAGAGATGTCTTTTCTAAGTAGAGACTTGACCACAATAGCAGAAATACACTGACCCACAGACAAGACATTAGATAAATGAAGAGAGGAAAGGAGATGAGACATGTTTCTAAAATAGCCATTTTTTGAAAAATAACTCTTCTCACATTCAAAGAAAAGAGTTTCAAGTCTTTCCGGTGACTATTTCCAGCTATAGAGGCGTCAGATCTTATCATTGTTGTCAGAATAATAAGCAGACATACCTACAGGTATGTCAGTGACCGAACTCAGCAAAGTTCAACTGTTTTTTTTTTTTTTTTTAAATGTTCTTGTTAGACAGAGCAGCCTGTCTACATGTATGGGGCTGAGCGTGACCAATATGTTTGGGATTGTGAACTCTTAAAAGAGTTGCAGAGAAAAATATACCAATTACAGCATCTGAAACATCATGAGAGGTTGAACACTAATCTGCTCATGACATGTGTTGAAATCTTCAAATCTAAATTCTGTGGTACTCCTGAAATATGAGTACATTTTCAAAAGTTCCTCCTAAGAATGTGCATCATCTAAAGATAAAAGTTCACGTTATCTTAAAACCTTAAGCTGGGCGCTTAACTAATCAGATTTCTTTGAGAATACTTCTCTAAAAGATTTCACACGCTCAATATCAAACGGTAGACCACAGAAAGCTATCAGTGATAAATCAAAAAAATGCTTCGGATCATTGTGAGCTGCCGGTCCATCTATTGAATGGTTTGGTCTATACAAAAAACAATGTATGCATTTACCAGCCAGTTTGAACTAAATTTTCAGAAGACACATTGGAAACAAAAAAAGAAATTAGTTTTTTTTTGCTTTCACAGCAGTGACTTCAGTGATGACCCAAGCTCAGAATTATGCTGCTCTGCAAAATTCACACTCAATGGCTAGAGCAAAATTTACATTTATTAAAAATACATCTTAAGGGAATGAAAATCTTCAAAAAGCCAGTTTCCAATAGAGTAGTGACCTTAAAGCTCATACTACTGTCTCACTGTTTCGAGCATCTTTTTCATCGTGTAGGAAATCTCAAAGTAATATCCTGCAGCTGTAGTGTCGGGCCATGAAATACTTTGCACAGTACAGTGGGCTATCAGGTCTGTCTCACTCATGGTCATCGTGAATATGTTATGTTACCATGACAACACTCTTCACTCCTCATTCTTTTGATTGTGTGGAAAACGAAAAAGAAGACAAAAGGAAAAATGTCAGATGCGAAGAAACAGCGATTGAACATTAACGAACAGTCACCACTGACTGGCCTACTTTGACTAAAAATTGCCTAAAGGCTCAGCTTGATGTTTTAGAAATGTTGAATATCTCACCAATTTTAGTCTCAGTGTTCTCAGCTATCTATAGTAATGGAAAAATGTGAATTCAATCACCTCACCCAAATCCGGATGAGCATGCATTTCACTGCTGAAGACAAAACTGAAGGGAAATAATGCATGAACAAGCAGGAACTGAAGACAGTTGCGGTAGAGGCCCGGCAGAGCCTCACCGGCGTCTGGTGATGTCTATGTAAAAAAAATTGCAACCGAGTATTAAAAAGTTAAAGTTTGATTGATGATTGTTAATCTGTCCCACTACATTTGGTCCCTTAAAAAATGGGACGCACTTATACAAACTGTCAAAGTAAAGTTGAAAGTCTGCAGTTAAAGCCCATCTTGTTTGTTTACTTTAAAATCCATTGCAGTGGTGTATAGAGCCAAAAAGGTTAGAACTGTGTCAACGTCCCAATATTTATGGACCTGACTGTATGTAAAATATTTGTCCAGTGACTTTTCTTTAGATAAATTCAGTAAAGAGCTCCACGCTACACATTTAGGGGGGCTTCGCTTATTCACTTCTTTCCGAGAGTTAGATGAGAAGATTGGTGCATTATTACATTAGCTTAGCCTAGTATAAAGAGTGGAAACAGTTAGCCTGCCTTTGCCCCATAAAAATACAGCTCACTAATTAACATGTTACATCTTGTTTGTTTTATCCATACAACAAGTGGTTTCGTGGTTATACGGGAGGCTTGGCCAGGCACAGTCTGGATTCTCTGTTGGTTGCAGCCTCATTTTGATGACAACATTTTAGTAATGTGATAAAGTTGATGTAATCCACCCTAATGGCTTAAATCAGTCATTTCACTTGGCCAGGACACTCTTGGAAAAGAGATTTTTAATCTCAATGAGTTTTCTTTCTGGTTAAATAAAGGTAAAAAAAGAAGAAAAAAAAGAAAAATGTGCAAGAAGAGTGTAGATTTTCTCTGCCTTGACAACAAAGTATTATTACTCTCTATTCAAAATAGTAGTTATCTCCCACTAAGACATGTTGTCCCATAGCCGTACAAGAGGAAAAAGATCCCACAAAGTTGAACATGTCAATTCAGAAGGTTATGTTTTCGTCTGTGTCTCACCTTGAAGCAGAGAGCTTCAAGCCACGGCGTCATAAGTCACTCCTCCAGCTGTGAGCTGAGGCGGTAACACTGTGACGAAAGACTCTCGGCATGGGACTTCTGTTTATACTGATGTCACAACCTTCTTTATAGAAACTCTGCTGAAACGTAGCTGCAAACAGTTTAATGTTGTGACTTAAATCCTGCAAAACATTAAAATCCACGCATCAATTTCACTGGAAAACTATTAAAAATGTTCAATTATTCCCAAAAACTGGGATAATAGAGCATGATGCCAAAATGAACGCTAGTCTTTGTACATGTATGTAATTGTAAATATTAATACACTGTATTTTTGTTGGACTTTGATGTTTTTTTCTTTAATTTTTCTTTAATTAAAGGATTAATGCAGTTATCTAACATGTACATAATACATACTATTCAGTACATCTATAATATAATAATATATCATTTTATGTATACTTTGATCTTTGTTGGAAAACTCAAATTAATATACTCAATAATCAAATAAGTACTAGTTATTTCTTGTACAGCAGAGTACAAGAGTACAAAGATTAATAATGAAGGAAGCAAATGTGGATTTTGTCCAGTGAAAATCTTATTCTGGAAAGCACCCTTTTGAAATCTGATTCCCCTTGTTGTTAAAATGACATGTAGAAGCAGTTGCTTCAAAAGAACAGATAACTATAGACACCCAATGAGCAGGATTGGACTCGACCGGATAGAACAGATGTAACAGGAGCAGTTCAAGTATAGATCAAAACCATTGTCCCCAAAAAGTTTAAGTATATATAAATATGCAGTTTTTTTTTTACACTTTTAACAAGCAGCATCAAAGCCACTTTCGTATATTGTCACACTGCTGATAACACAGGGTGTACGTCTGTTTTTACTGCTCATTTATTCTTTTTTCTTTTGACTGGGCCAGATTATTGACTCTATAACTTAAAGCATAATCATTGAGCTACTTAAAGAATATAACAATAAAAAACTAACTTATCTTTAGCAATCTTAAAAAGGTGTATATATCTTGCCTCTTAGAAAATTGTACGTGCAATTAAATATACAAAGTGTACAGTACAATGATAATTTAAATACTTTTGGTCAAAACAACCGTCCCCTTACCGCAAGTCACGGAACCGTAAGCCAAAAAAAGTCCACCCACAAAGTAACAGTGTCAAAATGGACGTCTCAAATGTAACAAAGGGATTACTATAAACTCCCGTCTGTGTGAGCAGTTAATCAGGCTATCTCCCTGTCTGAGCAGAATTACAACACTCTCGCCTGCCCACCTGCTCCCCCCCAAAGCATGCCAAAGAATGCCACTTAAAATTTGACAAAGATGTAACTGCAAGAGTCATGCCGTTGTCATGTGGCGACCCTATCGTGCAAACGGCTGAACTATATGCCTGTATATTTGATTCAGTTCTGAAGACTCCTGTAGAAATAGGTCACTAAAAACATGGCCGCAACAGCGGCAGCCCTTTCAGTGATATTTCAGTGCTGGGTATTTTTTTACTGGTGCACCATCCCAAGTAAATCTTTTTAAGTGGAGTTGAAAATAAGGGACTAATGGGACTATTTTTCAAGTCTGTTTTTTGTTGTTTTTGTGAAAGGTGTATTACAAAATCAGCATCCACATGATGGAGCTGTAAAGAACAAAAGGTTTTGTTAGCTTCACTGCATGATTCATTATAATATTAAAATAGTGAAACATCAACAAGGTTTCAAAGGGTGTCGATGAAAATAAGCAGCTCCACAGCGTGCATAACAACTGGGGGAGGGTATAAACAGCAACAAAGCAGTGTGTTTGTTTCACTTGGCAGTTATTCACCATTTCCTTTACAATCAAACATTGAAATGGAATGACATTGTCTTGCGTTTCTCTGGTCCTAATAAAGCTGGAGTGTTTTCACTTTAAAGGAACTCTGAAGTTTCATTGTTGGGTGCTGTGCAAACTATTTATAAATATCTTTTAAGAAGCACAAAGACAAGACAAGCAAAAACTCCCCTGATGATTGTAAATAAAAGTAGCCTTCCATGGCTAAGACAATTCAACATCAAAGAAAAAAAGAGTGAGATTTCTCAAGTGGCAGATGGGCAGCCTCCCTCAACTAATCATCATTTTAGATAAAAAGGTTTCTCTAAAAATAAATAGCCAACTAGAATTTTTTGCAGATCCCTGCTTGTCAAGGCCCCTTCATCATCTGTTAATGTTTGTAAATGACCAATAAATAATAGCAGAAGGTGCATGGTTGACACGTCTGTTGATAAATAAACACTGGAAAAAAGACCTCTGCATATGATAACTGTAAATTTTAGAAAACAATTGTAAGGTTAATCAAACTCTAACAGATCATCATGGTTACATAGAAACATCCTAATAGCAGTTACAATATTCAGGTATTTTACTTCCTAAAACAACAAGATTCAAAGCCTGTGAGCAGTAGTACCAGTTGGTGTATTATGTACAGTGGGCTCAAATGTTTGGCCACCCCAGGTAAATTTTTTTATTAATGTGCATAAAGAAGCCAAGAAAAGATGGAAAAATCTTCAAAAGGCATCAAATGATGGATTAGACTTTTGTATAATATGTCACAACAAGTTTGATTTTATTTCCATCACTTACACTTTCAAAATAACAGAAAACAAAAAAATGGAGTCTTAAAAGGTTTGGCCACCCTGCAGAGTTTATAGCATGCACCGTCCCCTTTGGAAAGCTGAGACCTGACAGTGTCATGGATTGCTCTCAATCATTGTCTGGAAAGACCAGGTGATGTCAATCTTAAGGTTTTAAATGCCAAGACTCATCTGACCTCGCCCCAACAATCAGCACCATGGCTTCTTCTAAGCAGCTGTCTAGAAAACTGAAACTGAAAATAGTTGACGCTCACAAAGCAGGAGAAGAATATTAGAAGATAGGAAAGGGTTTTCAGATGCCAATTTCCGACTCCTCTGTTTGGAATGGCATTAAGAAATGGCAGTCATCAGGAACCGTGGAAGTTAAAGCAGATCAGGAAGACCAAGAAAAATATCTCTAACCTCTTCTACGTCCTCACCACAAAAATCTGTTTGAAGTTTGCAAATTAACATATCATCAAGCCTGATGCATTGTGGAAACAAGTTCTGTTGACTGATGAGGTTAAAATAGAACTTTTTGGCCGGAATGATCAAAGGTACGTTTGGAGAAGAAAGGGCACAGAATTTAATGAAAAGAACCTCTGTCCAAAATCAAGAGGTGTAAACTGAAGGTTTTGCCATGGCCTTTACAGTCTCCTGACCTCAAAATAATTGAAAATCAATGGATCGACCTTAAAAGAGCAGTGTGTGACAGACAGCCCAGATATCTCGAAGGAGTGGAAGACTTTTGGAAGGAAGAATGGGTGAAGATACCTCAAACAAGAATAGAAAGACTCTTGGCTGGCTACAAGAAGCATTTCCAAGCTGTGATACTTGCCAAAGGGGGCAGTACAAGGTATTAACTCTGCAGGGTGCCAAAACTTTTGCAGACGCCATTTTTTAGTTTTCTGTTATTTTTAAAGTGTAAATGACGGAAATACAATCAAACTTTTTGTGACGTATACGAATGTCTAATCTGTCATTTGATGCCTTTTGGAGATTTTTCCACCTTTTCTTGGCTTCTTTATGCACATTAAAACAATTTTTTACCTGGGGTGCCCAAACTTTCGATCCCTACTGTATCTCTATTCAAACCAGGACGGGAGTACATTTAAATTTGACCAACACAGGTTTTTGAACGCCATGCAGTAGCTATGATAAATTGCCCTGCTGATTGTGACAACACATCATCATTATATAATCCTGTATTATGTGCTCTTGATTTGACGCTTCTAAACAATTGCAAAGAGTAATTATCTACAAACCTATTCTTGTTGTGAGTTTGCTTAGATATCACTTCTGTTACAACTGTGTGGGAGAGGTGATATTTACCAGAGGCCAGAAGGGTCACAGCTTGAATTAAAACTGTCAAAATATTCTCATTATATTGATTTCTATGAAATGACAACTTGTAAAATTAGATATATTTAACAAAAAGTGTTGGTGCAGCATAAAAGGGCAGGGGAAGATATCAATCATCAGAAAGGATGGTCATCTTAAAACCATAAATGTAAAATGTGGCAAAGACTTTTTAAGAGGGTTTTCTGTGTGCCTAAGGACGTTTGAATAGACAGAAATCCTTTTCTTAACCCAATATCTTTTTATAGTTTTATTTGTATGTATTTCTTTCCTCCCATATACATGTAAACACGTGTAAAGATATAATAACTGAAATAAATAATGTAAGTTATTGCTAGTGCCTTTATTTTATGAAAGTTCCTTCAATTTAGAAGTGACTCTCGATGACGGATTGTACCTCTACAGATACGTTTAAGACTCAACACAACAATGGCAGGAAGGGTTGTAATTAGAGCTTTCGCTCTCCTCCCATGAATACCTATCTACCTCCCTCCCTCTCCCTCTCCCTCTCCCTCTCTCTCTCTGTGTATGCATGACAGGCTCTGTGGAGTGAAGCAGGCTCCGAGGCGTCTGACACCCTCCACTACTGACAGGTGCACCTCTTTAGTGATACACCTCTCCAACTATTTGCTATAGTTGACCGCGCTTTGGAAAGAGCCTGAACTATAACACACCTTTTTACAAAACCATTCGTTATCCAATGAGTGAACAATACAGGGGCGCATTGTGCTTTTACGCATGGAAGTTGGAATCAGCCTAAATAAATTTACGCATGGCTGTGTCTAGTCTCTTCGGAAGATGCATTGGGGCTTAGGTTGCTCTTGCACTTCAAAAAGTGAGCAACGATGCGGCGCACTGAGCTGCTACTCGGTTACTTTCTGGTTAAAGTTATGGTGTGCAACGCGGAGGGCGAGCCGGGTCAGACCGCCGACGAATTCATGCTGGTGACCGGGTTTACCGACTCAAAGGACGGGGATAGAGGAGTCACGGAGAGCCCGCATATGGAGGACAAGTGCCGCGGCTACTACGACGTGATGGGCCAGTGGGATCCGCCGTTCGTGTGCAGGACAGGCAGCTACCTGTACTGCTGCGGCACCTGTGGCTTCAGGTTCTGCTGCGCGTTTAAAAGCTCCCGGCTGGACCAGACCACCTGTAAAAACTACGACACCCAGCCGTGGATGATGACAGGAAGACCACCGCCAAAGGTGGACGTCTCGCTGGAAACCGCGAAGGATAAAACCAACATCATTGTGTATGTCATATGTGGAGTTGTGGCCATAATAGCACTGATAGGAATTTTCACCAAGCTGGGTTTGGAAAAGATGCACCGCCCGCACCGAGAAAATATGTCAAGGTAGGTCATCATTTGACCGATGATCGTGTGTGCAAAATCCTACAATTTGATCAAAAACTAGTCCCCAAGCAACACGTTGTTTTACAACTAAGACTATGAAAAAGAAGTTTAACTGCACGTAAAGTGATCAACCTGGGGTTTTATAGGAAAAATGGATTCAGTTGTAACACATTTCAGTTTAACATTAATTTCCTCAGTTGGTCACAGGTTTGATGACACTTTGCATCGTTGCAAATCCTGTTTTCCTAACAGTAAGTCACAAGCCCATATCAGTGTTACAGACAAAAGTGTGCTTTTTATGTTTATTGCGTTTTCCTTGGCCTGTGACTTTAATTCAAAATGCCAGTGTTGTTACAACATCACTGGCAATAGTGGCATTACATGTGTTACATGTGTGCCTGCTCAAGTTTTTTTTTGTCCAAATATAACTCAGAAAGTGAAGATGGTTATCCCCAAAAAATGGTTACATTCTACTAAGATTGAAAACAAGCACAAGGGCCGCTGTTGCACTGTTGTATATATTTTTTTTTCTGCAAATCAAATTATGTAATGTATACCAGATACAACATGTATAGTTTGTTAAAAAGGCACCATGTGCTAACTTTTGTTTTTAGAATATATGTGAAAATGTTAGAAAAGAATTGCACATTGTTTGTGAGCATTTAACACTTGCAGATAATTAGAACACAAAGACACTCAATCTTTCCTTAAACACATCAAACATATGCAGGCAAAGAGGCTTATTTCTCTCTTCTCAAGAAACTGATTTTGGGCTTAACATTGTCCGCACAGAGCACTGCGTTGTCAGTGTTGTTCTGTGAAAGAGCCTGTAGCCGTCCAGCTAGTTCTCCTCCTTCAAAACAGATGCGTGTTGTGTTGACATTGCACCATAATGATTTAACTTGTACACTGTAATTTAGATAAGGTGGATTTCAAAGCAGCAAGTTTTTTAATATAGACAATGTTACTTGAATCCAAGCTGACACCTGTGACAAAAGTTAATTACACAGTAACTGGTCTTGAACTTATGTCGAAAAAATGATTTTGAAGTCAACAGGCCATAGGACATGCGTAGAATAGCTATCATAATCAACTTAAGTCCTGAAATGTATTATTCTATACATTTTTTTAATCTGCCGATACACTAGAAGTGTACTCAGGGTTTGGATCGGTACACTCTGACAACATTGCTGGGTGAGTGTAGCTAAAGTTGCACCATAGCACACTTTTGGCCACCCACAACCACACCTAACAGCAATGTTGGCAGTTTTTTAAAATGCAGTAAAATGTGTGACGGAAGCCCAGTATTCTTGACCTATCATTAGGACCTGCAGTGGGTATCTAGCCTGGTTGACACCAGACCCTTCTCAGTTGTACCAGAGTGGGTCTGGGCAGGGTTTCCAAAGAGGCATCACCAACGGATGCTGCCCAAATGCCTCTGGGCGCAATTGGATAGACCTAAAACCAATTGGAGCGATGAAGGAGATGAAGTATGGAGAGCAAACGAACAACCTCTCAACCAAAAAGCAGGTTGCAGAGCTATCGTCATTGTGGTTGTGATAGGTGCCTCGATTTAGAAAAACTGGAGATGGGCTGGAATGGGCTCTTGGCCATGCATACTTGCAGAGTTCAAATTTGCCAGAAGTTCATCAGGGTTTTCCCAGGCAAGTGGGTATCAGGCTGTGCCTTCATAAATCCACTGAGCCCTATGATAAGCGACACCCTAACCTGACGTATAGTGAGCTGCCTTTAAATCCTACAATCCCGCAAGCAAAGAGCAGATATACCACATGAATACCACCCTTTACTCAGTTGTCCAACCACCCTTGCTGTGACAGCCTTAGCAATAGCCACTAGTTAGCAACCCCTCTGGTATGAGAAACGTTTTAATATTGTGTCCCCTGACCTCTCTGGCCAAAGAAAAAAACATGGTTTCAATGTGAATTTTTGAGAGGATGCAAGAGTGCAGGTAAGTCAACAGGGTCAAACTTTTAAGGGGTATTTTATGGGAAATGACACTCTGAAAGCCTTCAAAAACAGTTGTATAATGTTGTCTGTGGCTTTGGAGGAAGATGTGTCCAGTTTGAGAAAATAACTGCAATGATGTCATGGTGATGACATGTGGGTTATGTCGAATTGGGGTAGAGATTTTTTTTAACAGAAACTTGCCGTTAATAACTTGAAATGTGGACCATGACAGATATGGTGATTCATGAGGAAGAAAGGGTCTAAAGAAAGACTAGTTTGTAGCGGGACATGTAGGATCCAGTTTTGGGGAGTTTGACCCATGCTAAAGACTTAAGGTCAACGATTTCTCAGACTTTACTGCTTAAATGTTAAACTATTTAAAGTATTTTTTTTTTATTAAAAAAGGAGAGACTTGTGGATACCCACAGGAACGATCTTCATTCAAATATCTTGGGGTGAGAGGTCAAGGGACCCCTATGAAAAAGGCCTTGCCAGTTTTTCCCTTGCAAAAATGTAGCCTTAATTTGGGGCTCTATTTAGCCCCTTACCCAACAAGCTAGCTGATTTGTACCAATGGATTCCTTAGATTGTCTAGCTTCATGATACTAATATCTTCATTTTAGAGCCTTCTACAGCCTTGTAGAGACAGTAATGTCGGCTGAAATCGCAGATAGTCCTGTTTCTTTAATGTATAACATTGGTCTGACACTCCAGGCCTTTTGACTGGCTAGGCTATTGAGAATACCAGGTCTGTGTTCCTATCTTCTGATTTTTGTTTACCATGAAGATAATCTTTCCCCAACCTTATCCAAGTACATAACCTGTGTAGACTTTGAGGGGGCAGATAAATTATGCTCCTATTATTTGTTTTTCAAACTGATACATAGGTTATTTAATGGGACACAGATAAACGCTTTACTTTGTCATTTAGGAGGACATGTTGCACTGCTGGCCCATAATAAATCTGTATTTTTTTTTTTCACGAAAAATGTAAGTGATATCTCTGAGATTGTTCTTCATTTTTCCAGAGCTCTTGCACATGTTATCCGCCATCCTGCCTCAGAACATATGGACGACAATGGACTTGGCCCGCACTATGAGAACATACAAACCAGAGTCACAGTTAACAGTCTCCGTAAGTACTGACAGCAGCAGCACACAACACAGCTATACACCTACATATAGTGTGTGCACATGACAGATCAGGGTTTTTTTCCAAACACTGTGTAGCATATATGTATTTACTAATGCTGCTTCCACATCCTTTCACTAATGGGTATGAAACCCCAACAACCAATCTAAGAGATACTCATAAACACAGAGATTATATTTTAAACAAATGTAAACCTAAAATTGTGAGCCCTGTTTATTTGATAACCTATCCTAAATTAGCTGTGGAAGGTGGTGGAAGGAAAAAGGTCACTCCCTCCACAATCCTGCTGGTAAAGCAATTAGTTATGCCCTCAGCAATCACTTAACAAATACACTAATTACCACGGACAACCTAAAGCTCTGCTTCTCAGCCAATACTTATCACAGTATATTCCACGCTTATTCTGTAGGTCATAAACACCTACACACACCCACACAGAAAAGATGGCTTATTAACGCTAAACTGCTTACTGCCTTTAAAGCTACAATCATTAAAGACCCCCCTTTCTCTAGCTGAATAACTTAAAAAAAAAAGCTAGATTATTTGGTTAAATAGAGGATAAACTCTACTGATTCTGATTATGTACAACAAAGTATAGGAAAATAATTACACTTTACATTCTGTACAGTTGAAGTTAGAGGCCAAGGAATCAAGAAAGATTAATTGAGCCAGGTTACGATTTAATCTTCAGTTACAGTATAAAAATAATTAGAAAATAAATAAATCACATTAAGTGATGTACTGATATCCCTTATTCTAGATGCTTCTCAAGACGTCACATTTGAGGCAGATGCAAATCCACATTAATGATTATTCACATGATATGGAAAGCCAGAAGTTTCCATGTTCTCATTACAACGTAGGCGTTTAGCACGTGATTTCACTGAGTAGTTTGGAAGGTTTGCTAATTAGTGAAAACACCTGGTGTAATCTGTGAATGGAATGAAAACCTGCCTCTTGTTGGCACACACGGCAGATGCCTGCCCATTTCAAATATACATAGCCAGGTTTAGTGATGCAAATTTTTAAGCAATTTTAATGAGCAGACTGTCTGTAATCAATTAAAATTTATTTTTATAATTTAAATAGATGAATACTTTATTACAAACCAAGAAAATGAAATCCACATTGTCTAGATGCAAAATAATCTCAGATTTTGCAAAATTACGAGGATAAACAATCTTAAACCCTAGGCAGTCATCACAGACATTGACAGTTTTCTACTTGTGCTGTTTAACTGTAACCTAAAGGTGATCTTTTAGCATTACTACCAAAATGCATTCTGTATGCTATCTTTGGTATGTACAGTATTATAATTTTATCAGCTATTGTAGTATGACAAACCGGGGTAACTTACTTTCTAACGGCACATTAGGAGATTTTTTTATAGTTATTCTGCCTGTATATTGTGACGTTCAATACTTGAACAGTGCCGGTTAGAAATAAATAGTCGGTTCACAACACAGGGGAAGTGCTTGTCCACAGCTTTTTGATGCAGGGAGCAAACAGACTGTAGGTCAACACACTAAGGAACTTGTGTCCTGATATTAAAATCCCATTTTTCCTGCCTTTAACTGGAGTAAGTGAAAGAAAATGATCAATGATGTGAGATAACACCACATCATTGTACCTTAAAGCAAGTGGAGTCTCACTGATTTAAAGGTTGTCACTTTTGTAAATAAAGCTAAAAGATGTGCAGTTGTCTCACCCCACCCGCCTCCTTTTTTGAGTTGGAAAACAACGTTCTACCAGCTGATCATTAAATATTTAGTATTACTTTAAGTCCGTCATTTGTAGTATTCATCCAGATTATTACCAAATGCTCCTTGTCCATATGGATGTTTCTAATTATATTGTATACACACCAACTTCGCAGTGCATTATAATAGCATTCATCATATCCACATAATGAAGATTTCCAGGTGACAGGGGTATCAAAAAAGAGAAGGCACAAGACAGAAGATTACTTTTGTATGATGGATACCTCCCAGTTGATGGGCTTCACTAGTTGCTATGAAACACCTTAGACAAACACTTTTACAGTATATGTATGTTAAAAGATGTATGTTTTATTTAAGATAAAAAATTGCTATTTAATTCATATATTACAACACTGAAGAAAAGAATGATGTAGCTCTCAACTGTTTGGTGACCTTGGATGTGGAGAGCCAGGGCAGTGTGCTGGCTGCTGTCTCTTACAGGGATGTATGGGAGGGAGTCAGTGTAATAGAGTTTGCGACAGCACAGGGATGATTGTTGTTTTCTTGACAGCAATCCTTACAAGGTTACAAGAGGTGAGGTGATATTTCTTGCCACATGGATCCAACCTGTACTTGTCCTCTCCAAGTCTGTCCTTTATGTGACAGGTGTGACTATGCCCTTGCTATATTAGTCCCTGTATATGATTGAAATACTCCAAAGGGAGCCCCTTTTCCTCATCTATTGCCTGTCAAAGATAACAAAAAACTGGGCAAGGAGCTTTCATTCTGCTCAAGACGCCAGTGTTACAGTTTTTGTGAGCTGTGCTTCTTTGGCTATGGTGACCCAATGATTAGTACTGTGGCCTCACAGCAAAGAAGGTCCTGCTTTCTAGCCATGTTTCCAAGCTGGCCGATCCCCACTGATGATGGTCCGTCTGCAGGACCTGGAATTGGTATTTGAGAGTTTAAAAAAGTATTTTGAGAGAGAGAAAAAAAAATTAAAGTTTCAATTTCTTTTTTATATTGAAACTTTTTTTAGTCTCAAATATTATTTTTTGCGATTGGTATGACAACTTTTTCTCTCAAATATTTTTTTTCTCTAATAAAGATCATTTATTTTCTCGCATGTAATAAAGAAACAAATCTATCTTCATAGCTGGCCATGTGCACACATGGGGCAATAGGGAAGGCCTCTTTTCACTCCAGGCAGTCAACGAAAGAGAACAGTCTCTGTGATAGTCCATTTCCTCACTGCCATAAGTATTTCAGCAGCATGACTCCTAACAGCAGCTGAGAAATTGCTACCAAATGTAGAGTCTACCTATGGTTCTATTTTCTTCGTGTCATTTACTGTACTCTGAACTGTATAATGAAGCCTCATATCTTTAAAGAGACAATTATAAACTGACAATAAAGAGAGCTTGAAAAAAAGTTTGAGTGGAGACACATGGATTGGTTCACTTCTAGTCTTGCCTTGGCAGACCTATCTCCACAGCGCTGCGGAGGATGGTGTGGCAAGTCCACACAGCATTCCTGGACACAAGAAAAAAATGCTGTTGTTTATTGGCATTTCTTTAAACCAATCACAATCACTTGGGCGGAGCTAAGTGCCATATGCAGCAGTGCCTCAGCAAAATAGCCTTGGGAAGGAACTTGTTTTGGTGGAACATGTGCATGTAAGGAGGCGAGTTCTGGAATAAAATGGCTTAGGAGAGTGTGATGAGAATTTTACTCTAAAAAAAGATGAATATAATTTGATTTTCGGTTTTAGTTTGGAGGTAGCCTGGTTGACACCAGACCCTTCTCAGTTGTAACTGAGAGTGGGTCGGGGAAAGGTTAATTCACAGCCTATTTCCAAAGGGGCGTCACCACTGAATGCCGCTCAAATGCCTCTGGGCGCAATTCATACTTAGCAGTCACGTGATCACCATGGATACCTGGCAGGCAAGAAAAGACGACGTTTGCTAATGTATTCCATCATGTGAACGCTAAAATGTGATTTTATAAATTTATCCCGAATTATTAACTAAACCCATGTAGAAAGACTAATAAAGCGTCCAGCGTATGATTTTAACTGCGTGTCAGTTAATTGTAATGGTCCGTGTCTCTATAATCTGTGCAGCCAGAGTTACGATGTAGCCTATATTTTTAGACATTGTTGCCATGCCTGTTCTTATCGGTCTTGTTTTAACCAGTCCCTCTAGGATTTGGCTGCCTTAATGAGATTGTTGTGGCTCAAAATGCCTAATTTTGCGGGAGCATTTGTAAAACTTTGCGATAAAAGTTGCAATGCCTTTTGTTTTTTTTCTGGACTGACGAGAGGAACCGCATGACCATTCCCACCTTAACCCTTGCACGGTGTTTGGGTCTGTGGGACCAGTTTTCAATTTTTGCAAAAATAAAATTATGCCATTTATTATTTCTCAACTCACTTAACTCAATGCTATGAAACTTGTGTCCTCCTCCTACTGGGCCTGCTGTGTGTGTGTGTGTGTGTGTGTGTGTGTGTGTGTGTGTGTGTGTGTGCGCGGCATGTCTATGTTTCGGTGTGTCTTTGCGTCTGTATAGGACGTTTGCGTGTCTGAGTTGGTTACGTTTATGGTTAGTGCATCCAATTACACAACAACTATCTAGCATGTCTTTTTCACCTCAAAACACCAACTTACTGGTAAAACTGGTGACGTCCTGGCAAGATGATTATCTTACTAGGTTTTGTTGCTAGGAGACTGATGTTCTTGCCCGTCAGCTAGTAGTTGTGACATCACACGCAAAGACCTAAAACCAATGCGGCGATGAAGGAGATGACGTATGCTGATTCATTAGACATTTGCCAAATCCTGTCAGCAAGACATCATCTATTTTAGATGTGAAGGCTTCTAGTGTTGTTGTTTGCTCGGTTTTTAACAACAGGAAATGTTTTTTTGGAAATTGCTAAAAAACAATTGCAATAGCTGATTCAAACGAGTGATGTTTTGGTTGTTCCACCGCGGCAGCAACCTTTGTTATGTGCAAAATCTGCTTCAACGTCACTGCACTATCGTCATCGTGTAAAGCCCACCACAAAGGCTGTGATTGGTGCCACAATTTGGAAAAATTGGAAATGGGCTTCAATGGGCTTCGATGGGCTCTTGGTTGTTTTATCAAGCAATGTACATCTTCATTTGTATATGTTTAACTTAGATGAACTGATAATTATGAATAATGCACACAACAATTTGAATATAGTGTTTGAGTTTCAGGAATCTGACAGAAATGGAAAGATATTGACTCAGAGATAAAAGAATATTTTCATCACTAACCTTAAAAGTAGGGTGCCTGTAAATAAGAGCGCCCTTCTCCATGTACCATTTATTTTGGGGCATACAGCTCCTAAATTACTCTCTTAAATCTTTTATGAGTTCCAGGGTGGTGTCTGTGTCTGGAGTGTTAACTGCCTTACTTCCCGCAACAACCATGGAGTCTTTAACCTTACGAATCTTCAAACGTGGCCTACTTTCTTCCAGCAGCTGACATAAAAGCTGTGACTTTGACAACAGTACAAGCACAACTACACTCCGTCAACACACAGTCACATCAACACTAAAGAGGGAGATAAACAAGTACATATCAGCACCTCAGTTTAAATTGAGTTTGGCATCCAAAATAGTAAAGTTGCACCAGATGTTCACAAAAGCCCTGTCCTTATTTATTAACTGCAGTAAAATCTTAGACTAAAGGACAGAGACTAAAAATAAGTGTTTTTGACAATTTTGTAATACCAAATAGTTTGGCTAAGGATATTCATAATATTTTAAATGATTTACTTTTGGTGGCATGGCTTTTACATTAAATGGGATACCCTGACATTGACTGTAGTATCAGATAGGTGCAATGGGGGGCGACCTCTGGCTCACCCAGTAGAGTGTGCGCCCCATGTAGGCTGAGTCCTTGGCAGCGGGCCAGGTTTGATTTCGACCCGCTGCCCTTTGCCGCATGTCGTCCCCCTTCTCTCACCCGTCTTAACGTCTAGTCTTTAGGCTATCCTGTCAATTAAAGGCCATAAAAGCCCCAAAAATAAACAAAAAAAAGAAAAGTCAAATGGTGACCACACCATGCTAATGGACAATCACCCTATTTATATATGGTTTAATGAGCTCATCTGAAAGAACACTACATTTGATCTATATGTTTTATTGTTTGGTTTTTAACAAACATGTACTCAGGATTTCCTTAAAAGCAGTGTTAACCATGTATCATCTGGCTCAATAAAGTTCAAGTGAAGTGCATTCTATGTATTCTATGAAAGGAAATCTAATTTGACTTTTAGCTTGAACAAGATAACATTGAATGAGTGCCTGTGTACATGGCCCACTTATATTGTATGAAACTGAAACAGGTCAACAAGCCCAGAGAGGAACCTCACAAGGTAACACAGATAGAGTTGATGCAGATATTACCTTACTTTTGTTAGTAAAGCATTTTTAAAAGATTCAGTGAGGGTTTATGAAGACAAATCCATCACTGAGTTTAATGTTATCCGTACATGACATGAAACTGCTGTGCTGTCTTTCTCAACTTCAGTTTATAATAAGGCCTTCAATAAAAGTGGATAATACAGGAGCTTGCTATAAAGACAGCCTTATCATAAGAAGAACACAGTAGCAGCTAGTTAAATTACCTCAAAATCTGATCTTACTAATAACATTACGTCCTTGAGGTGTGGTAGCGTGAAATAATTGTCAAAGTTGTCCTCTGCATCATTTCATGAGACAGCATTGATAATTTGAGACTTTCCCAATTAAGTAGCACAGTAATAAAGTTTCTTGCTGACCAGTTGGGAATAAAAGCCTAATTAACCTATTTTCTGTGGTAATTGTTACCAGACACATTCTAGACCATGAACTAGTAGACTCAAAATGTAAAGTCTGTAAACTTGAACCATTGACATTGGCTGTGATGAGTTGATTGACATCTTTTATGTTCATAGTCAAGTTATTGGTGTTGGACTAACAGTAGTTTATAACTCGTCTGAGTCAGGTTAAATCAAAAGGAAACAATTAACATCAACAAAATGAGTGTTGATTCACAGCCTGATTATATTTAAAATAACCATCATTGTGATTTTGTAAGAGGTTAAGCTTTAAAGGAGTAAGTAGTTAATAATCAAAGCTATCCACATCCACTATTGGTCAATGAACATGTACGGTATCTCTCAGATAAATATATCACACATGCAGCAGTATTCCTGTGAATTGTTAGTTTCAATAATCTCCTCAAGAGAAGACACTTAACATGTGTTTGCTCTGTCATGCCAGGAGTCAGGGGGCCAGTCTCTTTGCTGTGCACCCCTTAATTTACCAGATGTCTACTGCAGGATTAGTACAGTTTCACAAAGAGCAGTCATGACACTCCAGCTGGGTCCCCAAAAAAGCCTACTTACAGGAAAATGACACTACTATTCCACAATTCTATCTTCACATCCCTCCATCAAGCTGATTCATATCCTGGGATCATGTAACAGTCCCTTAGAGAAAATCAAGTTTAAATTAATAATTGTAATTTTTAATCATTTATTTAAACAAACAATAATAAATAATGTATAACAATCTTGTCTTAGCTCATGCAAATGGTCACATACACATTTGAACACTGAATTTATTTGAACAACACACTGAATTTTTGCATTAACGACTTGTGTTTTTCCTCCATTAGATAGCAACCACATAAACAACGTGGCTCAAGCATCAACTTTGATAACACAGCTTTACCCGGCTGTGGGACACATTACCAGCCCATATGAACAACAGGAGACTGTCAAGGACCTCAACAAGTATGCCACGCTCAAGGCTGTGGGTAAGGGTTGATCTGCTTAAGTAGCACATTACATCCTCTATTAATAAAACTAACTTAATCAGGGTTACACTTCATCATGTACAGAGGAGTGTCATGGTTTAATTGAGTGTACCATTATCAACATCATCTTTAATCTGAGTAATCATTAAATATATACATTAATTCGGGGAACATTTATCTGAAACATTTTTATAATGCTTTATGGAATCGCAGTAAAATTAATGTGGTTAATTTTGAGTAAAACATTGATTGTCTCAACAGACAAAAACACGTTATTAAAATGTTCTACTAGCTGAAGTTAGAAGTGCATCTCTCGCTTGGCATTAAATTGATATTAGACAATGTTGCTTTCGCCGTTTTTCCGTCTTTTATTTATCTACTTCAGATGCAGAAGGAATCCTTTTTACACAAAGCAAGGTGTAAGACATGTACTTATGTACAACATTATATTTTGCTTTAAATAGGAACCCAGTTGGTTTGAATCTCCATCAAATCTCTGGCTGACAGAAATCGTTGTCAGTTAATCCATGGTCCATCAATGCCAACAGAGAGGGGAACTGAAAGTTTATTTATAGAAGGAAGTTTGTTGTCCTTCTCATGTGCTAATTTTGGAAAGTCTGCATCATGTGCCTGGACAATTGCCTGCCTGGGCATTTGAAACAAGAAATAACCGAAAACACCAAAATAGTATCACTCATCAAAATGATGCTTAATGATTTTTCAAAAGCCTGTTTGTAAAGTACATGTCCGTCAATAAAAATACATTCCTGCAAATCATAAAATAAACAGCCAACAGGTGATGTTGAAGTTCCCTTTTGTAATATAAAATACTAACACATGTAGTATCAGTTTATGTTTTAACTCACTTGAAGTGAAAGTAATTGATATCCCACTGCTTTTCATGTTGATTTCTGTTGCAAAAATAATCATCACAGTGCCATGTCGAAGAACAAATAGTCTTACATTTCACTGACCTTGACTTTTGGCCAACCATTATCTTTGCCTGAATAACATTTGAAAGTTTGCAGAGAAAAAACAAATGAAAGAAATGTGCAGAATCATAGTGTGGAGTGAAGGTATTTGTGGATCTGTATTTGATGGTATTTAGCACAGTAAAACGGGAGTCTTTTTATGGATTAATCAATTAGCTATGGCCATGGAAGGGATGACAGCTATCAGCATGCGTGTAGAATGTCCAATCACATAAAAAAGCTCATTCTCTTTGTGATCCTCCGTCTAACAAACTGATCACGAGGGAAAATAAAAATAGAGCAAATCTTAGCTAATGAGACTGGGGACAGGAGACAATCAAGAGCAATCAAAACATAAATGAGTTGAGGAGTGGTGATTAGATGCAACTATACTGTACACGGTGAGCCATTTCAGCCATTGTGGTCCTATTATGTGTTATATACCAGCACTGATTAGGGTTTTGTTGGAGTAGCTACTGTAAAGGACATGCTGCTTATTACTACATCTCTTTCCTGTACCATGGTGGGCTCTGGCTCAATTATTGCTCAAGTGAATACTGTTACTTGATTGGAGACAAGTAATCTTTATTTAATTTAAATGTATATAAAAACAAATCATAAAAAAATTGCTATTTTGTTTAGAAAATTACAGCAGCTGATAATGGCAAGGCAAATAGCAAAAGACAAGATATAGTGTGCAGTTATCTACTGGCATGCCCCCTCAGCCTCACTGAGTTCCTGGTATAATTTTGTATACTGGAACACCAGTAAATATTCAGTGAAGTTGGACTACAATTATTAACCGACCTCTCATACAATATATTAGCTTTTTGTAAATTAAATGTCATTTTACATAATAGCTGACAGGAAGGCATAATGAAGAAATATATTTTAGCACGTTCTAGTTGTGTGAAGCTACCACAATTTAGTGAACACTATTAGCATTCTACACTACATCACTGTGCACCAAGGGCATAATTTCCACCGGAGATGGCGATAACATGGTGTACTGACATGTTAATGGGTGGTGTGGCCAGCGCTTAGCAGTGCATGTATGTGTATGCCCTGGGTTTCGGTTTGTTAGCGCTGTATGCAGCCCAAAAATGAATACCTGCAGGAGTTCACAGGGCCAATAACGTACCTCTACTTCCTCTGCTTTTGCTGCTGTTTCTCAGATAAAAAGTTGTCTATAGCCTATAATAGTATTAGTAAATAGTAATAGTGTGAACACTATTCCAGCCAAACAGCAAAAGCAACTTCACACACACACACACACACACACACACACACACACACACACACACACAAAAAATCATGTTGTTTATCTGTATTTGTTAGCAGAGAAAGGTAATGAAAGCTTCTACAGCCACCGGCGGCAAGCAATTGAGATGACATCCAAGGGCAGCCTTCCCATGGAAGCTGTGGATATGGAGCCAGAGCCGAGAAATCCTTACAGCCCACCCAGACAGATGTCTGCAAAGCAGAACGGACATAAGTACAAAAGCCCCAAGAGCCACAGCTCCCAGCCACTGTCCTACGGCTCCAATACTGTTGCCAGCCCGGGGCAGCTAAGATCCTGGGAGAGCAAGGACATGCTGGGACTCCGACAGAGCTATGGCCAAAAGAAACTGTGCAACATAGAAAAGGAGCTGCACACCACTCGCTACATGCCCCCACAACCATACTTTGTCACCAACAGCAAGACAGAAGTGACAGTATGAGGGACTGTCTAAGCACCAGGCTCAAAAGCAGTCTGCATTTAGGGAAGGCCGTAGCTGCTGACTGTGGGTGGTGTTGTAAGAAATCAGCATGGACTATAGTATGTGCAGTTGTGCATGTGATGGGCAGCATTTAAGTTGTCACGTAAAAGTGAAGTGTACTGTAATAGGACTCAGTATCAATCACTGTTTCTCAGGAGGGCACAGTGATGAATATGCTGTCATCGATATTCATAATAATAATCCAACTGCTAAAACAAAGTTACATAACTCATATTTAACAGTGGTGATACATGTGACTCAGTACTGTTGTCAGTATTTACTGAGATATCAATGGACCTTGACATTTAAGTATAGTATATCATTTCTATTAAAAGGAACGTTTTCCACCTTGTCTAATTAGTGTTGATGGTAAATGTAGTCAATTCCTGTGCGTGCTGTATTGACTCAGAAAACGGAGTTCTCCTGCTCATGGGGCTGTGTTGGCAGTGCCTACATGTACCAGGATGCACACCCAGCAAAAACACAGTGTAGCCAAGTAGTGCCTTTACTTTGGCATGTAATACCAGCTCAAACCAAGATGGCAACAATTCTTTATCCTCTACATTGTCAACGGCATCGCATTACAGCTTTGCTACTTCCGTTTTTACCTTTCACAATAAAAGCCCAACTTAACTTACTCATCATTTCACTAATCGGCGATTCAACAAAATAGCTGACAATAATGTTAGGTGACGAACATACTCAACTAATCAGTCGCTCCAGGATTTTGCGGCATTTTTATGGGATCCAAATTGCCTGATATTGCATATACCTGCTGTTGCAATGTCTTTTGTTACAACAAATATAATGGTATAATTCTTAAAAATGAAATGGAAACTTATTTCAGGGAAAATAAAACTACTTTGGGCTGAGTTTTCCTAGTAACCTTACCAAAAAGGCTCAGGAGTCGGCAAATGTTGGTATAATATGAAAATGGCTGGTGGATTTAAGACAAAATAACAGTTTATTGAGTTAATCAAATTTGAACATATCTTTGAAGTGGCTTGCTGATCTTTACATTGTTAGTTAATTTCCTATCCTGGCCTGGCTTGGACTGCAGCAGCCCTGCCTGCTGCAGATAGCCGACAGGATTGAAACAGTAAGCAGCTTTCAGCGACTTTAGAATGAAAAACCGTTACAGCGTACATTGATGTTAAAATGTATACAGGTTGGCAAGACGGTCTGAATTTTTTGTACTTTTGCTGTACGTTTTGTTGGCAAATGTGAGATGTTCAAGTCACACAAATCTTTAAATCTCTTTATATCCAAAACAAGGAAATGAATTTGTTCGTGTGTTGCATCAACCCTTTCTCACTCCAGCGGCACATACTGACGTGAAGTCCGGCACTTGGGACTGCTGTGATTGGTTTAAGTCGCAGGTTATAGGTCCAAATTGCGAGTCACACTAAATTCACAATGATTGGTTGAAATTGCGTGAATTGTTACAATCACGAAATCGTGAATTCCTGGAGGGACTGACTAATTAATGAATGAATAAAATAAATAAAACCCTGCTGGTCTTTGTTGTCTTTTCCAGTTTATCTTCCGAAACTGGAAGAAATCTCTAGCACATCTTTCTTCAAGTGAGGAGTAAAACTTGCATGCGTAGTAACACACACAGGCTCTCTCGGGGTTGGCGTCTGAGACATCATCCGAAAAAAGGTCGGCAGCAGCTCAGGTTCTGGAGTGTCCCCGCATCTCAACCTCTCTCCGCTGTAGCCGTATACTTTAGCTCAAATAAATACGACTGAATATCACAATTAGCAAAAACACTGTAAAACGTGTCCTCGTTCAAAACATCTGTTGCAATCATATTTTCGAATATCATTTTCACTGTTGGAAATGTAGCAATAAGTTTGCAATACAAGCAAAGAGAAGAGAGTTCTGTTTTTAAGCAACATCTAGAGTACGTCCCCTGGCCAGCTGTAGGCAAAATCCAAGATGAAATAGTCTGTAGTTGTTGCTACCTTGCTTCCATCTAAGTCACTGTCACATCACAGGATTCAGGAAGCAGCTGGTCAATATAACACGCACTGAGGAATTGTATCAATAGCCTACATTTAGCATCAACTCTACTTTAAATCGACTTTGTCTAAATGAGAAAACCTTCCTTATTTGTCTGTTCAAGTTTGAGTGGCTTGTAATTAATTGGCTATTGATGAAATGCTTTACTGAACCATTTATATACAGTATACTGTTAATATTTAAATCGGGGGCACTGCTATGTAGGTGTTGGATCAAGTGCAGTGCTCAGAAATAATAAGGTACATTAGAGATAAATTACCTTTTAACCAGCCCAAATTGTAGCGATTTAGTTTGTTTTTTATTTATTTAAAATGGAAGATCTAGTTGTTCTCAGTACATCACAAAAGACCCTAAGCTGTAAATAATAATCTAACTCAAAACATTACTTACATTTGTATTGTCATTCAAAATGTCTGAAGTCCAACAAAAAAAATATGAGCAATATCAGTTGGTCACACACAATTGGCCATAGCTGATAGCAATGACTATCACTGACTTAAGAACTGTAATAATTTAAGAAAAAGACTATGAGACATACTGTACATATTGCTCAAATGTTTTCAGGTTTGTTTCCAAAATGTTCTGCACTTCATTCCTTTTGAAGAGATTTATAAGCTAAGTCTATCATTCAGTATTTCTGAAACATAGAAGAATATGAAGTCTGTGAAAGTGTTACTGTTGACCAAAATTACTTAAAATCCATTAAAAAGTCAATTTAAATGTTGTGAATGTAATGCCACTTTTCAAAGATGTCTCATTCTGAAGGAAACCTTCCAAATGCATTCAAACCAAGTCACTGCCAACAGACATCCTGTGTAGCTACATTTCCACGATTAATAGGAAAAGTAGCAGCAGAGTGTTGAACCAGCGTGTATTGGTGTAATAGTGCCTCTCATCAGTACCAGCATGTGTATGGTTATCCTAGAATTGTCCCAGTATTAGGACTGTGGTTGATCTTAGTTATCCCTTATGCCAACAAGTAATGTAATTTTCAGTCAGTGTTTACCATACATTGAAATATTCGTGGCAGCCCGCCACACAATCAATGTTGACCGCCTTGCTTTCTCTCTTTCCCTCTCTCTAAGACAACTAACACAACAGACCTCCTCCGTACCAATTAATTTATGCCATTGATTATTCTACACACTCCAATACAGTTTCGGTATGAGCCTTAAAACTGGCTTGCAGTCTGCTAAATAACACACAGAAGAAGACGACATCTTTTCCCCCGCAGAGAATATGGCTATAGAGTCGATCCAGAGTTTAATTTTTAGTATAATGAAGTTATTAGCGGAATTTATTTAGGTTTTATACTAAAACATCTGATTGTCAGCAGCCAGCATTTGTAGAGTCAAACTGTACAGGACTCTACCGGGAATCATGCTGCTCTGGGGACCAGCGGCGCAGCAACAAACCGCTGCTATTGGACGCAGAGCTCTTCCTCCGCCAGAGCTGCCGTCTAGTATTAAATTGAGACAGGTTCATAACCTTTAAAAAAATAAATGTAATGTTAAATACTTTCCCCCATGTTTTGGTACAGTTCATTTTAACACCTGGTGCGAGGGTTATGGGAGCCATTGCATAAAAGTCAAAGTTTTTTTGTGGCATTGCCCCGACTCCCTGAAGTGGCAGAGACATCGTCTCGCTCCGCCTATCTGCTGAGGCCCGTTCACGTAACGGAAGCAGTTAAACTGTATTTCACCCTATAATGGTTCCATTTGCAACAACCTGCGGTTCACATGTATGCCGAACTGCAGGGGCAGTCTGTTACTCTCTGCACGGACAATTTATTTATCAATATTTCAAAATAGAAAACATTACACTTCACAATGTTTTGTAGTCATAACACTATTGTAGTATTGTACAAATTAGCAGTAATAGCGATTACCTTATGTAGGTCACTCCTACATTTTTCAACTGAGGAGAAAAACATGCTCCTTGGGAAAAAGATACGGTTGTGCCCTGTTCATACTAATCAAATGAACCTGACTTTGTTGCTAGGTGTAGTCTCATGCCAAAGCCCCCTTCCCTTACTGCATTGTACCATTGAATTAAAAAATGGAGTTAACCCTAAATTAGGCTAACCCTAACTCTTGTTTCAGGTTTAATTTTGTAAACAAATATTTGCTGTACAATTAATATAAGAAGTCTGCACCTCTTTCTGCGCATCCACACCCAACCCCAGGTCAGGTCCCACCACTAATAGAATGTAACTCTTTGGGAAACACTCATACAAGATAAACTCTTTACTAAAAGTGTATATGATTCAATTCCAATGCTCACATTAATTTAAAGTATCTGGACTGGACAGTCTGAAACTAGTGATACAGCAGTTGATGTGTCCAGTGTTGCCAGTTAATACATATGTCAGAAAGAATGTAAAAAATGTTTTTATTTGCCTGTTACTACTCAAATAAATGGGTCAACTAAATACATTTAAACAGTTTTTTTTTGTTTTTGTTTTTTTTAAGTCTACCCTACCAACTTACTACTTGAAAATATGAATATGCTTTTGGTATATTTTAAGTTGAATATTAAACAAATGTGTTTTAATATTGGTCACCACTTCAGATCTGCGCTAAAGCACCTTACCAAGACCTCATTGAAAAAGGACATTCATGCCACACTTGGCCAAAAGTTTTTAATAAAAAAGGTTCTCTAGTGCAATTGATCATTTGTTTCATGGATTTTACAACCAAGCCATATACTGTAAAAAGATGCTCACACCTGCCTGCAAGTCTTACTCATGTGGTTGAGAGGACAAGGCTGGAATCATAGCTGATACATAAGTGGAAAGTGGGGTGTATTTGTGTATTCTCAAGTCCAAACTGTAGCTGTTAATATTCCATTCCATCCATAACACTTCTAACCAAACTTTATGCACTTTCCAAAATATGTAGATCTAGTCCACCATGCTGTCACTTAGTCATCTGTTTCCGATTATAAGAAATCTGTTAGTCACACTATTCAAACTTGACTATTAATTCTGCTGAGATTTGTATTCATGCAAACAATGTTGTATTGTCGACTACCATTGCATGTTTATGCCCTGTGAAACACTGTATATTCACAACTTCTGTGACAGTTCACATCTTTCCATGCAGTTATTGGAAAATTACTGAGCATTTAAATGTTTTCCATACACACATGCACACACATACGTAAAACATAACCCCTGTGTCGCCAGTGTCCTGCAAAAAACCCTCTCTAAAATGCCACATTTGTTGGAGTAAAGGACATTATAGTTGAACCAGTGTTTTTGTTGTGGTATTTTACATCATTTCAGTGCAGTCTGGAAAAGTACAAGGTTCATGAAACATTTTCTAAACGGGGAAAACCTCTATGACTGCCCAACGATGTCAACTTATTTTCATGTATTAGACATACCACCCAAGTGTAGCATATTTTGTACAAAGAAACTAGTCAATGGCAATGAGCAACTGTAGAACAATGTAAGTGGACTCCATTTACCTGTCCAGCTGACAGGACTGGAATCTACTGGCTACCCCTTCAGCACCATAGAGCTGGTATCATAACATGAAAGAGCACTTGAGTGTGGCCATAGGACCTCTTCTCTATAATATACTACAGTGTATGCGACATATTGTTTTAGTGTGGTCCAGCTAGAAGAAGTGTCATTATACTGTCTACATTAAAAGTATTTTTAAAAACTCTGTGTCTTCTCCATACTTTCTTAAGCCTTGACTAGTTGTCATATTTATATTATAACTTACCTGGTTAATTCATGTAAAATCATCTCTCGTGATAATTTGAACATGAAACTAGACAATGCAGTTGTTATTATTAGCAGCAAGATGCAGCTTAACACAAATTTGTACTGTAGCGTTTATTAAAATACAAGTTTTTGGAGAAAATGGAAACAATCTTGAAACACTTGAATCAGAGGATGGCCATCTTTCATTTGAAAAGTAGCACCGCTCTTGCATTTTTACAAATTTGCACACATTCACATTTAATGACCAATTCAATTATTCTGTTGTAGTTACACTTCCAATAACCAGGAATGAATCACTTGGAAGAACTAAAGCGCATGGACAGTGGGGACAGGCAGCTCAGTTGTTTAGAACAATACACCATTGACTGAGGGCATATTTGAATCACTTTGCTTTTCTCTCTACTGTTGCACTTGTTGGAGAATTCAATGCAAAAGTGGATCTGTAGTACAGATGACTCCTGTTTACAGCTGTGCTTTCTCTCAGAACTTTACTTTTAACAAGCCTCTGGGAGCACTGTCATTTTCTTGAAAACGCCAGGAGAAATTCTTGTTAATTAGCAAATGATGTTTCCTACCACCAGGGTGGTTCCCTCTGGAAATTAAATCAGCACAATAACCTAATTCAGTCAGACAGAGGGGCACAGATATAGTCCTTGTGTATAAAGAATCGTAATCCTTAAGCAATGACATAAAAAAAAAAGTGGTGTGATTTTTCAAACATGAAATAAGGCAGGATTGTACTGTTCACATGAACTAACAAAGACCTAATACAGGGGGAAACAAATGGAGTTAAAAATTAAGTGTGCCACATGTCTTCTGGGAGTGGACAACTTCCTGGCACCTCATGTTCATTTTCACTACATGTATTTATTGATTTCCTTATAAAAATATAAAAGTTTCTAACATGTGTTGGAACAGATTTCTGCTTTTCAAAAAGCAATAATTTACATTGACAAGAAGCTCAACAGTGTAACTTTACACAAGACATTGTCAATAGCCTCGAAATCATTTGGACCTCTCTTCTGCTTCACAATTCAGCGGTGGTTCCCCAGTGAATTTTGCTCCCTGGTTAATCTTCATTGTAGGGTACACATTAAAAATTTACGTTTTCCTTTAATAATTGAAGAACCATTATGTACAGTATGAAGCTATAGCATAAGTTAAGTCAGGAAGACTATACTTCTGCATGTTTAGGCCTTTATTTCTCATGTATCTGCATTCAATCTTCCCACACAAGCTCACCCATTATTTATAACAATCATATCTGGGGTTGTCAATTATCTTATCAGCTGATGTGACCTGCTTATGAGAACAGCTGACAAGATAATTGACAACTACCCAATAGCTCAGTGACACACCTACATTGTTAGCCCATCACACTGCTATCATTCTTTGAGTTGCCTTTTGTGGTCATTTCACTGTTTAATTTGTTCAATAAAAGAATGTTGTAAATCATTAGCAGTATACTTAAAGCAGCAGAAAGGCAGAACTGAGTACACTTTAATATAACGGTTTACAACACGGTCTCACTACAGTTCACGAAATGGTCACGTTATTTGTAATCTATTAATTTGTGCACATGGACACATTTGTCTCGGTTTTGTTTTATGTGGCGGGACACAATCCGCGGTCACTTTGGGATGCAACAATGTGGAAATTAAATGCCATACGCAGGAGACGGCGGCGGTGGCCGGGACACGATCCGCGGTCTCTGCGCGGAGTAACAACGGGGAAATTAACAACATGAACGTGTCTGTGTACACAAATAAATAGATTATGTAGCTTCACCATTTGAAGAACTGCCGTGAGACTGGGTTGCTAGAGCAGCACGGCAGCCCAATGGTTAGCACTGTGGCCTCAGAGCAAGAAGGTACCGGTTCCAACCCAGGTCGTTCCGGGCCTTTCTGTGTGGAGTTGCATGTTCACCTTCCGACCTTCAGCTGATGTGTTGTGAGTGTCTGGCGTCGTAAGGCTGCCATTAAGGCTACGGCTACACATAAGTAGTGTTAGAGAGTAACCCCACCACCGCAAAGCGCTTTGAGTTTCTATGATAAAGCGCTACATAAATGTAACACACACACACACACACACACACACACAAAGGAATGCAACCTTCATCTCCAGCTTCATATCCAGTCATTTCCAATCTCACCAACAACAGGCTAATTAGAACAGCTGGTTCTGCTGACAGACCCACTCTCAGGGTGGATTTACCAGCAAACAAAAGACTTAACTGTATAACCACAATTAGACCACAAAACGTGTCTTGTGATTACTCCAGTTGATTTAGATTGTGACTCCAGAATTCACAAGCAGTTATACATTTCTTTCATCCATGCACTCAACATAGAAAGACTATGTCAAGTTTTTTCCATGACTGCAATAAAAAATAGGATCCCAATGAGAAGTTTTGAATGACATGCTGTCTAGATTTCTTAGTTGCGGCCATGAGAAACTGGACTGTGACAGGTTGCAGTTCCTGCTACAAAGGCATTCCTCATAAACTGCTGCTTATAAAAAATATGAAAAGTATGAAAAGTAATAAATTTGACTATTGTCTGAGATAATGAGGGATATTTCAGCACTTTACTGGAAAAGTCCTCTTGGATATACAGGGTGTCCTGGAAGCAAAAGCTCTGAGTGCAGTCATGATATTCTTCAGTTAGATGTACCTGGTGTGTCTGTAAATTATAAGATATGTTAGATTTTGATTCAGTATGTAACTGTGAGCTAAGATTCCAAAGAGGGGTAGAGTTCTAATAGCTGTGTTTCAATGCACTCCACCACAACTAGCAACGAAATGAACACATTCTTGAATCTAAAAGACGGTTATGCTGGTGTGTCCTTTCTAATAAAAAGACAAAGAATAAATACTACAAAACTAAATTCTACAGGGAACTATGTTCATTTTAAAAGGAAAGAAGACATCAATGGTCTTAATTTCCACTGTACTGCAGGGAGTAATTTACTTTACATTAATAGAAACCAGCAGGGCCAGAATAGGCTGCCAATGCTCCAAATTAATCCATTCTCCAAATCAGTGCAGAGTAACATAGCCCAGATCACTGTAATGCTACAAAAGCAAGCAAAGCTGCTTGGAGCGAAATCTAAGAGTTTCTGAAAGGAGGCACAGAGATTAGGAAAGTGCAGCTCCTCAGAGAAAGGCCTCCACAGCAGACAAAGACTCTAGGAAGTCTTCCCTCCTGCTCTAAGCAGGAAGAAAAGTTATGTTATTTTAGGATAGCGGCTGTCTTCCTGAGTTAAAGTCTCCGATTACCTTCACAGTGTTATCGCTGCAAAACTCTCACTTGTATAGAGTTTATAACAACTTGGGCTGAACTATTTACCATCGTTTAGTTCTTATTACATATTGACTGTAATTTACCATATTAATACAACTTGCATTATTCTTATTGTCCTCCTTAAATCTTTGGTAATTTCATTCCTTCTTTTAAGTTATGGTTTAACCTACATTTCACTATTTCCTGCTCCATTTGTGAGATCACACTGCCTCTCTAAAAGACCTCATAAATAAATATTAGGAGTTCCACAGGGAAATCTAAAGGTGCAAATGTCATTTTCAAGTTCAACAAGTCAACAAATTATACATCACATTAAAGCACATTATGCATATACAGCATATGCTCAACCTTCCCCTTTTAACTGTATTTCTTTGCTTTGCTCTCCGATTGATAGTAAATAAATATTGTTTTTGCACACAATGTCAAATGCAGAGGTCAACAGAGGCTGCTGGCTTTCTCAGAGGTGCTGTCACTTGGTTAGAGCATTGGAACTAACTAGTACAGAGCCCGTTGAAAATGTGCCTGTTAGGAACGGCTGATTGCTTGGCCTGTGGTATTGCTGCTTGTTGAATTCTTCAAAACCAAATACCCCAAAATTACTTACAGACGGACCCCAAACCACTTACTCCACTGTACAGCCTACTACTGACTTACAGTGCAGGCTATGTTTACATTAGTTACTGTATTATTTACCTGACAGAAGGACTCAGACTGTAATTATAAAATATCACAATGAAAATGTCCAACTTGGCACTGCACTTACTCATGCCCGTAGCAAGACACCTGTCAAATTTGAAATCCGTTGGACTAACGGATCTTGAGAGAGAGAGAGACACACACGCGCACACACACACACACACATACGTTCCTGCAATTTATATGCCTCAATTGTGTGTGATACATTTTGTGTTTAATTGTCATATGTAGCTGAATTCTTTACAAGATAATTGAATTTTAATTCCAATTTAAAAGGTAAATATATTTACTGTAATAAATCCAAATCAACCCCAATGCGTCATCGGATATTAAAGGTGCTCTAAGCAATGTCACGCATGTTTAATCTACATTTGCTGTCACATAAAGCAAACATCTCCTCACTATCTGCGAGCTGCCTGTCCCCAGAACACACTGTCGAAAAAAAACTTGGTCTCTGTAGACAGCCCAGGCTCCAAATACGGCAACACTGAGCAATTGTGCTCACCTGCACCACGAAGCATACACAAACAGTGTTCCAGCGTTCCAGCCAATAACCGACAAGAAGGATTTGGGGGTGGGGGTGGGGGGTTAGTGCGTGGAAGCACAGAAGGGAGGGTGAGGGGACGGGATGAGGAGGAGGGAGGGGCAAGATAGTCTTGTTTTGTTTGAAAATACGTTGTCAACGAGACAACATGCCATGTTGAAATAATATATTTTCTGACGACAATGCTAATGCCAGTATTTTCTACTTTTGAAATTTCCATAATGTATTGTTCAATTCTCCTTTCATTCTCTTGCCTGTCTCTTCTTTATATTCCCTGAATAATGACAGTCATTCAAGTCACATATGTAGCTTGTAATTTTGGGTCTCCTTTCAGACTGGCTGCACCTCAAATGTGCTTTGATGTACCAATTACAATAGTCTCTTAAATAAAAGTGCTCATGGCTGGGCACTATACACTTTTGTGTCTCCTGGCATAAGTAGTATGGACACCACTGACTTACACATGTTTAAACATCTATGACACATCAAAGGTAAATGCATTTTAATCTACAATTCAATAATGGCCTGCAAGACCACTCAGAAAATGCTTAGAGAAAAAGTCAGCATTACTAGGTTAATATGTGTAATATATTCTCTTATATATCTTTTTTACTGTTACTGTGGGACAACATTTTCTGGGCCCTATCACCATCAAAAATGTTAAATATCTCCCTACCTAAGTGTTTTACTGTATGTGACTGACATATTTAAAAAAGAAAGCAATATCCTTACAATAAACTCACAGACAGAAGCCAGTTGCATTAAACCATTCTCAGTCAGGAGGGCAACATAACTGTGACGATTACAGCCCAAATAACAATAGATGAAGAAGCAGCCTTATAACTCCACAGTTGACAGTATTCAAAAGGCAGGGACAGGACAATTTTGTCAGCCAAAATGAGCCTTCTGCAGTAAAACTACTGTTTGAGTAGTTAATAATTAATTTATCCATCTTCTATAGGGAATTCAGAGTGTGGAGCGACATGATCTAAAGAAAAGTAAATCTGACAAAAAAGAAGAGTGTATTTTTAAGGCCCTTCAAACAAGTTGAACATCTTCCTTGAGGTTTCAGAAGTTGTTGCTCCCTCACTAGCAGTCCTAAAACTGTCTTTGTTTGGGGAGCCGTAGTAGAACAACATGTAGCTTTGTTCAGCTGCTCAGACACAGTTATGAAATATTTAAATACCACTGAAGGGGGGGGACAATTTTAGTGAATACAATGGCCTGTGTTGCGGTTTGTGAAGTCTTCTCATATGTTATGAGAAAAGTCCATCACCAAACAAGGAAACTGGAACTTTAGAATAAAAGTGATCTTATGTTGCAATTCCTGTCTAAGAAAAGGAAAGCTCAAAAAATTCCCCTAATCCCCAAGGCACAAAATCATTTTCTATTACTGACCTACAGTTCTATCCACATTTATTCACTCTACTACCCTAAACGTGGAGAAGGAGCTCTGGGCTATAGGTTGATAGCACATAACCATTTTCATCACCTTGCAACGGAACACATTTCTACCTGCTTACCTAAGAGGCACTTGACAAACGCTTTATTCATTTTAGATTAAAGTGTTTTGTGGAACTGGGTTTAACATTTATGTAACATGAACTGCAACAATAATTAAATAATTTGTATAACATGTACCGCTGTGCTTTAACATTTGCATGTTGCCGTTGAATGATCAAAAAATATACTAGATGAATATAACTTTCACTAACCTACATAGAACACTATTTTCACAAAGAATGCTGCGCAAACATCTAAAAACCTGATTGAAAGGTGCTTTGTGCTGGCGGCTGCCCTCAATAGTCAATGTCCTTTTCTTCCACAAGAACAGATCCCGGTAAATTGTGGATAAAATGGTTAGGGGGCAGAACTGACCTGGATAAAGTCAGGCAGGAAGCTTGCATGGAGTGAAACACTAGATTTTTGGGAACTTGAAGCGTGGTGAATGCACTCATCCTTCAGCAAAGAATATCCATAATGCTAAAATATAGTTTAAGACACAATGCACAACATTAGGAGCCATTTTAATATTTTCACAAAGACCTTGCAATCAAGACTATTGCAAATGGAATTTCCAACCCAGAAGCTGTCAGCAGTTTAACATGACAAGTGCACATGGCAAGCAGAAGAATGCATCGGCTAACATGTCTAGCGTGGCCAAGCCTATTTTAGCATTTGCAGCTTGTTATGTGGATTTTAACACCAAAATGAGCTGTGAGAAATAAGACTTCCTCAAGAAATGGGAATAATTATAAATTTCTTTGTCATACAGTATCATTGCGATATCTAGGTACGCCAAAGAGAAGCAACTTGATATATCTTTTCAGAACCATACTTAAATCCCAATAGAGGGAGCCCTGCAGCCCACTCACTGTTTGGGGATTGCAAGAAATAAGAGTAAAATAATGGCTACTGTCAGGGATACTCATTTATCCAGAACATTTGGCACAGAAATCAACTGAAGGATAGTGCCACGTATGTTTCTTTCTCTAGTTTGATGAGTCTACTTATATGGTCGATGGCGCTGAGTTTTCAAACTTTTAATTTTTTTACTATTAGATTTATGGTTCATGACTATCTGATATCCAGGATATGCATATTTATAAAATAAAAGAAGAAAAGAAAATAGAGAACATCACGTTTGTGGTTGCATTTTACATGCAACTCAAGCTATAAGTTCTGCCAACTAAGCTGCAACACCAAGATTTGCTCTACTTTCAGACAATGAATTCCAAACTTCTGCATCATGGCAAAGAGGCAGACTATCTTGACAGCTCACATTACACAATGCAATATGTCATCTGGCTTTTACAGAAGCTTTACTGACTTTGCCTCAGCTTAGCCTGTTAATATGTATATATTAATTTCCTGTTTCACCCAGATGTATGAAGATGTGGATCATACTTCTTCCAAAATTGCATTACTCCTTCACTTGGACACAGCTGCACAAGAAACTGAAATACTAACCTTTCAAAATGACACTCAGATAAAGTGCGAGGCATCTATACACAAAACTATTTAAAAGGCATCTCAACATGAGAATTTAGCCTTGTACTTGTCAGCCTTTATTTAGGCCAACCATTTTTTCTATATGAAGATGTATAAATAAAACTGAATTGCAAAGTACAGGTCAAGAGTAGAATAAATTAAAAAAAAATTACTGTGTTGTTAAATTAAAATGACTGCTGGTCATGCTAAGGACATGTGACATGAACAAATGAATGAGCTACGGATTTACTAAGTTTCCCCTTGGATTTACTAAGTTTCTCCTTGGATTCATCAGCTGCATTTCTTTCTGTCCCTGAATGGAATCCAGGTCTCCTCCTTGATTCAAAGCCTGGCAGCTAATTCAGACGGACTTTGATGTTTGTTTGAGTGCATGAAGTGCTTCTTACCTGTCCTCTTCCAGGCCTTAGAAGCAGATATTGTCTGGGTGAGTTTATGGGTATTCATCAAAATCAAAAGTACCATCCATGTTGGTGAATCTGCTGGGCACACCTTCACAGGTCAGGGCGATAGAGAAAAAAATCATTTTAACCTCTAAGTTTGAAGCTCTAAGTTTTCATAGAGGTTGAATTAAGATAAATAATTCAAACAAATAAATATACTGTATATATATATTTATTTGTTTGAATTAAGATAAATAATTCAAACAAATAAATATACTGTATATATATATATATATATATATATACATACATACATGCACATATTTATATATATATATATACACATACATATATATATATATACATACATACATACATACATACATATATATATCCTACAAAACGGCTGAATCTTTGTCAATTATCCAATGAAAACTATGTGCATAAAAGGTCAGCCATTAAAGGATGCAACATCAAAATCCTATACATTTTAGAATAAAAGGCCATAACCAAATTTTACATAAACAAAAAAAAAAACTACCACACAGTCACAAAGTACAATCTTAGAAATACGGAAAATGTGGATGCCCAGATAGCTCAGTTGATAGAGCTGGGGTCCATCTAAAGAGATTTACTTCTCAACGCAGCGGGCCAGGTTCAACACCAACCTGCGGCCCATTGCTGCAAGCCATTCACTTCCTCTCTCTCCCCTTTCATTTCTTCAGCTGTCTCAATAAAGACCAAAAAATAGAAAATATAGGAAAAATGTTAAAGTGCAAAAACTTACAAAGCTCTCTTTTATTAGATAACTATAAAAACTGCTAACATCCTATTTCATCACTCTAAGATTCAAGCTTCTAAATCCAGAAAGCTTCTTTCCCATTACGTTTTGTAAGGCTACAGATAAAATTGATTTTTACTTACTGTAATTGTAGGTATCTTTTAATTCTTAATTACATAATTCTTGATGTGGATGTAAACAAAAGTAAACAAAAAGCATCGCCACAGCCGACACTAAGCCTTTTCAACCTCATGATGTTTAGAGTTTAGCATCATGTTAAAACACTGTATATTTCAGATGTGTTAGCCATAGATTTTCATGTTTTCGTGTAAAGTATCAAACATGATTTGGTGTCATGTGGCTCACACATCTAACTGACATTCAAAATGCCTAATTGGTCCATCAGCTGCAGTGATTTGTTCTGGTCACAATGATCACAACCAATTTAAGAAACAGTGGCTGAGTTCCGGCACATCCCAGTTATCAAGACAAAGCCGACAGATTTTCTCTCTTCCTAGAAAGGCAGCGAGTTGACTGGGAGCTCCGAGTGTTATTAATAGCCACTGCAGGGGTGTCAGGTCTTTGGCTGTCAAAGGGCTGAGCAGAAGGATTCAGAGCAGCGATGAACCACCATCAACTCGATGGGTGCAAGAACACTGGACAACCCTGTTTTAAAGCAGTCTTTCTCAACCAAGACAGTTTTCTCTTTTTTAAATTAGTGTGAATGTGAAACATTCCAACAATCTGCCAGTGGATGGCAGTGTTGACGGAGTCTGCCATTATATGTAAAGTAACGTCGGTGTATGTGAGACAAGAAAAAATTCAAATTTAACCTGTTCAACTTACCTTACTTCACATGGTTGCGGAAGCTTGATTGTTCTCACTTTAAGCTGTTAAGACAAATAAAAAAACTTAAATTAATTAAGCGTCTCAACTTGGTTACTAGCAGATTTAATAAGAAAAGAGCTCCATCCTTATAGGCCCCACACATCTCTGTAAGAGAAAATGATGATTAAACAGAGCAGAGAAAAGAAAAGTACTCTCTTCATCTGTCGGAATGCACCACTATGAACAGGGCTGCTCGAATAAATCATGTTCACGATTATTTTGGTCAATATTTAAATCATGATTACTCATTGACTTTTGGTAAGATTTAGCAATTAGTGAACTTAAAAACCAATTTTTTAAACAGTTAAAAAAATCAACAGTAAAAACTCTTAGAGCTGATGCTTGATTATTCATTTTTTTGGTGATCATTAGAAGCAGAAATCGTCATCGCAATTCAAATTTGATTGCTTGCACAGCCCTAACACTGAACCATGTTTTGTGCAACAGATAAGACCACCAGGAGGGTCAAACATCAAGCACACCCAGAGGTCCCATCAAGCACACCCAGAGGTCCAGTGCACCGGCCCAGGAGGAGTAATCTGTGGCTTTAGGGTTTTGTCGATTAAAGATCTAGTTCATCCCAACGTTCAGTTTGCTGCATACAGCTTTGGCTTTTATTTTCTTATCTGATGTTTACTTAGGATTGGCCTGTCATGTTTGGCTGTCTATCCTTTACAGAAATTCATGGGTAATACCCCAATGGATCTTTTTAGTAATGGTTTATCTCAGGGTTTAATGTCTCTTAAGGCTAACTGGAATATTTGTATGGTTTCAAAGTAGAGTCAGCTCTGATCGTAAATGGTACTTGGATAGCAGCCTAGACAAACACTTAAAAAAAGTTAAGTACTTTTAATAGGTCAACTGACAAATTTTTGCAACCGCCCATTTGCTTGTTTGTTTGTTTTTTTAGCACTTGTTGCAGAGTTATTATTAATATGCTTTATGTATTTATTACGTGTTTTACCTGGCTGGGAGACACATTTCCTAGGCAAATAGAGAAAACTTGTCTTTCAAAACAAAAAAGATGCAGTAGGTGATCAAAAACTGCAGTGAATGGAACGCAAAACAATGCCAGAATTAGAGTGAGCCCTCTTCCTACAGCTCTTCCTTTTACTGCTCTACAGGCAATGCATGCGCACAGCCAATAGGAACGCTCTCTCCCTCTCCCTCTCTCTCTCTCTCTCTCTCTCTCTCTCTCTGAAATGAAGTGTGACTGTCCAAAGTCTCCCGTCACGGCAAGATTATCTAAAGCCTGAAAAAAGAGCAAAGAGGAGACGCAGAAGTCTAATTTTCTCTCTGAACACTTGAAACAATATGCTGAACGAATAATATGGATTTTTTGTCCCACAATACCAAATATAAATTGCACACCACAGGTTTAAACCCACTCAACAGCAGCAACCATATTCATCTGGAGACCCATTATGTACAGTTTGTTTTAATGGATTCTAAAAGTTTTTACTAGGCTTCCTTGGCATTTAATGTCAATGGTTCTCTGACATTTGCAGAGCAGTAGAGCGTAGGAGACATCATGATGGGTTTTTACAATGATCAGCATACCTCCATCCAATTTAGATTGACATCATGCCTTTCAGGCCTGTTCTTCACTGCTGAGGAAGCACAAATGTATCTAGAATGATTTGAGAAAATTATCCTTCCAGAAGCAAGGCTCAGCCAAGTCAAACATTTACAGGCACAGCAGCAACCTCTGCTGCTCACTACAAAGACTATTCTCCTCCACACAGGAAGGCAAAAGCAACTGACAAACCTGGACACCTTTGTGCCTGATTGGGTGCCAGGGAATGAGCCAATTAGAGGTGTTTGTCAGGGGAGCAACAAGCATTAAACAACTCACTGTGGCAGCCATTCGGTATGGCAATTGTTTGTATTGAAGAAGCAGCAGTAAAAATGGCAGTGTATTATTTCCCTATTTGTTAAATTATTTTATATTCATTCTATGAAACAAAAGCAGCCAACTCCCTTTCAATTGTTGACATATTGCAACTTTCAGTATATGCATTGCCCAAAGACAATAAGAAATAAGAGAGCAGCAGCTCAACAATATTGAATATCTGATCTATGTGTTTAAAATTATCTGCTTATGACTTCTGGTTATACTCTAATTAAGCATTAAACAAAGTGATTCATTTAGAAGGTAAAGAGAACCCTCTACAAAGAGCATACAAAGCTTCTGGGCCTAAACGTGACAACAGACCAGCAGTGCTCTCTACTGGCAAGAGAAATACAAATTAGAATGCATCAGTGTCCTCCATTTCCTCCGAATTTTGTACATCACAATTATCTTCAGGATCAGTGAAATGGAGATTGACTGGTTGCTGTGGTTGGTTTTGCCACTCACATGCCATTAAAACAAATATTTGAACTTGGGTATGGTTATTGTTGGTATGTTACAAATGTGTTTAATCTCAGAAAATTAATTCTAATGGAATATAAAGGATATGGGAGAATCTCTGCATATCCAATTTGTGCCACATTTATTATTGCACATGAATTTCATTAAACATGACTTTCACATCTAAAAATATAAAATTTAAGATTTAAACTTAAACACTGATGGGATCCATAACCATCACTTTTTTATATAAAAACAAAGTACTTAGAAAGAGATTTCCAGTAAATCTAGTAAGTGCAACCTTAGGCAAATATACTGCACATGTGGTAAGGTTGCACGTATTCTGCCTGCCTTCCTGATTAGATTTTGCCTACTTATTGACCACAGAATGTCAAATTTGACTGACAGACTTTACAATGATATGTTCAACATGACACTTTTTCTGTATAGTGTTATGAATCCAGTGTTAGCAAGTCAGTCAATAAAATTAATGTGCAAGCACCCAGTGTTATCTGGATATGGTTGTCCTTTAGTGCATGACCAGTTCATGGTTTTCTAAAAGAACCAAGATACCAAGAAAAAGGGTAAACAGAAAGTTAGTCATTGCAATCATAGATGTGATTAGGAAATGGACTTGTGGAACTGACATCATCATGCACTGTCAAATACGTGTATGAAACAGAAATGGCACTGTCTTGCATGAAGTCCCTTACATACAGCTGTCACTGTGTAGAGAGGTGTGAATTGTTAGTTTTATCTATATTTAACAAGTAGGTATGGCAGGGGGATGGTTAAATCTCCAACAATATTTAATAGGAGGTATACACTTCCAAGTTTGAGGTAACAAGTGAATTACAGATTACCCCATGTCGAATGCACTTGTTAAATGCACTTGTTGAAAGTTAAAGAAAAGACAAGAAAACAGAGAGTCTTAAACTCAGTCAAAAGGTCTAGTGCACTGGGTTCATCTAATCTCTACCATACTGTAGCGTTTATCAGTTAAAATGTACAGCACATGCACTCAGTGACAGTACCCTGACTTTAGTAAACACCAAAGGCCACCTAGACAAAATCCCTTATCAGGTTGACAATAAATAAAAACGATTAAGAACATTGCATAATTGCATTAAAATGATCAAAGTTGACGTTGGTTGAAAACAAAATAGGAACATGTAAAAAAAAAAAAAAACATCAGTACGTGAAAAATGTACACGATTGTATGTGTAACATTCAGCACAAGTCTCCTGGATATTAATGGGTTAATTGTACATATTCAGTGCAGCTGACTAAAAAAAAAGAAAAAAGGCTCTGGGGGCTTGGCTGGCTTTCCATTCAGCATACAAACAATTGCTCAAGGTTCAGTCATTGTCAGTGTTTCCCAGCCTGTCCATCTCAAATCAAGACCTCTCATATTTAAGGTAAGCAATAGAATATAGGCCTTACAGCATTAAAACATTCATGATTTAAACATGTCTGAATTCTGTTGGGAATTTACTGAGTATTTATATTTGATATTTATATTCTATCCACAGCAGTTAGTATGCAAAACATTGTGCTGTTGGTGTTGTGGGTTCTGGGAACATCACTGGTGTTGCCAGACCCCGACACAGCTGGAGAGAAAGTGGTCGAAGAGCCTATTCCATGTTCTAAGGGATGCACCTGTCTGCACGATGACTACAGCTTGGAGCTAAACATGTACTGCAGTGCTCGTAACTTTACGCAAGTCCCCTCTGACATGCCCCCATCCACTCATTCCCTCTGGCTGGATGGCAACCTCTTCACCTCCATCCCAGCAGCATCTTTTAAGGATCTTTCTAACCTTGATTTTTTGAATCTGCAGAGTGGCAAAGTGGTGACACTTGACCCTCAGGCTTTCAAAGGACTTAGGTCGCTAGCACACATTCACCTTGAGCGAAATCACATCCGGGTGTTACCAGCTACAATCTTCCACAATACACCTAACCTTGCTTCAGTTAGTCTGCATAACAACCAACTTACTCGTATTGAAGAAAGACTGTTTGCCGGACTCTCACACATGTGGCTTCTCAACTTAGGGTGGAACTCATTAGCAGTTTTACCTGAGAATGTTTTCCATGACCTGCAAGGTCTACGGGAGCTTGTTCTAGCAGGGAATAGACTCCCATACTTGCAGCCACAGCTTTTCCAAAATCTTGCAGAGCTTAAAGAGTTAGATCTGACTGGAAATCACCTCAAGGTCATCAAAGCTAATGTGTTTGTTAAACTCACTAAACTGCAAAAGCTTTACCTGGCCCAGAATCAGATCGTGACAGTGGTACCCAGGGCCTTCTTTGGCATGAAGTCACTAAGATGGATGGATCTCACAAACAACAGACTGACTTCTCTCCATGACGACACATTTTTGGGTCTGCACAGTCTTCATGTACTGCGTCTTTCCAACAACTCAATCACTGGAATTAGGCCAAGGACTTTCCGTGATCTGCAGTATTTAGAAGAGCTGCGACTGAGCTACAACAGGATCCGAGCGTTGGGGGAAAGGATCTTTGAAGGGCTTGGTCACCTTGAGGTCCTAGAGCTGGAGCACAACCAAATGCAGGAGGCACAAGTTGGTAGTTTCACTGGGCTCTCTCATGTGGCTGTCATTAACCTGTCTGGAAGCTGCTTCCAAAGTCTGCCAGACCAAATGTTCAAAGGTCTGTCAAAGCTTCACAGCCTTCATCTGGACAGAGGTTGCCTAGCAAGGGTCACAACTCAAGCTTTCACTGGACTTTCTGGTTTACGGAGGCTTTTCTTGCAGCACAACAACATCTCTTTGGTTGAACGCCATAGCTTTGTGGACCTGGTGGGCCTATTGGGACTGGACTTGAGTTTCAACAAGTTGGACGTTTTCACCACCCATACATTCTCCGGCCTTAAGAATTTGGAGTACTTGCTGTTGTCCAACAATGAATGTCGACACTTTTTGCAGAATGGCACAAAGCAGCTACTCCCAAAGCTGCGCTATCTGGACCTGAGAGCTAATACTTTGACAAGCATGGTCCCTGATTTTCCAGAAAGTATGGAAAAACTTTTGCTGTCTGGGAACCAGTGGAAATGTGATTGCAGTGCCCTCCCACTCAGAAATTACAGCTTGAGGAATCCGTTGGTGATACCTCGGCAAGTGGAGACCCATGCAGAAGGTGAAGAGCCTGACACAACCATCACCATATACAACAACATTACATGCACCAGCCCACCACGTCTAGCTGGTCAGGACCTGCGGGATATTGACAGTGAGCCCTTCCGATGGTGCTAGACAAATCTGCATAAATCTGTTTAGAAAAAGTGGTTGGTGTTATCTGTAGTATTTTAAAAAAGTGCATTAACTGAGTTTCTGATTTCACGATTTTAATTGTAATACTAATACATGATTCATGCTCGTGCAGAACATTTACTATTTGCAGATAAATGGTTGTCATTGCCTTTAGATAAAATGAATCAAAATATTTAAGGAATGCTATGAATTTCTTTAAATGAAGAGACAAACTGATAAGGTATTTTGCTTTAACTTTTCAGAGTTATAAGTTAAAGTGTAATTTTGGGAAAATGCAACTACATTAGGTAAATTGTTACCTCTCAAGAAAAGGGAGAATTGTATGTAATTTCCCTCAATTCACGTCAAATGCTTTGAAATAATTTGATTCATATTAGCAATGGAGAGTAAAATGAATTGAACAGAACTGAGTTCTACCACTTTGGGATAAGGTCCGGTGATGTTGCTTGACATGTAAACGTGTTTGCAGAAGTTATTAAACAAACTAGATACCTTTAAATGTGATGCATTTTTAAAATATTTTATATATTTTAATATATCTTGGACCTCTCTTTATGTTGAACATGCTTCGGTAATTTGTGTACTTTGGGGCAATGTAAATGAAGATAGCAGGCAAAAAAAACTGAGTGCAACAAAACCGAAATGGCGTTTTACCAAATGTCAAGTTTAACCCTATTAAGCTAGAGTACAAAACCCAATTTAGTAAATCATTGGGTAGGATGGTTGAACAAACGTTTGGCAAACTTAAAACTAAATAGGCCATATAGCCTATTTAATCTACTATAACTTTACGTGATATAGCGTTAACAGTTCAGAAACTAAAAGGTCTTCAATATGTGTGCATACTTGGTGTCACATTAGTAATAAAGATCCGTTTGTCACTTTAAAAAACGTTGGAAAATTGCCTTAAAAGCGCAATAAATGTTTTAAAACGTGTGTGCCATCACTTTCTTAATTTTTTTTCTCTCCATGCACATCAATGGCTAACTAACTTTTCCACACAAGTTTAGCCATCTCGTTAGTAGGCTACTGTTAACATCCCTACGCCACTTCCCCACTGACCTATAATGAATACGCAGCACATATACGGTACGTCTCCCATGAATTAGCAGAAAGGCAAAGTTTAACAGATTGATAAAAAAATAAAGCTGTGAAAATATGAACCTGGATAGAAACAATTGGTTCATCACTGTCGAACCAACACCGCACTTTAGCTAGCTAGCCAGCTGGCTAGCGTCATTCCTTTTAGCACTAGATAGATCAAATCGCCTTGTAATAACCCTTTCAATGTGCATATGTCTAGCTACTATATTTGTGCATATATGTACCATATGGTGCAGATTCGTTACCTAGCTACATCCAACATTTCTCACAAAGAGTTACCGTTACAGCAGAAACCTGTGATGTTCGTCTGTTCAGGTGTTAAACATTTTCCTGTAATTTTCTTATGCGGCTTAAGTTAGTAAGTTAGTTTGTTGCAATATTTCTGACAGCACCTGAAGGCAACATTGTTGACGAAGCACACGTGCACGGAGAAGCTTTTCGTTGCCAATGGTAACCAGAGTCACAATAATGAACTGTGGCACATAAATGGTCACCTTAGCTACATAAAACACCTTTATTTTACCGCTAGTAATGGACCTGAATCATTCGTCGTGTTGTAGTTCGATTCTAGAGAAGGTGAAACAACATATACCGACCATTGACTTCGACTCGTCATCAGTATGTTTTTTTTTTCTTCCTAAAAATGTGCTAACGTCTGCTAGCTAACTAACGCTAGCTAACTGAAAAAGACATTATCTATAACTGCATTTACACCTAAATTAACGGTTCCTCTTAACGTTACAGTCTGAGAATGAAGAGATTGTCACCATATTTCAAAGACCTGGTCTTTCCCAGAAGGTCCCTGAAGACTTTGACATGTTTTCAATGGATGATGATGAACTAGAGGTTAGTTAATTAGCTAGCTACTGTATAGTTTCATGAGTTTTATCGTAGTATTATCAGAACCATCAAACAAACAGGACTGGTAATCATTAATATTTGTTTTGTTTACATATGTTAAATCAGGAGCTGTTGAAACCTGTAGCTCAGACATGCTGGTCAGAAGAGACTATGAAGTTGGATGATGATGAAATTGTGGAAGGCACTACTGCAACTCGTTGGGGTACAAAACACTCCAAAGAAGCTGAAGACACAGCTTCTTGTGAGAGAGTTATTGTGGAGTTGAACAGAGCCAAGATGGATGTCTCCGTAAAACCAACAGAATCTGATATGGGTCTTACTGTTCTCTCATTTGCGGTGAGTTTGGGAAAGTAAAAAGGGTTAGGAATAATCTTATGGTTATAGTGGTTAATGCAGTTAGATATTTTCTACTTGTTATACCTTCTTATAAAAAATACTAGTTTTGTTACACACTTACATTCAGAGTCTTGACCTGTGGGATTTGGATGATGTCCTCCAAAATCTGAAAGATGATGGGCTGCCTTTGCAATGCGTGTCAGTTGAACCTTCAAAAACACGTGCAGGTGAGTAAGTTTTAACAAAATAACACATACGGGTTTATTGGTGATTATTGGGGGGTGGGTTATGTATTCCATTTTCATTATGAATTAGATATGGCCAGATCCAAAATCTAAGACGATATCTAGTCTTATACTACAATATCAATATAATATTGATATATTGCCCAGATATATTATGAATTTATTATCTTGTGGTTTAAGTTCAACCCAATTTTTGTTCATAGATGGTGACAAGGAAAGATCCCAGGGAAATATAATGGAGAGACTTGTTACTTTCTGTCAGAGCCAGTCGTCTCAGTATCTGCCAGAGACTGTGGAAACTCCAAACCACATCAGGTAAGAAAGCACTGCCATGGTTTTGTGATCCAAAGGTATGATAATAATGATAATAATCACCTGTTTGATGCAGGCAGAATAATGTGTGCAACAAATCATTCGAGAGGATGGAAGCAGAGCTGCAGTTGAGCCACCAGGAATGTCCCACTGTTTATATTGACCTGCGTTGTCCTGATCCTTCAATAAAACCACTGAAAACATCCCCAAATCAAACATCAGAGTCAAAGTCACTAGCCAAACTCAACACTCACCAGGAAACACCACCTGAGAAGAATTCCAACCTCAAAGTGCCTGCTGACTCACAAATGGGGGACAGGTATATATCCTGCATTAGACACATTTGTCATGCTTCAGTCATGCACATTTTGTTTCTCTTCTTAATGTTTTTTCTGCTTGCTTCCAGGGAAGTGACTGGCAAGAGTATGTTGCTTCAGAAAATCAGGGAGATGAAAAGAAAGGGGAATAAATATCCCAATAAATATACAGATCCTCCCTATTCAGTGTCAGGAAATAAAGCAGAAGAAGTGAAAGAGAAGTTAAACCAGCTTGTAGAGTCTACTTGTAGCCATGAGTCACACCATCTGTGGGAAGATAAACAATCTTCACTTGTACAGTTTGAACACAGAAACCTTAAAATGGAAAGTCCATCAACAACTCAGCAAAGTACAATCAAAGAATCAAAGCATCTGAGGTATGTATTTTTTTCTTTATTCATTCAGCACATCACAGAGAATAAATAAGTATTTTAACCATGGCGATGCTTTTGTTAGTGACCAACAACAAGTTAAGCAGACAATGAACAACCACCAACATGAACAACACCAGCAGATTTTTAAACAACTACAAATACATCGTCCACACAAATCTGTCAACCAGAAGCAGCCAGCAGCTGAAAGGACTGGTGTTCTTTATGATTTTGTAAGTGACACAAAACTTAAATTTTACTGTACTTAAAATAAAAAAAAGAGACTTACAATGACTTGTTTTTTTAGGAAGCATCTCATCTAAAGTCAATCAGTACGCTGCCAGCAAATATTGAAAGTAAGGGGTGTATGCTACTGACCGTCAACCTCTCCAGTCCTGGCATGGTTGAAGCAAGAGCTCATGGGAGAAAAAAACATCTGGATCCAGCTGCAACCAAATCAGACACCTACAACACATTAGTGGCTTGGTTTCTGTCTTTGGTTAGTGAGCAGCGGCTTCTTTCTCCTAATGTGTGTCAACATTTGTCATTCACAAAGCTGAGTTCATGTTTGACCATGTAAGGGTCATATCCTTGTTCATCCATGTGAATTAGGTTGGCCCAGACTCAGGCCATAATGAAGACGAGGTCTGTGCACAGGTCCCATTCTGGGTTGCAGGACTTCAGCAGCTGTGGACAGAGGGTGGACTTGCTTTGCATGTTTTAGCTGTGGCTCGTCAGTCTTATACACCAAGGGTGAATAGCAACAACAAAAAACAACAACAAAAAAACACTCTGTAGGCTTTACAATGTCTGTGCTAATGCTGTTTTTCTTTTTGTTGGTTTTGTAGAAAAGGGACGTGGACATCCATGCACCTTTCTATAACCATGTCTGCAGGTTCCTCTCTGAGACCTCACTGACTCGTATTGCCCACTGGCTACCTCAGCTCAGAAGCTTGCTGGACCAACACGCGTATGCCTCGCCCATCCATCTGCCCTACTCCTGTTTAAATGTTTTCATCTCCACCACCTCCAACAAAAAGGTGATTTGCTTCAGAGAGTGTGATTTCATATGTGTTTTTAAGCATTGATTTTACATTCTGTTGACTGTAATTTGTTCCCTTGGCTTTGTATTTTAGATTATAGATAGGACATTTTGTCTCAGTCCAGGGTTTTACTGGCAGACTGTGGAAACTCAGGAGCGTGTTTGTAAGGGGAGAGAGACCACACGAGAGCTGCACACGGAGGTGAGCATGTTGTCCTTGAGAATTGTGTCTGTTCAGAGGCAAAGCACTACAAGTGGAATAACTGATTCCTCATCTCATTTTTTTTGCAGGTGTCAGTTACTCTGGGATGCCAGGCTCTCCTCCTACATCCCCTCAAAACACACTACACCCTCCAGCTTATTCTCGACTCAGGACTCGATGTGTGTGGTCTGCGGCTCCTTTATCCACCACAGGGATTCCTGAGTGACAGTGCTGGTAGGACATAACTAAAGCCACTTGGTCATACAATACTTAATAACTGTCCTTCTGGCTCATTGATCTGGTGTGCATCCTGGATCCAACTGTGCCCAAGGCCTTTGTGTCCTCACTGAATACAAACTTTCTGTAAAACTCTCCCCCCTGATTTATAGGTGCTGTACCAGTTATGCAGAGAACTGATGAGACCTGCCAGCCTGTTCTTGCCCTTGCTGTTCGGGGCCTTCAAGCCCACGCAGTGTTGAAAGATTTAATTAGTTCCTTAGATCCTCTGCTGCCCGGAAAGACAGATCCAACTTCTCTTAACCCCCTCCACTGCAGAGGTCAAGAACCCCCCCTCTTCCACTCCCCTCGACTGGCAAGTCAAGTCCACTGGGAGCTGTGCTTGTGGTTTTCAGGAAGACTTCCAGGAGAAAATTCACAGAATGACAACCGGTGTGACAACTCGTTTACATCATATATATGTTATTGTTTTACTATTTTTCCACAGTATATCATATTAGCTGTGGATTGACTGAAATTGCTCTGAACTCTTGTTTGTTTTTTCAGAAGAATTGTCAATTTAAATCTTCATGTCCTAAGAAAAACTGAAACCTTTCAATAAGCAAAATGTCACTAATATACCCAAATAAATACTGTGCAACTCAACTTTAGTTTTTAAAGTTTTGATTAAACCTGCTAAGTGACTTTTGCAGTCAGCTCTTAGAGACTTAAGATATTCTATAACTGCAATCCCTTAAAGTCAACAAGGTTTACTTAGTGCATACTAAAGAATAGTCCCTTTATTACTGTGGCACTGTTTTTTGTTCTAATAATGTTACAATCAGTCAGCCTCTCTTTTGTTTGCAGAGATACACCTTCAGACGACAAAGTCGGAGACCGCCTGCTCAATTTGAGCAGGTTACCTTCCTTTTTGTGTGCTACAACAAAAGGTAACGTAACTGAACAATGAGCCAAAACTGTCACAAGGGGCAACACCAGCTTCTCCCTACATTTCCTTTTCAACTTTCATCTTTGCAATCCTAAGGGAAATTTTGTTTGGAGCAAGGACCAAAGATTATTATTTGAATGGGGCCACTAATCCTTCTCTCACCCCGCATAGCTGACTTACTCCTCGTGGTGTCGCCTGCTGTGCCTCCATGTTGCTACAGCCACGTGTTGGCTGTTTGTGAACACAGAGGCTTCAGTCTGCGGGGGCTGCGGAGGCTTCAGCTTCAGAGCAATAAAGCTGCAGTCATTGGACTCTCCAACCAGCAGGTAGAACTGCGAGATACAAGTTGTGTGTAGAATAGAAAGACATTAGTTTATTGAACCTAACGACAAAAGTCAATCATTGATCAAATATTTTATATTATATACTATTTGCTTTGTAGAGAATTTTATTATTTACTGAATACATTTTTAGAGGTGGAAAGGAGAATGAATTTAGGTTATAAGACCTTGGAGCTGGTCTTGAAATCTATGAATTATATTTAAACAAGACATTTCTATCATAATAGAACATTTGGCTGTAATTGACATCTGTGCATAAAATGAACCTTTAACTGTGGGCCAATTCCCAAGCTGTTTGGGTCTAATGAAACACAGATTTCTCCTTCCAATGTATTTTTTGATCAGTCTTAACACCTGTGTATGTTTTCTGTAGACCCTTGTGTTCTGTAGTCCACATTCTGTGACCCAGGATCAGGGTCCGCTGGAGCTACCCTCTCACTGTCTGTTGTTGTTACTGAGGAGAGAGAATGCAGAGCACCACAGTGTTAGTCTGCCAGCAGGTCTGAATTCCATCTCTAATTATATGTACATCAGAATTTATTTCTATAAATTATATCAAAAATAAACATTCTGGTGCAATAATGTGAAAAGTCTGCATTACAGAGTTTCTTTGACAATAAAATGACATTGTTACATTGTTTCAGCCCTAATGAGAGAATTTAAGGCACAAAAGCTTCTGGGTCACATCCACTCCAGACATGATGGTGTTAACACTGTAGAGCCAAGCTTCTGCTTCCACACTGTGCCTTACAGCAAGAACCTGTTCCGTATCTTTGGTAAGCACTGTGTGTTCAGTGTCAGTAAAGTAGTAGGTTCTCCTCTGCTGTTTCCTTTTATGTTTCTTCTGTATATTTTCTTTTTAGTTAAGTGCATGTGGGCAGTGCCAGATCCTTCCAGGGTGATCCTGTCACATAAGAAGTGTGCATTCAACTCTGACATGGAACAGGTGGCAATTTTGACCTTGTGTGGGAAGCACATGAGCCAAGGCCTGAACCTCCTACACAGAGTGCTGACAGAAGGGCCACACGGTGGGTGAAGTTCAACTGCATTTGTGAAAGCACAGCCTGTCCTTGGTTTTAGAACTGGAAGTGGCAGTAAACAAACACACATAGCAGTTAATTAAATCAATGAACAGATTAGTGAGAATGCAAATTAAGATTTTCATCAAATTTCTCTTAACTTACCTCTCTTTTTTTTTTCAATGGTTGTAACATAAAATTAAAAAAAAAAAAAAGATATTCAAGGTGATGTCCGACATGCAGGATTCAAGCTGCTTGGCCTGAAGTGGCTGCCTGCATTGACTCGACTTCAGGCTCAGGAACTGAGTCCATATGAAGTGGGAGAGCCGCTCTGTAAAGACAGCCTGGAGAATCTGACGTCCTCTCCTGCCCTAGTGTGTGCTCTGAGACGAGTGGATGTTTTTTCTTCACTGAGGAAGCTTCTACCACGCGATTACCCCGGTAACCTCAGTGTCCTGATGTCACCCACACCTGAAGTGGCTTTCAGACAAGCCTCGCTCTTTTTCTTTGAGCATGAGATGATTCCTGGTAAGTGTGCCGATTGCTGTATACAACTTGCATTAGATACCAAGTCTAAAATCAATTATATTAAGGGATGCTACATTTTGAAGTATTTAAGCCTATCACAACATTTAAGGAGAAATAAGAGGATAGTCTTGTACAGGCCGGGAAAAAGCTCATCAACCCACTTCTATCCTCTACAGACCACAGCGTACTCCCAGTTCTGAAGTTTTCTCCCCAAAACTGCGATATAAAAGGTTTGTATTAAATAGCATCACATAAATGCAGTTTTATATTGTAATTTTCCAGAGCAGCATTTCTTTTATTCTATAAATCTGAGGAATTAAACAGTTTTTTGGCTCATGAGCTAAAGACAGCCCATATAGTAGGCTATAGAAGATTGGTATGTCTTCACATCACAAAACAGATAAGACATTCTCACTTTGACTCTGAGGCACCAATATATTTAGTTGTTGTTGTGTATATTAGTGGCAAACTGTATGTCATGTCAATGTTTAACTGGGGTCGAAGTTAGACTTTCTGTGCATTCCGTTACAATGTTGATATGATCATCAAAATAGAAGTCTTTTGGTTAGAGAGTTGTGTTTTAAATGTGTCAATGCATTGAACATTCAACTTTCTGTCCAGGTCCACAGATGCTGCTCACTGTGTGCCTGTTCAAGCCAGGAATCTGGAATCACTCTCTGGCTAAAATCGGCCAAAAACTCCAGCTGAGTGGCCTCACATTGGTGGGCCTGCATGTAGTGAGCCTGGACAAAAGCAGTGCTACCTCACTACTACCTGCACAAAGTGTAACCAATAATAATTATCTGTCTGAAAAATAAGCTTTCCTTTCATGCAAAAACCTAAGCCTTGGTCATTGATACAGTGTTAACTGTTGTGTGCAGGACCCTTCAGACTTGGAGGCCCACATGGAGTATTTGTGCTCTGGCTCCTCACTAGCTCTCTGCCTCCAGGGGCAGAATGCTGTGAGGAGGCTGCTGGATGTGCTGAGCCAAGATGACTCATCCCTGTGGACCTATTATGGTATGGCTCATTTATCCAGTGGCATCCATGGTTCCATGCACTTTCCAGTATACTGGTACACATTTAAGAACTGAATAGCTATGTACGCCACAGTACTAGTACTATCTAAAGCACTTTGAATTGCCTTTGTGAATGAAATGTGCTATACAAATTTTCTTGCCTTGTCTTTTTGTTTGTTTAAAATGTCTCCAACCAATGTTATAGCATCAGGATCATATCAGAAGGCAATTCAGGATGTGAAGAGGCTTTTTCCAGAGGGGCTCTGCTGTACTGAGACCAGCACAATGAGACAGGAGCAGGTATGCATGTCACACACAGGACTCAGGTCTTGGGTTGCAGTTTTGTCTGATTAAAGACAGACATCCTGTGTTTGTGCTTGGTTTCTTGTTTCAGATACTCAGCATGCATTCAGACCTTTTAGCCTCTGTGGAGCGCAAACAAAGCTGCACACTGGCCCCTGTGGACCAGGACGGTCGGTCGCCTTCAATGGTATCAGGAACAAATCGAGGTTTGGACTACTTTTTTTGGTTTTATTTTGATAAACAGACAATTACATGTATCAATAACGATATTGATTGCTCAAAGCAATGCTGTAATCTGCAGAACTAGGCTATGCTCTGTATTCAGACTGCATTAGTGGTGTACTCATGTATGCACATTTTCCTGACTGTTGTCATTAATGAACTTACTTTAAAGTCAAAGCGTTGAACATTGCATGGTTCAATCATTTACTAAAGAAAAATTCGTCCCTTCAAATTATTTAATCATTTATTGTGACTTTGGCAGGGACTCCTCTGGAATGGATGTTGAAATATGACTTGGTTCCAGATGACCTTTGTAAATAAAATAAATGTCCTGTTTTGGTTGTTTATTGGTACCAGAGATGCACAGTGCCAACTGGCAGACAACTTGTCTGCTGATTCCCTTAAATGCTTCACCTCTCAGCCAAGTGCCATCCCAGCTGGACATGCTTGAGCAGCTGCTGAGGTCAGACTGCCATCTTGTGGCGGGGAGGATGAGCATTCTGGATCACGAGCAGAGGAAACATATTGCTGATACACTAAAAATGTCATTGAGAGGACATGAAAGGGTTAGAAGACTGTCTTTGAAATAAGTTGTTTTTAGAGTTATTGCTGTCTTAAAAACAGAGCAATGAACAGTTGATTTCCCCTGGTCTCATGTTTCCTTAAAAGATGGCTCACCTTCACACGACAGCACCCTGTCTCATCATGGCTCTACAAGGGAAAACGATTGTGACATGCTTTAACTTGATCCTTCAAAGGTATGGAAAGAGACAACTCAAACCTATTGTGCAGACATGTAGACTATTTATATATATAAACACCTGTTTCATTTTTCCTTTTTATTTTATTGTTACAATAGCATTTACAAGAAGAGGTCAGATCTCGAAAAAGTGGGGGAAACTATTATCTATCCAGAGAATCAGGAAGAGGTAAATGATGAATATAATTCATGTTTTTCTTTAAGGCCTTTATTTCTTCTTAATAGATTAACATAACATTAGCTGCTTTATATAAACCACCCAGGTGTACCGATGTGTTGTATTGTCTTAAAATATTGTTTTATAGATCAACAGGTCCCCTTTGAATGTGTTGTGTTCTCCCCTCCAGGCCAAGCAGCTGATACGCTACCTATTTGATGCCTTGTCTCCTGGGAGCTGTCAAACTGTCACCGTGCCATAAAGTTTAAATGGGTGCACTAGTACAAGCGTACCAACGGTAAACCTACATCTGTTAGCATTGTCATATAACTGTTCTGGGAGAAAAAAATGTAATTTGTAATATCAATTGTTCAGGAAAGAAAGTTGTTTTGAAAGTTGTTTTGTATGATAAACTTATTTTTCCAAGTCAATGTAGTGTCACCTTGTATCACCTTCCCCCTCCTCTGGTGTCCACTTTAAAGGCACAAGCAGTTATTTTATGAATTTGATTCTGTAAGTTGTGTTTCAGACCAAAAGTATTCACACATTTCAGATGAAAAATTATTTTAATTATCAAGATGATAAAAATAATTTTGTGAACTCTGTAAACCATTGCATAACTGTAGTGTAACATTTTAACAAGTGTTAACAAACTAGTAATACACTACATTAAATATGCTGTACACAATCCTCAATGTAGAAAACAAAAATCTAGTATTCTAAGACTTATGCACCTATGTTTGTGTTCACAACACAAAAAATATCAATATACCAACAAAATAGTTTCTACGATTATCAGTTAAGAATTTCCTACATATCCATAGAGCTTGTCACAAAATGAGGGACATATAGTTTAATCTATAAATAATGTCTAAACCCACTAACATAAAAAAATGAATGCATGAAATTCAGTTTCCTCAGATTTAACACATTCTCTATTAAATCACTGTTTTACTTTGAAAAAAATATATTTCTTTCCTTATATTTCCTCATTATGCTGACAAATAGAAACTTGAAAACTTGCATTTGTTTAAGTTCTAATACATTTTATTGAATAGCAGTTCACAGCTAGATGCTACATCAATATGAATTAATTGCGCTCCATAATATCCAGTGACCTATTCATTGAATATCTAATTTAGAACATTACATTCAATATTTCAGGGCTTCAATGTTCAAATAACATTTCTACTGAAATGTTCCAAAGTATATGGAACAAATGGTTCCACATTCAGATTATTTACTTTTGACAACAGCGTCTGTACTAGTATTTACTTAAATTTAACAGCTCCATACATAATACTCCTATACATGTACAAGATTGCATAAATCTTTAGGCTCCATTTTCAAAATATTTAAAACAAAAAGACAACACAACAACTAACCATAATGCAAAATAGAAACTATTTCAATGCAGAGCATAATGATACATCTATTACAGTTCATTTACAAGATTTCTTTCTATTTGGTGCTTTTCCTAACAAACCATTTTTGAGAAGAGTTTTTGGTGCCAAATGATTAATTGAGATCAAAATTGTGTATTCAATAGGTAAGTATTGCTGTGTTTTTTTTTTTTTTTTTTTTTAATGGTATGGCAAATACAGACTGATATGGACATTGATCACTTATAACCTTTGATTCCTCCCGGGGAAGTGGTCAAACATATGTCATTAGGTCAGCCTTTTTTACTTTTAGTTTGAGTAGCCTGAATCCAGAGGATCCTTTACCAATCACATTGTGGTCCACAAAAATGCGTAAGGCACTGGAATTTCGATTCCAAACAAGAATGTTAGATTTTGTCATCTGACTGAGAAAACACTGCCTTTGAGACATATTCTCTTAATGATAATGATACCAATCAACATGTAGTTATTAAAGGCACAGATGTACTTGAAATTGGTCCATTAGAGATTATTTTAACATATCTAAAGAAATGTAACCTGTGCTTATCAAGTAAATGCTTCGTTACTTTTTAGAAAACTTGAATTTGGGCGAGTAGACCACTAGAGACACTGACAACAAATTACCATGACCACAACAACAGCAACTCAGTTTTAATTATGTCTGTATCTGCCATCGATGTTTGTCACAATCATCATCTGTCCTGTCATTTTCCAAAACCAAAAACTAATTTGGACCACGGCTTCATGAAATAGAAAGCAAAGAGTCATTAGAAAGAAAGCACCTTACAGTCATGGTAGGTCTATCATAACAGCATATAATGCATAACCACCTATTTCCAAAGTGATAGAGATTATGTAGTTAAGTAAAATCAACAGACAAAAGTTTATATGGCCACTTTAGATGCACAAATGTCATTCACCTTTGACATTCCTTTACTGGAGACAACACTTAAACTGAATCCTCACTTAAGGTCGGCATGTGCTAGCCAGTATTGCACAAACCTGCCATAAATGTCAATGTATACTTAGCACAAAATCAAATATACAAATACACATTTTTTAAGGATCTGAACCATGCATTTTTGATCAATTCTGTAACAACTCACTATAGCTAACTTTAGATAGAAAAAGATGCCATTAATTACCGTTAATGAACATTATCTATTTAAGGTACTAGGTGATTACTTAAAAAAAAATTTTTTTTTTAGATTTCTTACTGAAATTAAACAAATGATGAAATGTAGTACAAAAAGAAAGAAATAACAATACTTCAGGTCTTTGGTAAAACTGCAAAAAATGGGGTCAAGTCTATTAATGATGTATGCAAAAGCCATCGGCATAGTCCTGTTTACTCACTACAAGGATGTATGTCCAACTAAATGAAATATCAAAGCAAAATCCATCCAAAAACAGAAATCCGGCCAGTCACAATGCTGTCTCAGTTCTATCTGGACGGCCTTGGTGCTCTGACCTGCCAGACCCAGCCCTGTACTCAACTCCAGGCTGATATGTCTCCTAATGATAACACCTTACAAATGTTGAAGGGTACATTTCCCTTTAGAATAAATATTTGGACAGCTACTGGAACACAACTTTGGTTGATTTTTGGATTTCCACACTAGACATCATTAACTTAGTTAGCCTCCCAGGCAAACCAAAATAGACCAAAGAACCTTGTGAAGATAGCTTCACCGAGCACTGCTATCCAGTGTATGAGGGGAAACAAATCCGACAAATATACATTTACCTTCCATCAATTCAAAAATGGGACAATCTACAGCAGAACATGTCTGTGACATCATTCATCCTCTACAAAAGAACTGACACTTTGACTCAAATGGATTTACAAATCAATAATTCAATTAAAATAAGATTTAGTGACGTTAAATGCAGAAGACTTTTCAGGAGATTGTTTCATAGTTTTTTTGAAATCTGAGCATTGGATGCACGACGACATTCAAACATCTAAATGTATTACAATAAACTAAATTTATACCTTTTCCAGTAGTAGCGAAGCCTGCAGAAGTTATTAAGCCTTTACTACACTAAAAATAAGTCAATACAAATATTCCCGGCAGTGTGTCCCAGTGCAAACTTTTTTTTTTTTTCTTTTTCTTTTAGCTGGTTAATATATTGCATAACATGCAATACCAGCAGTGTTTAGCCTGTTATGCTGTAATATGATGAAATCATGAAAACGCTTAAATACCAAAATCTTTTTATAAGTTCCCTCTGAGTTTCTTAACTGTCATTTATGTGAATGTAAACAATGCATTTTCTCCATATTTAGAAGTAGCACAAAGTGTACCAGGAGATACATGATTTTCTTTTGAATTTAACGCACAAATCATTTTTTCTTTTATAAACACAGTAGAAGGTCATTTCAATTAGCGGAACCTAAGCACTTCCTAAGCAAGTCCTCTCCAACTTACAAGTTAACTACGGAATTCTTCATTCACTGCAGAAGTAATACAATACAACAAATTAAAGAGTAAACTGTTTAAAAAGTTTTTTTTTTTTCCATGTGTTGCTATATAAATTCGTGTAATCTATGTTTGCATACTCCCAAATGTTGAATTGAAAAACCTAATTTCAAACACTGAAGCTGCACCAAAAGAGCACCACGACCAAGGAATAAGTGGGTGGGTGGGTGGGTGGAGGGAAGGTTCATCTCTAAGGTCAGGACACAGGCACTGACAATGTTTGTTTTCAATTATATTTTGCAGAAATACATATTGGGATTGGGCCAAACACACTGACATATATATTTATATATACACATATAGTCATACAGGTCAATGCTGCTGCAAAATTAAACAAAACATGTTATGCCGAAACCTGTGCGCAAGCTTCAACTACTTGTTTTTTGCTCTGACAATTCTACACTTATCCTTTTTAACTAAAGCAAGGCACTTTAAAGTTAGAGGCCGATATGTTCTAGACAAGGTCAAGAGGCTAGATTCCTACAAAAATCAACATCTCAAGCTTCTAGCAAATACAAGACATGCTTCTCTAGTATGCTAGGCTATATACAACTCTACAAAACAAATCTAACTGATTGAATAACAGCCTGAACATGTAGCGTGTGCCTTAACTGATATTACAGCTGCTGGTTATGCCAAAAATGCATTCAGTTTGCACTTATTTGATTGAAATTTTATAAATCGCACTATGAAAGTAGAAACTATTTAGCATTTTTTCTATGAAATCTTAATAATATCTAGAACCATGCCATGATTTAACAAGAGGAAATATCCAAATCATGTTTCACAGTACACACAAACGCTTCAGACATTAGCTTTTATATGCGTTTGTGTGTACTGTGAACACACAAACGCTTATATATATATATATATATAAAATCTAAAAAAGACTAAAGAATACCTACAAAGCAGCTTAAGGCAAAAAAAAATAATCTATACAGCCTTCAATAAAGTCCCAGGTCAACAAAGTGCTTTAATAAGAAATGAAACTTCTTCAGAGAATTGGTCAAAATAATGATGCTTGACTGGTTGCATTAAAATGTATGTTAATGAAAAGAAAGGTGGCTTTACTTAAAGAGGAACACTAAAATGTGTGATGTGTTTTGTTGTTTTCTTGGTTAGTCGGATGTACTGCAGCTGATTTACAGAAACAGGTGTGGTTCAGCAATAATACCTCATTGGATGTAAACCACTTAACAAATCTGCATCTTCAGTCTCAAATGCTGGACAATAATTTGGCCAAAAGACTACCAATTTTAGTGTTGAATGCATTAATTCCTCAGAGCATGGAGCTGTTAAATGTTCTAGGGCTTTCTGGTACAATGAAGACGAACAGCAACCCATTTCACATGTCCGTTTTGGCAGCTCCATACTCTGTAAACGGTATGCTTTGGTTAATGATGACTTGCTTGCAAAAGCTCCTGAGTGAATTATTTGCCTTTGATGTATTCCTCTTTAATTAAAAGAAAAATGAGTTTGCCTATTTCATGTTTGCCATCACCGGACTTGTTGAGTGTGAGTGAACTCAACAATTCCTAGCAGTAGGTTTCAAACATTTACACAGTGATATTTTTGCATTTGAGAACCTGGAATGCCTATAGCACTGCTATTGTGGTGAAATATTAACAATGGCTTTGTCTATATTTATGTAGGATTGTGTGGGATCGTTTTGTTCCACAATAGCGACATTTTCTTTTTCCAATTTCCCTATTGGATCAGTGGGCTACAGGGCAACTCCCCTTGATATTATTACAAACAATACTTTGTTCAGATCAGACTTTTCCCACCATCAAAAGACTTACAGTATTAGAAGGACATAAGAGTTGTTTTAATATGTAATTTTAAAACTAGAACTTTTCAGTTAAGATACATTAATAAAGTTACAGTGAGTAAGCTTTCCTTCTTTTCAATCCATAAAAAGCTAAACATGAGGGCAGAAATACAAACTCACACTCATTAATGTCTTTGTGTATACAGCTTTCAACCAAGTTTATTGGTCCTCTTTGCAATTTTTTAATAATCTGTAATTTTGGATTGAATAAAAGAGCAAAATGTCAGCTTGGCAATACATATATGTATACATTTTTTTTCTGTAAAGCAGATATGTGGACACATTATTTATGTCCTTTAGAGTGTCCAAATCATGATTGAAGATTTGAGAAAGGGCACTGCAAGGTAATTTGATATTCTAATTTGAGTGTGTAGCTTTTCATGCAGAATGCTTTCTGGATGAGGTAATGTGCACATAAAATGTGCAAAAACTATAATGATTGAATCCCCTGCACATCTGATTCCTAATACTAGTTGTGTTGTCAAACATCATTGTATCCTAAATTAATTCAATCACTGTATGAAACAGACATCGTTATTTAGAAAATGTAATATCTATTAGTAGTTTTTCCAAAGGGCTAATTCTTTAAATAGTACCTCGAGTAATTGTACATCACCACTTCAATATTTTTGTTCTACAGTAGGGACATTCTGTTTTACTAGGTGCACAGGTTTCACATAGTACATAATGTTGGCAAGGCTGCAGAACAATGCAACGATCATGCTTTTGGCAAACTATACATTTCTTTGACTGAAGCTGATATATTACCTGTTGGGAAAGAAAAAAATGAATATCAGCTGCAACTTAGGAACATACAGATCATGCAGACTTGTCAAATAAGCATGCATGATGACAAAACGTAGATCTGAATGATAGACTGATAAACCAGTTTAAAACTAGATGCTACAAACTAAATTCTGTGCGTGAGCTTGTCTGTCTTACCCCATCTATAAGGTCTAGGTCATTACGCAGCTGACTCTGGATGGAGTGAAGCTTTGACAAGGGGAGCTTGTCCAACTCTCCATAGTTACGTAGTAGAGGTGTTCCAGGGGTGCGACAAAGAACATCAAAGTCCCCCTGGAGCTCCTTCAGCTTGCGCTCTGTTTCCTCCCATTTTTGTTCTGCCAGCTGCCGCTCTGTCTCGGCCGTTTTTGCTTGTTCCTTTGCTTCATGAGCGTCTTTCTGGCAAGCTTCATAGGCCTGGAACAAAGTTGAATTTTGTGATAAAAATGTTTGCCATTTATGAAAAGGGAAATCATTCTGGTAGGCTAAGACACGTGTTAAAACGACAGTTAATTATAACACTGACTTGTTTGACCTGATGCCAGGCCTCCTCCCATTGTTTTATTTTCCTCTTGGCCTCGTCCAGATCTCTAAAAAGACGGGCCAGATCAGCACTGCTGGTTCCAGAGGTTAGGCTGCTGAAAACTGGAGATGGACTCGGTGAAAAGCTGCCACTTACAAAGTCCCAAATGCTGCTAGCCCCTCCATTCAAGCCTAAGTGTTAAAATCACAAGACCAGGCACAAAAATCAGAAGTTAGTTGGGACTGGAAAGCTACAATTCATTTAGATGAGTCAAAATATTTGAATCAATCCAAAACTAAAGAAATTGAGAACTCTTTTTTTTTTCTTGTTGCTTCATTAGGAAAAATTGTTTCTTACACAATCAAACTAACAGCAACACTTCTCAGCTTAACATCTGCATGTGAAACATTTAAGTAAAATTACAGGAAGTGCTCAATACTTAACTAAAATAGGAATATTATTATACTATTATTAACAGAGTGGTGTCTAGAAGAATGTTAAGCTATTGTTATTGACATATACATCTCTGAGTTTACAATCTGAAGTCAAGTGCTTTCTTTACTTAGAGTAAAATGTCTGATGCTATCAGCTTACCCAAAGAATTCTGGGAAGAAGAGGTGGGTGTTCCCAGGAGGCCATGCTCTTGCTTGGCTAACATGTTTGAAGGTTGATTTTGCTGTGATAACGTCCCAGACAGCAGGGACTGCGACAGCAGGGACTGCGACAGCGACTGGGAGAGGGAGCTTAGCGGGGAGGTGGAGAGCGAAGATGAAGAATTAAAAGAGGACGATCGTGCCAGCGAGCCAGGAATGTTAACTGGAGCAGATCCACCCAGCACCCTTTTACCTGTGGGGGGAAAGTAAATACTGTTGTTTCTCTAACAAAAAAAATTATTAGATGAATTGTTATTGAGGGCTAAAACAACTGAAAGTACTTTAACAAACTTACTTGCCAATCCAACGCTGTTGTCTTGCTCTTCAAACTCCTTATCAAGAGATGCAACATTAATGTCACTGAAGTTAAGGTCCAGAGCGGATCCTGAAGGGAAACAAAATACGTTGGGCTGACATTTGACAACAAAACACAGTAGTCGGCTCAATTTGTTTACAGCTGACTTTCCATACACATACCTATAACAGACTCCACTGTGTTGCTCCCTGGATAGAAAGGTGTGGCTTTTGCATTCATTGTTGATAAGGTGGTGGGTGAAGAACTATCTGAGCCAATACTAGAGGCCAAGCTGGATGTTATACTGGAGGTAAAGCTTGATGCCAAAGGGTTAACCGCAGAGAATACAGTATGCTGTGTCTAAAAGGAAAGCACAGAAGGCATTTGTTTAATCTACAATGTTATTAAGTTATTTAATATTTTATTTCAACACTGCACCGCTTACAAGTAAAACATAGTATTTTAAATTTAAGAATTAATCAGGATTAATCACAGCCCAAAACTGTGATTTACTTGATTACATTTTTAATCGATTGACAGCACTAAAATAGACATTTATTATTAATATCATTAAAATATTACTAAAGCGTGATGTATGGTTCCGCGAAGGCTTCACGCAGAGTTGTTGCCATATCCAATGTAAGTGGCCTGAAGTTTATACTTGTGCGTTGGTGTGCGCGTCAATCTCTTTAAGAGAATAGCAGGGCCGGCATGTGTGTGTGTGTGTGTGTGTGTGTGTGTGTGTGGTAGAGCGAGTGAGAGAGTGACAGCGATTCGATTCGGAGCAAGTACCGAATAGAGAAATAGCTGGCGAAACAAAGGGTCTTCCCTTTGCTGACAGAGGTGCGTGTCAGGCTACGGCGTAGGGTCCATGTCTCCATGTACCTAGATACACAGCCACGGCCTAGATTTAATGCAGAAGCATAAATCACGCTTAATACCACAAAATAAACCATTTAATCACAAACCTGTTTTTCTTGGTCCATCAATTTCTGATCCAACTGTCCCTTGTTCTTAATCTAAAAGTCATCAAATAACACAGAAACGGCACATTTCAGTGACAAACTTTAGATTTTATGCCCAGACCGAGGAACTCAAGGCATGTTTGCACTGTAATAAACCACAAACAAAATTAAACACAGAGATTTCTTCTTATTATTTTTTTTCCACATTAACCTTTCTCTACATTCCCCAATGGAACTAACTGTGAGTTGATGACGTGCTCTGGAGCAGTGTTAAACACTGCTTATTTGCAGTAGGTCCTGTAATTGTCCGAATTTATGGGGTAATTTTTCCACTGAATTACATTGAGAATCAGAATCCAAGGTGTGTAAACTGACCATGTAACTCAGCACTGTGTGCCACTTGTAGCTCTAGGAATGACATAACATATTGCCTTTTGAATACAGTACGTCCCCATTGATAGAAATAGACACATTTTACTGTGAGTGGGAGGCATTCTTCAGAAAGCAGGGAAATCAACCTAAAGGGTATTCTTAGCGTAAAGTTAAAAATACTCTTGTCATAAAAATTTTGTATAAGGAAGCTAAACATTCAAGGGCTTGGCTTGTCTCTCCTCTTTCATTAAATAAATCAACAGTTCTAGGTAGACGTGGCAGGTGCATACTGGCTGAGTGAACATATTTTTTTAAGGAATCTGGTTGCAAGATCGGGCTTCTTGTGATGTTTACAAAATGCAGCATTTATTATAAATATACATCATTAAGGCTCAACAATGAGAACTGTCGTCAAATCCCCCAGGTATAAACTACTCAATACTCTAATCAAGTGATAACATACTACGGAGTCTTTTGTTAAGAACAGGCAACACAAATCCAAGATGATCCAAGACCTAAAAGCCAAGCTATTTATCATAAAATATCTCAAAGTAAAATTACTAATGACATGAGAAATAAACAGTAATTTAAAAATGAATGAGAGTGATACATTAACTGTAAAGCCCTAAGTTGTGTCTATGTGTCATATTCTTCCTAAAGCTGAAGAGAGCAGTCTGTATACCTGATCCTCACGTTCAAAGCCCGGAGCTTTAGGATAGTTAGACGTCAGAGATGAGACACTGGATGTGGTGGATTCTGAACATGAACTACAATTAGTTAAGGGTTTCGACCTGCTGATGGATCCCACTGGGGATAACAAACTGTCGTTTCCTGAGCTTGGAGTTACAGTTGAGCTATTAGAACATGAAACCTGAGAAAGAGAAGTGCACATGATCTTAATAAAATGATGATCAAAAGACGGATAAAACCATAATTCTGAATGGCCTAGAGAATTTATCTTAGGTTGAAATTCTAACAATAACCTAGAGACCAGCTGTTCTACTGAATTATCGTCTTGAATAATGAGAAATTGCCTCTGTTCTTTTGAAACAATGCAATGAATTGTAAAACAGTAAAAGGAAATAGTAGTAATGACAAACCAATGTATAAAAAAAAAAAAAACATGCCAACAGAAAAATGAGAGCACGGTAGACAAATGTTGACAGATAAATGGCTGAAATGTGATTTAGGTATTTGTCTACTTTTGTAATCCAACCCCCTGGATGAGTGGGTTTTGATACATTTCCTATTTAGGACTAACTAAGCAACAGAGAAAACGTACACTTCCTACTTGTCCGTTGCTACTGGTTGCGCTGGTGGTGGAGCTGCCTCCACTGTTCCACTCACTGATTGGACACTCTGAATACTGCTGAGAGCCCAGCTGGGACTGTGAACTCGACTGAATCGCTGTTAGCAATGAGCTCATGGTCTCCTCTGTAGAGGGAATTCCTGAAAGGAATAAAAAAAATATTAAAAATCATATTGTCTATGAGCTAGCAGGTTGCCAACAGCCAACATCCAATAGCATTGCTTGTGGCTATTTTTACATCAATCAGAAGGGTAATGTTGCTTTTTTTTTAAATTTGTAAAAACCAAGACGATGCCCTTACAAGTGTGTAGCCTATATAAAATCTAAACTGAACTAAAGTCAGTATTTAGACAAACTTTCACTTACTTTCTACATGTGCAAACGCACAAAACGGTCCTCTGGGGCAGTATCCTGTTTGTCGCATATCATTGCATTTAGTAGATTTGTAGATCTTAGAGAAAGAAAAACAAATCACAAGCGAATAAGATACAAAGGTAAGATGTCTGCCCTCAGAAAAAACAGTCAACCAACAAGTTACATCAGTGAAGCTACAACAATATTAACAAAATAAAACCTCGTAATTACAATATCTTGGACTTCCAGTTGAATTACACATTCAAAAACACATTTCACGGTCTACACGATACCTGAATAAGGGCTGTTTTGGTGACCAGTCTGCTTTAGGGCTTGGGTATCATTATTAAAATGTATTATTGTGAAGAAGAAAGCCATGACCACCTGTTTTTCAGATTAACAAAATTAACTCACCTCTGGGTGAAACTGCTGTTCAGTGCGAGAGTGACAATACTGGCAACTGTCTCCACTGTCACACTTTGAGGGTTCGCCCCATTCATCCCCATGTTTCACATTAGGGCAGGGAGTTGACCTGCATTCGTAGAGTCAGAATCTTTAACTCATTACAATTACACAACAATGTGTTAATCTTACCTAAACAAAGTCATTTCTTACCTATATTTGAACTTTCTAGGATTTCGTCTTCGATCTCTACTGTTGTGGTAGTGGGGGCAAGCGTAGCCCTGTCTGCATAGTCTTGGGGGCTTAGTACACTGCTCTGTTTTATAGTTGGCTAAAACAAAGTTGGTATCTGCAAAAATGATACAAAATATCAGGTTAATTTTCCTTTGGTTTTGCAAGAAATTAACAAAAAGTATATTATTTGGTTTTGCATGCGCACATTATTACCAGAGTGGGGCTTACTCACCTTGCCACCGGGGGTCTTCTGTCAGGGTTTTCTCGATCATAGCTTGGCTGGCTAATACACCAGGCTGCAGATCAGGAATACCTTCGCCAGATCCCAACTGTCCATTTTGAAGGGCCTCTTGTGCTTGAATCTCTCTGTGCACAGAAATCAATGTAGTTGTTACCACCAATTCCTTAAAAAAAGTTTAATATACAGTACACACACACACACACACATAATTAAATCCTTTGTTTAAAGTCTTAAGATCCGTTTTCACTCAGCTCTTTCAGCAGCACAGAGCTCAATAAAACGTGTTTATCTAGTATATGTACTTTGTATATATATATATATATATATATATACACACTTTTTTTTTTTTTTTAATTCATTGAGCCAAATGCCTTACCAAAATGGAAGTCCAGCGATCCATTAAACCCTTTTAATACAGGTTTTGTGTTTACTTTATGTGTAAATTGGCTTATTTGTTCGTTCCATTGTGAGGCTTGTGAGTGAAAAGTTTGGCAGAGAAAAGAGAGGCCACTATTTGCTTTGTATGTCACCTGATATCATAGACTGGAGGTCGGAGATCATGTGGCCCGTGAGCAAACGCACAGTGGAGGCCATTCTTCACACAATGCCCTCGAGCGTCTGTCTCATGGATACAAGTGCCAGTCTTGTAATAGCGTAGATGGTACTTGCGCTCTGTGTCACCAGTTGTCCGGTGTAAATAAGGACAGCTAGAGAAGCAAGGATAAAACATTGACATATCTCATCAGCTGATCTAAATAAAAAATGAATTTAAAATGATTTTCATAGACATTAAAATAATACTGAAAAAGTGGAGCCCATACCTCAAATCTGTCCCAAATAAACAAAATACATGATCCTCCTTCAAAATATAATTGTACAGTGCATCTCTACTCTATTCTAACATATTAGCCAAGCACTGCACTGACATTTAAAACACGATCCAAACTAAAAATGATTATAAATTGTAATAAAATGAGATAGTTGTTTTAGTTGCACACAGTTTTATCAGGAGTAAGATTCTACTGTGAGTGCAGGGATGACACATCAGCAATGCTTCAAGAAATGTATGGCCAATAAGCCTCTTGAATAACCCAAATTTCCCTTTCTTGAGTAGCAACGGTTGCTATGGCAACACTAAGTCATACAAAAATAGTTACCATTGGCAGAGGAAGAAATGCAGGGGCCGTTCATTTTCCCTTAGTTCAATAATCTTATTTCTTTTTATTTCTATGTGGGGTTCAATTAAATTCTGTGCAAGTTTTAATTCCCAGTTTTTGAGAAGTCACATATCTAGTTTTTGTCCAACTTGACAGTTTGGTCAATACTGGTACTGGATAATGTTAAAGCCACACGCCTGTCGAAAAGATAATTACTTGGTATCTTATTGTAAGGACACTATGGAAAACAGACATTTTGGGAAAACAGAAAAATGTCAAGATCAAAAACAAGATCATGTTCATGCAGGAAATTGCATGTTGCCATTAGCTGAAAAATAATATTTGCAAAAGTGACTATAATGCTGGAGGGCACCCAGAGATAACCTGTCACATAGCCTAATCTCAAAGACAAAAAGATGTGGTCATGCGACAAGAAGGGTGAGTTCAATCAGAAATGTTACATTTTGGTACATAGACTTACTCTAGATAGAGAATACAGGAAAACAAAAGGCAAAGAAGAGGCCATTGCCTTATTGCATTTGTAACATGAATCCAACATCTGAAACATCACATCTTTCAGATAGGGGACACTAAATGATTAATGCCGCCAGTGTATGAGAAAATCCCATTTTCCTTTCTAAATAAATAAATTGCAAGCAACACAATCATATTTTTCACATTGCACTCATCACTGGCGTAACAAAACACAGCTTTGCACCTTATCTTTAGATCACTCTTGTTTGATTACACAAACGCACAGTCTGGTCTTGGAAGTAATTTTAAAATGAACACTTCCTTCATCACTTTAGCTTTTATAACCACAATGACAGCTTACAGACTAATTTCAGGCTGATGTGCACACATGCCATTAAACAACAAAGAGCTTGTTAATTTTACACATTTACGCCGCAATAGCCACAGTAAGTTTTTAACTCTAAGAATTTATCTTAGACGTACATAATAGAGACACATCCTTTCAGTCTGTTGCAAACATTACTACGAACAGTTAGATACATAGCCTACTGGTTCCTCCTTGGACTGCATTCACAACATAATGGAAAAAGTCCTACAGTTTTGTAAAGTTTGTTTCAGACGCTGTAAAACTCACTGTATGAAGCAATATAGTACTACTTCAACAAAGAAACCAGAGGTATATCCACACAAGTCCTCTCAATGAAGACACACCACAGCCCAACGATGAACTGCATTCAATGTTGATGGTATTGGTTACATTCATCTGTTAATTGAGTATAGCTGCATCACGACACACTGACACTATCATGTAGCTGAAGGAATGATTGAAACAGGGACTTACTCATCTCCATCTGGGCAAATGCCTGTAGTCTCGTCGTATTTCGTGCAGTACACGTCCGGGCTGTAGTTAAAAGTTCCGTCTCTTCTTCTAATGGGTCGCCTTCGCCGCTGGTTGAGAAAATGCCAATGAAAGCACGTAAAGGGTCTATGCTGCGTACACTTATGCTGTAGGAACAGCGGACACTGCTCTGTCCTGAACTCCTTCAAGTATCTGAAACAAGGAAAAACAATAAAAAAGATACTTTTAGCAACCGCGTTTTAAAATGACTAAGAAATAAGTCGAAAGCAGGGAAAAAGTTAGATACAATGAGTCGTATTCTAGTGCTAGTAGTGTAGCCTACTATTTTGAGTCACTAACGTTAGCTCGGTATTCAGAGAGCAAATTACGTAGTCATTTTGACCTAACGCTGGTTGAAAGACCGTGAGCGTACGTCTATGAATGTGCGTAGCAAGGGGGAACTCAAAATAAGGCCGAGGTATTTACAAGCAGACTGGTTAGCGAGTTCCTGGCTAATCATTTAGCAGACCAAGTTGACGATTTAACATTGAACGGATTATTAAAAACAATTCACCAAGTCGGTAAAACTACTGTAAACAATTCGGTTAACGCTTGGTTTGTCCATTAAGTGATGTAAGATGTCCGCGTTTCGTATATTACGGCTGATGTCGTTAGCGTGCAGTCGCTGTTTGCTATGTGACGTTAGGCAGTCACAAAGCCTGGAAAAGCACCATGTTTTGAACTCACACATAAGAGTTGACGAATGCATGAAATGCAAACGGACATAGGTGCGCGTGAAAATAACATTTTCTACAACGAGCGAGTTTGCTGTTTCTTTGCAGCAGCTTTACTTACGTATAGTGGGTAGGTTTCTCGGTTTGAGGAGACGCATTGGCCGCCGTTTTCGAAACCGACGGCATTTTCAGTCAAAACAATGAATTGCGCATGCGCTCGGATCTGTTGCTTGCGTGCATGCACATCCGCCTGCACGCCAGCGCACACTGCAAACAGATGCAGGGAGCGCGGCAAATATGAGACAGTAGGGACATATACCATGGATGTATTTAGAGAACGACATATACTTGTGACTGTTTATCCATTCTGGTTTGTCATAGCTGATTCCTCTCTCTCTCTCTCTCTCTCTCTCTCTCTCTCTCTCTCTCTCTCTCTGTCTCTTTTTCTCTAGAAATACATCTGCGTCAATGTACTCATTTTTTATGTAAGTTAACATAATAATAATTATGATAATAATGACAAGAAGAAATAAGTTACCCATATTCATAACAATGAGGAAATCCCCCGTTTTTTCAAGGATCCTTGCAGACTTGAATTTAGAAGCTGTATCTTGCAGGCTGTAGCCTAATGGTTGTTGTTCAGGAGAGCATTTTAGTAAAACCCTGAGGTCATCAGTGAAAATTCTACCAATGACCCCCCCCCCCAACTTGATCAAAATCTTTAATGAGCCACCATTTGTTTTGTTTTTAATCTCAGTGCAAGACACCCAGTAGGCCAATGTACATACTGCATTTATCATGCAGGCGTGGGCTAGATATAACTAATTTATATTCGGTTAAAAAATTCGGTTATTATTTTATAATGCATGTGTTTGTCATAGCATTCTTTGAGTATAACTGAGAAGTAAGACATCTATTTTAGTAAAATATGAAGCATGTATTAGGAATCATTGTTTTTTTTATGGTTCACCATGTAGTCCGATGCATTATAGACACTTTTTTGTGTTTTGGTTTATTGCAAACACTGCAACATTTGCCTGCAGTGTGAATTTTCAAATTTTTTTGTTAAGTTTTGGTGCATACATTTATTTCTTTTGATTGCTTTAATTATTAGAAATGAGCTACTTGATGGGGTCTGCCTGCAGCTTGTCAAACTCTAATCCCTTTTCTTCCCTTCTGTATCTTGGAAGCTAAACTGTTCTATGTTTTTTTCCTGTGAGGGATTTTAATTTGCAAATGCAATTATATGTCTAATCCATTATTCAGCTGCTGAGGTCCACCAAGTGCATTGCCTTGTAATTATGCATACACCCTGCACTGTCCTGTTGTAATTACTTTGACATGCCCCACCCCCACTCCGTTTACAGTAGGACAATGCCTAGCACCTTTCTTAAGTAAGAACATTTTTTAAGGTGCTCAGCTTTCTTTTGAATTACATTTGCTTGCTTTGTTTTCTACATATTTTAAGCCGATCAAGCAAAGTTCAAATTGTCATAAATGTCATGCTTTATAGAATTTACAACTCTGATGTTATAAAATCCTAAAACACTTAATTGTCCAACCGACAAAGAATCAGAAGCTAAATTTAAGCAATGTACATTCCGTTTCCAGGTCATTTGATACATCTGTACACTATAATATAATACAATACAAAAGCTCAGCAATGAGATTGGGAAGTTTCTGAAGAGTCAGAAAGGTGTTGATTGAACTTGGACTTGACTGAGCTATATTTAAGATGTTTCAATTTTTTTGTCCGACCTCATCTGCAAGAATAAGCGGGACAGCATGTTAAAAACATATTTGACCATAATACAATTATCCAATACACCAATTTGCAGCCTAAAATTATGCTAGAGTTGAGTACACACTTCTCTGAACGAAAACTGAGCATACATTTATTTTAGTTTTCTCCATTGTCACATTGTTTTGCACCCAATAAAGAGGACACTTGCTGTGTATTTGCACTTTGATATGTTTGAGCAACGGCAGCAGGGGTACAGAGAGGAAGTGGTGTCCTTACGCCTGTTAATGATTTTTTACCAAAAACCTTTTCATCCAGCTAGTCAGTAAGAATATGCTCCAGGATTTGTCTCCATATTCCATTATCATCATCATGTGACTGCCTTAACACATATACACACATAACCTAAATGTATTGTTATTTTTACCTGATGGATTCGTTGCTCACAAACTCTTTGTATAATCCAGCATCATCCAGAGGAAGTATTGAATGCTCAGTAAGCAAGGGGAAAAGTCACACCCTTTTTCCTCTCTGTGACGTGAATCACCACAAACCTTTAACCTTACTCAGTAGTCTCAGCTGTACTCACAGCCCACTGTCACTCCTTCTCCCAGCCTCGCAAATATGTGTGTTTGCATGCATTTGGATGTGTGTATGTGTGATGTAAAGATGATCCATTATCTCTTCCACAGGGTTGAACTTAAAAAGGCCTTGGTTGTGGTGGCTAGGAGTGGCCTGTTTTTCTCATTAATCTTGACAGCTTTCATTGGATTATTACCTCCCTGTCTTTGTGCCCTCTGTGGATCTGATCGAGCCATGTGCTGTTTCACACACACATCTAAATCCACATACAAAATACAAGCTATACTTACCTGTTCTTGTCAAGTTTTAAGAAAACTGTGAAAAGAAGTACATATTGACGGTTTTCTTACACGGTAAGAACATGGGACTTAGAATTGTGCAATGGAAACACAAAGCAATAGAATCTTTAGTGTCATGTACCACAACATGTTCTGCATTTTTGCAGCGACCTCTAATAAACAATCACTTAAACAATCCCCAGCGCTGCTTTCCCAGGCTGCTGGGACTATTACAGCTGGAATAACACTTTGTGGTTTGGACTGTTGATTCACGGAATTATCTCTGGCTGCCCAATGCACAAATACAGCTCTGGCCCACCGCAGGCTGGCAATACATAGCTTTGATTTATTAATGTACAATCCTCAACCTAGGCGTTACTGTACTCTTTTTGTTGTGGCTACATAATACATCTACTGCTTTAGAATTTTCAATGCACATAAACTGTTGAGCATGCAGTGTTTCTTGTTGCAAACATGTGAATAAAAAAGGGATTATTCTGTAAACCCTGTTATATTTCATATGATGCAGGTAACTGTGAGCCCTATTGAATCTGAGGGAAAGCAGTGCATTGTTACAGAACAAGAATGTATAATGTTTGATCTGACGCATCAACAAACACTTTGAGGCTGTAAAACTACTTGGCAACTTGACCTTAGCAGGTTTCATTGAAACCTCTGCTTTTGAGCCTCTGATGGAATACATGAATTGCACCTGCGTAGCATGGTAATCTGCACTGCATTAACCTGTGTTCATTGGGTTATTGATTGAGCATCTTTGTTCTGTCAAAAGCATTTTCTCAAGGTGATGATGTTTAGGATAATCCACACGTCCAGTGACAGAAAAGCAATGTGCAGATGAAGTGGGTTTTTTACTTGGAAATTTGTCACAGGCCCACGTTGAGGGTTGGCCATTGCTGTTTATCAGTGTATACATGTAAAAAAGGGTAAGATGAAAAATTTGAAGCAGCTTCATGTTGTCAACATTGAATAATGTGTTTACTCAGTCTCATCACCTTCTGGCAAAACAACACCTGCTTCTTTGCTTTACCATCATGCTAACAAGAGCTGACAAGTGAGATAATAACTCAGCCATCTTTGAAATGAGCCGCCTGTATTAACCACAATATGCATGTAGAGTTTAGGCATTACATTTTGGAGATTATCTTACAAAAATCGTGTCATTAATTAACCTGATAATGTGACTGGGTTCATAACATCCAGTGTCCTTATTTATTCCAAGACGTGCACAAAACGAGCTAGGTTCATGTTAAATGTTGTTGGGTATTTTCGAAAACACATTTCTCAACAACTTCTGCTTTATATTCCAGTAGAAGTGGAACATTTTCTTTATTTTTTAAATATAAAACACATTTTGTGAAACCTTTTCTTCATTGTGCAATGACTGTTTAGGTATACATAAAACAATTTATTTTTCAACAGTAGGAAAAAAAATGTTAGCTGGAATGCACAAAAGAAGGGGTACAGTAATATTAACAGCGACAGTCACTGCTATGTGTTGTGTCCCCTACTGTGATGTCCTGGACAGTTAATACCTTGTTTAATGTTGAATTTCTACTTGAAAATTGACAGCAGTCATTTTGTCATGGGTTATCATGACATCATGGTTTGATGTGGATGGTAGGTATGTGGTAGTTTCTTGATAAATGCGTGTTTTCCTTTTTACATAATACAGTTAAAAGTACAGTAGATTTGAACCGAAATGACCAATTCTTTGCATCTAAAATGGATAGCCTGATTAGATCTAAGGTGATGCATTGTGTCTTCTATGCATGCTGTAAGGCAGCCTTTTTCTACGGGTAATCCCACATACCCAGAAAATGTTCTGGAAGATTTGCATCATAGCTCACATAACATTAAATGTTTCATTCCACAATGGCTGGTCTCCTCTGGCACTCTTTCATTTATTAGTTATCTTTGCCCACTGGCTGTATGCTTAAAGGGTAGAAGCTGACGTTTTGCTTCTCACATTTTGTTAACTGTTGACTGTCTTGCCATCCAACTAACTTTTTGAAGAAAAAACACACCAAAAAGACTTAAAGCAAACAATCCAACATCCAGATGATCATGATTATAGCTTTAGTAATGTATGTGCATTGTTATCTTAAAGGGATTCACTTATCAAGTCAGTTTCATCCTTTGAGTGTACATACTTGGTGCTTTTGTGTTTTTGTTCAAAAAGTGAGCAGGTTAACTGAGACACTGGTACAACTATGGGGCAAAGCTAAATAACAGATAAAGAAAGCTGAGGTCATATTTCACACTGGGTGAAGAATTTTTAGCATATTTTGTGGACTCAGATTCACAACATTTGTTCCTCTTCTTAACAGTCACACCACGGACACTTCCCTCCTGACAGGGAGGTGTAAATCGAGGCCGTGTTGGCAGAAGCGGTTCACTACTGACCAGCTGGCCTTCTGCTTAATGAAAAGACGCAGCTTGTCCCTGAAGGTTTCTCCTAGAAAGCTGTAGATAATAGGATTGAGGCAGCTGTTGGAGAAAGCTGCCAGGTTAACAATGTGTCCTGTGAGTGGGTAGTCATGCCACAGGGTGGTAGCAGTCCTCTGCGAAGGGTCAGCTGTGCCCTGCAGCAGTTGAATGCTGATGAAGACGTTCTCTGGCAGCCAGCAGATGAAGAACACCAGAACCACCACTACGATCATGAGCAGGGCCTTCTGCCGCCGTGGCCGCAATCCGCGGTGCTTCTGGGCCCTCATGAGGATTCGCCCAATTAGAGAGTAGCATAGACCAATGATGGAGAAAGGCACCAAAAAGCCAATGGTAACCTCCAGCCACTGAATCTCAAAGACATTGGCGAAGCAGAAGTGCACCTCACCCCTGTGCTGGGTCTGCACAATGGTGAAGGGTAGAAGGGTGGCCAGGATGGAAGCCATCCAGATGAGGCCACAGCTGAGCTTGGCATGCTGCATAGTCCTCAACGGGCTGCTGCTTATGGAGCTAGCCAAGGCAATGTATCGGTCAATGCTCATCCATGTTAGAAAGAATATGCTGCTGTACATGTTAACCTGCAGGAAAAGGGACATGAAGGTGCAGAGGACAGCGTAGTCATAATACTTCTCATTCAGATTGAAGACCTCGATGAGGGAATCTGCCACCAGGATGAGGTCAGCTACAGCCAGGTTAACAAAGTAAAGGTCAGGAATGGTCATCTTCTCTCTGTGGTTCAGGTTCACCACCAGAATTAGGATGTTACCAATAAATCCAATAGGAAAGAGTAGGATGGTGTACAGACAGGACAGGAAGAGACCAATGATGTAAGATTGGTACTTGTCTGAGTTTTCACTCAAATCTGTTGTGTTGTACTCATCTGAAGTGTTCAGTTGTTCTGTACCGTTGACATATATCCAGACCAGAGACGTTGTCTGCACTTCCATACTGACTGTGGTTGGACTGTCTTGAATCATAGGCCACATTTGAGTCACCTGTAGCTGCTACATCATTAAACTCTGCTAGTTCCCAGTGATGTCTCTTTGAAGGGTGAATCATCTATGCAAGTGAGTGGAACAAAATGGTTACCCTTGCTTTGACCTCATGTTGACATCAAGGTTCATTTACCAATAGATTCATAACACAAAACTGAAGTGCCTCCATGTCTTAAAACCGTCTTTGGATTTGCACGCCGATGACTCACATCATCACAAACAGTGGTCCTGAGATCAGAGGGTGGACTTCTTTCTCCTCTTGTGAATCATCTGATTTGTCTGTCCAATTCCATGTGCATCTTTATTCAGCAAGCCACGGCCAGAGACGCTATTGCTGTGACACCTGAGCTGTGGAGAGGAGAGAAGGGGGAACAAATCTGAACATGAAAGACAATTAGGTGCACAGATTTAAGTAAAAATAACTACAAGATATTCTACTTGTTTAAAAAAAACTCTAAATCTTAAAATCAGGTATGAAAATGATGCAGGTCCACTTTGGAGAGAAAAGTTTAAAAGGGGTCTAAAATAGATGGTGGACAACGAAGTGAGCACATTAACATTTGAGCTTCAGACTTAAACAGATGCATTGAAATCCTCCAAAGAATCCTCAGCCCATCCCAGCTAACTCAAAACGGTTGGTCAAGACTTGATGACTATTAATTGGCAAGATAAAAACAAATTACTCATTACCATTTAACAAACCTCTGTGTTATCCCTTTGTTTGGTGGCTCCAGTCAATTCCCATCACACTCAGTTTTGAATGCATAACACAAAATCTATGTTTTATATTCAACGCAAGCTTTTACTTAACAAACTATCTTCTGTCTTGGTTGATGATTTTCAGGACTGACACCCAGATTTTGGTGTTGGATAGACTGTATTCTGTTTGTCAAACATGGCCTTTAGCAAACATTCAAAATCAACTAAGGGTTTTATTTCCTCCAAAGTAAACCTTCTGCAATATTAATGTATTGTTATTAACAATAGTCTTAACAGCAGGTATTCAGCACAGTCACGCAAATGAATGCAAAAATCATTTATGTATCATTTATTCATGTTATCATTTTGTATTAATAGGATAGGATATTTTGACAGATTGAAATAAGTTTTGAAACAGTCTTTCTGAGCTTATTTTGATCCAAATATTTTCTACCAAAATCATTGACACCTTAGATTATGTAAAAGTGCTTTTCAAAGAACTAGTGACTGCAACTTAAGACACGTAATGGAGCAAGATAAATAGCTAATAGATGACATAGTATACAACTCAACTGGACCCTACCCTTATTCTGTTAAACCTATCCCTAACACAAGACATTGGGGAATGTCCTATCTGCACTGAAATTGAACAGACATATTGACATACTGTAAATCAACAAATATATACAGTATAGTTAGCTACAATTTTAAAGCAAATTGTCTTCGTTTATAAGACTTGAAATTGACATAATACACTATAACATAGACACAAAAAAGTAACATAGATGTCAATAGCAGCACTTACTTTTTAAAATTTGGGATTCGTTGCTCCTCCATGCTTGTCCTTTGCAGATATCTGAGATCCACAAATGTGTAAATCCCATATCCGGGCTTCTCTTCTGCACCACCTGCTGTTTGGCCCAACCCTGTTTGGACTGGAGAGGAGGGCCGGAGAGACAGAAAGACAAGAGATGATCTGTCGCCCATGGTTTGTCACCATGCTTCATCAGCTTCCCTAGTCTTTCCTGCCTAGTTTGTGATACCAGGTATCCACTGAGCATTTAAAAAGATGCAGAAGCTGAACTGCCTCAGAGATGATTTGAAGTATGGGCAGCAATGAAGTAGCAAGGATTTTGCCTTGACCACATTGTGTTGTTATGGAAACCACTTATATTTTTTGCAGTATTTGTTCACCTGGGTGGTCTAGCCTTTAGTCCTAAGGACCTTGTCAATGCACCACCCATGACCTTTCTTAGTTTGGCATCAATATGTAAAATAGTGTACCTATACTGATCTGTATTGATTATTGATTTCCACACACAACAAAACACATTGACCCTTGCTTTTTACTGTGTATTCTGAATACTACAATTACATTCAAATAAGCTTTAAAACACAGTGAGCCTTCACTCTCAATAAAGGGGAAACAGAACAGGCTCTGCTCCTGGCCAAGGCTCATAATTTGAACTAATCTATGTGTCCAAACTGTGGCTATGGAGACTTATTTGATGTAGTGTAGGCTACTGTAGTGCCTTTTTGATAGCCAGGAGGCATTAACTGCAGATGCCTGCAATAATTGCAGACACACAATAACCATCTGCTATGACAGAGCTATATATATATTGTTATTGAGCAGACTGCATCATATCAAAGCATAGTTGCAAAACCAAATCATTTTTAGAAAACACTGATGATTTAATTGACCCCTACAAAATATTTTGAAATCATAGAAGATTTATTTCCAAATGATCAGCTGCAAACACAGCAGTTGGTAGGGGAAAACACTATGGAATTGTTGTATTGAAACAGTGAGAAAAGAGGCCTCTATCGTTTAAGAATTAAAGGAATGAACAGGAGTAAGGTGTCCATGACAACAATTATTTATTGTATCTCTGAGTTCATCACATGATGGAAAGGTCACTTAATCCATAGTTTATGTCCACGGCCTTCCACTTCCGGGATTGCCCTGTCGCTCCATGTCCTTTTTTTCCCTCCCATTATATCTCAGTATGGCTATGTTTACAAAATGGTGTAGTCTGCCAACATTTGCGCACAGCAGCTCGAGTGATGTGTTTTACATCACCGCTGTGAAAGGAAAACAGGAGCGTTCAGTTTAAGAGACAAAGAGGAAATAAAAATGACCAGATAATTACTTCTTCTGAAGAGTCAATCATGTATTTTCTATCCTCTGTGCTAGCAACTGTGTGGATGAGGGATAGGGGTGTGATCACCCGAAGGCTTGAGTCATGTAGATGTGCAGACAGTGTTGATGTCATTACTTTCTTTATGAGGGCAACAGAAACTATGCACCATAGCTTTCTACGACCAATGTTTAGGATTTAGGGGAATCTATTAGCAGAAATGGGGTATTCAGTTGGTTGCAATTTGCTACCTCACCGCTAGAAGCTGATTTTGGTAACCAAGAAATGGTACTGCTGATCGGCTGTGATGGTCTGAAGGAGTGGACAGGGACTATGTGCCAGCAGGGCCACCAGCTGGCCAAGTGTGGGTTTTGACAAGTGTGGGGACAGCAAAGAGTTTTATCTGAAGGTTAGAAGAAGATGATTTTAGGTGTGGTAGAAAGTCCATTCAGCAGCTGAAATGAAGATAGATGAGTGTCTGAGAGGTCATTCAGCAAGCCCGACGTGTGTAATTTTCTCTTAGCTACCTGAAATCTCACTTATTTTGTCCACGCAAAACCGTGGGGAAGTGGGGTTCAGTCCAGTAGAAAAGTGTTTGAGGGAAGGGAAGAGGGAAAAAAAGAATGTAAGAAGAGGGATATTTCCCTGAACAGTGATTGCATGAAATAAAACCAAATTAAGGAAGTGAGTATAACGCGGCCCTCAAGGGGAACATGTCACATTGGTTATTTATGATCTTAGTTTTTTGAAAATGTTAAATCTCACTACATGTGATACCACTGTTTGAAGCCCAGTCGAGAATAGTGATGGTGCATACAGTATGACGAACCATAAAACCCTAACCTAAAATAATACAAAAAGCCAGGCCTCTCAGACTCATTTTGATCTTTATGACTCTGAATTTACATATTGTGCTTCAACTACCACTCATCTGTGAGACCTTTACAACTGGATTCATTTGCTGAAAGTTGTTAGAGAGAGCATGCACTCCCTGTTTATGCCCACTGGGTGGCCCAATGGCATAAACGCTGAGTGAACATCACTGCACAAGCTTTGTCTGAATCAGAGAAATGACTGATGTGGTTATTATGAGGATGATGAGGTGAGTGGCTTTTAAAGAGGTTGAAGGTTATATAATTGGTATGTTAAAATATTGTAAGTTATAATGAGAATCCAACATTTGCTTTGGTCTCGGATTTGTATTATAATGACCATGAAATCACACCATAACTGTGAGAACACATTGTTACAATAGATTTTATTATACGAAAAAAGGCTAAAAAAAAAGAAAAGAAAAATACTTACCACCTAGTGACATCTAATCAACAAGACAACATTATATTGTTGTTAATGGATGAAGTTAACTGCATGTGGTTGGGTGAGTGAAAGTGGGAGGTCTAGAGGAGGGAAGGTACAACACCACCATCTGCCTCCACTTACCAGTCTGATGTGCTTCTGGCTCCATCCAACATATCCCACAGCCACAACCACAACCTCTGAATGGAACATCCTGCAGAGTCCAACTCTTCACTGCTTCAAGAGCCATGTTTGATATTTAGCTGATGCTGAAATGTTATTGTTAGTGTACTTTTTTTTTTTAATGTATTATTCTCTGCTCCCATTTCTAAAGAGGAAACGCAAAAAGCAGTACTGGCAGGGGAGGAAGGGTGGATGGTTTTTAAAACATCTGCTCTGGTCCACTTGTCTCCCCAGAGCTGAAGTGATGTGGTGGGTCAAAGAGGAAGGCTCCTTTCTGAAGTATGTTCTCGGTTCTGTGGGATTCATATGGTAGGAGATTTTAAAGGGCAAGAACTATGGATGTTTTATTCTGTTCACTAGTCATAGGAGTATGTTTTTACACGGTTTGTACCTGTTTTATCTGTGTTAGCTTTTGGGATCTAAACCAGCTTGGCTTTACAGCATGTGGTCTTGTATCTTATTTGCATGCTCTTTCCAGTGTTTACTCTCAAAATCTCCAACCATTACTATTTTAATTTCATTAAAATGATCAGTTGTGTTATGTGAATATTTTTCCAGTCTTGAGGGGTCTGACACTTCTACTCTCTTCTTGTTTCACAGACTGACAATTTTATTCCACTGCTGCTCTCTTTCTGACACCCTGGATCATAGTGTGAGATAGAGTTCTGAAATACTTACTGTAACCTGTCTCCATTGTTCTTGTCAATAGATTCTGCAGCCCAATTTCACCCACATTAAGAAAAACAACGGCGGTTTAAGGGTCTGTGTGTGAAATTTGGTCGACAGCCAGATAAAATATTTGAAGCCACAAGCCACATGTTCTGGCTTCATAGGTGGTCTGATTTTGGATTATGTAGAATAATTTTGGTCAGGCTGAAACTCTAAAGGAGAAAAAACAACATTAACACTAATGTAGCACATTAAAAACTGTGCTTTGTCAGCGTTAACCTATTCTCGGACGGATGCTTGTCTACTTTTCCTGGTAGCCTACACTTTGATTCAGTGCAACCTGAGGAAAACGTGTGGATTCACACACAATCCAGTTAATCTGCATGCAACTTTATTTTTGTTAGATTTCAACAAAGTATCTATACCACCTATGCTCTTGTATATTTTTTATTAAATAGTTTAATCTTATAGGATAAACTATTAAAATATTATTACTTGAGAAGATTGATACCACTCATGTTTGTTAAATATAACCTATACTGCCAGGGGTCGGTTAGCTCAGCACAAAGACTGGAAACAGGGGAAAAGAGCTAGCCTGGCTCTGAAGTTTCTTCTGATGGTTGCTTAGCAACTGCTCCTTGCCAAGGAGCCTGGCACACAGCAACAATTAGAAAATAAAGACAAGAAAAGTAACTCTATTTTATATGAGTTAGAACTCTATTGCCCTTTTACTAGCTAGAAGACCTACATCTTGTGACCAGTGCATTTACATATGAATGAGGTCCTACTTTTTTAGCTGTATTAGCTGAAAAAAACTTGCTGCATCATTAGCTCCCTGCTAAATACAGATGGTATTACTACACTGACTGACTGATGTTTTGTGTTCTTTGCGTTGTTTGCTTGAGCTAACAGAATCAAGCAAAAGCCCCTTGAAACGCCAGTCCTCAGAGGAAAGGGAAATGGAAACCATGACAACCATGTTCAATTCACTCTATTATCATATAATTTCCAGATGTAGTACATATAATTCAAGACCTCCCCTCCTCCTGCTGGAACTCTTTAAATATACACACTATTGTGCAGTCAAATGTTACTGTTGCTGGGTCTGACTCTAACAACAGCTGATGCATCACAATTACTCCTCACTTTACCACAGTCTGTTGAGTTTTAATTGTAATCCATCTCATAATTAAATTTGATTTTCACAAAGTGTTATCACTTCATCATCTCAACCCCGCTAGCCTCCTGTTGCAGCACTTTTTTCCCAGCTCCTCCTACAAAGCTCTGTGTGCAGCATTGTTATCAGATGTAGCCTACACACATTGTTTTCATTGAGAATGGCAGCAGGATTGGACTGAAGACAAAACAATTCCCAGAATGCCTGGAGCGCTGCTATTTTCCCCAGTCGGAGTGGCGTGATTGAATGGTCTCGCCACAAGCAATCTGCTGTTAGCGGTGTGGCGAGCCGGAGGAGAGCTGTGGTGTCCCTCGCTCCCACCATCACTGCAGCTCAGAGGGAGGGAAGAACCCCGACAACCTGCCATCATCCTCACCTCACAGGGTCCAAGAGCTAGAATTAACTGCATTTTGTTTTCATACTTGAGTTGTGGATAAAAGCAAATCTTGAGTCAAGCAGTATCTTTTTTTTGGATAAAAAAGTATAGAAAGAATAGTATTTTTTTTATTTCAAGGGACTTTTTTTTTTGGAGCAAAGCACCAACTTCAAGTTCCGTCTCACAAGACTTTGTCATGTTTGGTTAACTTATTTCAAGAACAAAAAGGTTTGGCATTAATCCCACCAAGCAGCCGTTCAACAACTGGCTGCAAAGCAGGGATGTAGTACTCGAGTCCGGTCATGGACTCAAGACGGTTTTTCTATGGTGTTGGACTGGCTGGTATTTGGATTTGTCTCGGTCTCTGCCACTGGTCTTGCATGGTCTTGGCTTTTGGTCTAGACTGAGTCCAAGTCTCTTTATGTTTATAATAATATTGGAGGGAAAGTGAAACAGTGGCCACCTGATAAATCAACCATAATGGTACACTCTCTAATACTGGTCACTACATCTGGAGTGAAGCTATATTGTTATTTAGTAGCTCAAATTCTCAGTACTAATAATACCTAGCAGTGGTAATAGTATTGGATTGGTGTTTGTATCAGTTCTGACCCTGCTATTATGAAATATCACTAGGATTGGTGTTTGTATCAGTTCCAACCCTGCTATTATGAAATATCACTATATGTCATTCTGTTTTCTTCAGATAAGATTATATGGTATCAAGGGGAATTGCTATACTTACAAATCCTGGGTGTTGTGACACTCTTTTTGCTTTAAGCTCAACAAATAATGACCCAAAACGATTGTCTTGATACTGTCAACACTTTTCTTTCTGTCCTGGACTTGCTCTTGACTCAGACTTAAACCTTTTTGGACACGCTCTGTCTTAGACTGAAACCTCTTTGGACTCGGTTTTGACTTGGTATTGACTAGTTCTGGTCTTGGACTTGTCTTTGACTCGACAAAGGTGGTCTTGACTACAGCCCTCCTGCATAGCAGATGTTTTAACAAAAACTTTCATCATGTGTATTGTCACATTTTATTGAGATAAGGAGTGGGAATATCCTGGTTAGTTTATTGTTTAATCAGTCTTTGACTCACTTGACAATAGAGTGGATTACTTACAAAATCTAAATATATCTCTCAGAAAAAAATACTGTTTTTTTAAAAGAGCATGGTATCTATCGCCTGTAAATCTCTCACATACAGTATTTACATTATTTTTTACACGTGCATACACAGTCACAAAAGCATCACATCTGAACGTGGATTCATCTGGACTTTTGAGGTTTTGTTGTTCAAATAGCTAAAATGCATCTGCATACATTTGACACACAAGGACTTTGAGGGTGTTTTTACACCTGGTCTGTTTCAGCCATTCAACTGAACTCAGTGATCATTGCTCAAAAGTCTTCACACTGATGTGAGATTATGGCCCCTCTGAACTAATAAACCAAACTCAGACCTGAGCAGTAATCTGAGTTGGCCGTGATTTTGAGCTTATATGTCTTTTAATCAATCTTTTTTTGCCAGTTGTGTGCATCATGCAGTCAGTCCATTTGTAGGGATTGCTAGTCCGGGGATTGTAGAGGTTGCTACCTCTGCCAAGGAGTTGGTTTGAGGTCCTGTGTCTTACAATACTTAGCAAAACATTTCAGCTGCAAAACCTGCATGAAAAGTAAGTCGATTTTAGTGATAAAGGTGAGGCCTTTTTTGTGTGATTGCAACCAAATTTAGATGGCACATGCACTACCAACTCCAATACTCTTGCAAAACCTGATGATATTTTCCCTACAGGTGGCACTGCAGCAACACGGTAAAGTTAGATGGTCATAACTCTTATTTAGCTATTCTCCAAAAATTGGCACAGTTATCATTCACTTTTTGTAGTTTGATGCAAATTCAGATTCAGACAGAAATTAAATTTTTTTTATTGCAAAAAAAAGGTTTTGAGTTTTTGTCGAGTGCCTTCTAGTTGGATGTAGTAAACTGTCACATAATCAGAAATCTGGGAAACATTCAATTCTATACAGTATAATTCAAGTGTCACTGTTGGACCTATTGATTAAATAACAGCGTGTTTTGTCCAACAGTTTATAGTGCACCAATTTGGGTCTAAAAATGGACACCACCTTAACAAATGTTGCTTAAATTTCACAAGCTTTGATAAAAAAACACTTATCATCTGACCATGTACTACTGTTTGCTTTAGCATTAGGACTTTGAACTGAGTTCCAATAATGATTAACTGTGTCACGTTACATACACGTTTTTTTTTTATGGGGCAGCACATACTGTAGCACATAATGTAAACACAGCCTCAGTTGAAAATAACACAGTACCTTTCTCTGATTGTAGATACACATAAGGGTGGGGCTATGCAGCCAACATTATAATGTTGGACACTGTTTCATATCTCATTTTTAGACAAAAATATCCAAAGTCACGAGATGTTTAAAGAAATACAGTTTGGGTTTGTGTGATATAATCCTATGATCTTATAATAACTTCATATATGTATGAAAGGCTTTAAATCTGAGTTAGTACAGCTGGCGATCCTTTACATTTTACGCTGAAAGTGTAGCTCACATCTTGTGTCAAGGCACATCACAGAATTGTTTAGTTGAAGGTGTAAATTAAAACTGTCTACAGATATAAGTGATTAGGATTTATTGATGTCTGTAGGTGAAATATAACAGTGTGCCCACCTTTCATTTCTCTACAAGTGAGTGCCCCACCCCGCTGGTATATCTGTTCAAAGAATGATTGATAAACTGGCCCTCCAATTCAGAAAGCAAATACAAAAACTAAACTACTGCAGTGATGAGAGATGCAGAGACCTCATGCAAAAACAAGGTTTAAAAATATATCTTTCACTTTATAACTTGGGTTCATCACAATTAGTCTGTTCACTTAACATTTGAGTAAGTGGCAGCCAAGAAAGCAAAGCAGCTTTACCAATGATGTGCAATTGGATCTGAGCAGCAATGCAGTTCAAAATTTGCGTCAAACACGTTGTTTGCAAGTGCTCAACAGGCAAGTCACTTATAATCGGTGAAGGTTTTGATTGCACCTCTAGAGTGACCAAGTCAGGCTTCAAATTTCCAGTGGGAAAACCTCCCCAACCACTCATTCAAGGGAATGTACATGCCAACTCCTAAGGACCCTTCACTGACCTTATGTGAGCATAATTCCTGAACTAGTCACATACTGGGCTGTGGCTCAAATTAATGAGCTGATTTCAATGAGTGGATAGAAACTGCTTATGGTAACAGATAATGTGATTTCAGTAGAGATCACAAGAGGTATACTGGTTATGTCAAACCCTGAATATAAGCTATACATAAGCATTTCATGTAGTTCTTTATGACGTTAAAATGGTGTAGACATACCTGTATATTAATTTGTTCTATGATATTTGATGTGGAGCGTGACTAGCAAGAATAATTTCTTCATGCCTGCGAGCGTGTCAAAACCTCAGAACTCAATTAATAAAAGTGAATCGAGAACATTACTTCGTACCAGTACATCTAGCTACAGGGTAGTACTGGTGTTAATAAAGAAAGCTTTTGAAATTAAGAGACCATTAATATGTACTCTACCTTTAAAATGTAAAGATTATTTACTCTGATCATCAGAAATCATGTTCAACATGTTTAAGTAAAAGGAAAAGGGAGAACTCACTTCTCATTCAACTGATCGAGGCCTCTAGTTTGAGGGCAGTAAACACAATGCTGACGCACAATGCAAGTTCATTAGCTATGGTGGGTCGCTGATTTACCAGCCACCATCCAATGATGCAGGGTTGTAGAGTTTTTTGAAGAAACAAAATAACTTGGCTTCACGTAATAATTAAAGTGTGTAGATTACTGCTTCTGGTTGTCTGATAGGAGAACGCATCATGCTTCACTTAGTAATTATTTAAGTTAGGACTAAAACTGTATTTAGTAACATATTGTGACTCAAATTGGAAATTTAAGGTGGTCATGCATAGGTCAAACTTGCACACTGCAGAAAATGTATAACACACTTGGACCAGGGAAGCTGCATCCACTGCATTGGTATAGTGCTTGGGAGTTCCTTGCTAACAGGATACTGCATGACACAGAAAACACCGTGCTGCGTAGTTATCTGCTGATTGTGCCTGTTAACCGCCCTTGAACTAGAAGCTCAAGTGTCTTAGTGGAGAGTTTTACTCAGTGACAAAAAATAACAGCATTTAGTGGTTTTTGCTTGGCGTGTCCTCTCACTGCACAACTGGAAAGATCAGATCAAATTCTGGAAGGTGACAGGAAATTCCACAGTTAGCTACGTCGATCTTAATACAGTCCAGAGCAGCGAGAGAGCGCACTTAGATACTGGCTCCGTAAGGGGGGGGGGGGATAAGTGCCGGCTACGCCAAGAGGTTGAAAAGAGGGAGTGGGAGGGGCGTAATCTCCCAACGGGGAGATCTCACGTCACCACTTGCTGCACCGTTGAGCGTTCATTAGGGCAGGACTGGTCTCTGCAGTGCAGCCTCCTGAGCAGCCGCTGAAGCTTGTTGGAGAAGTTTTTGTTCATCTGCCTATACATGAGAGGCATCGCAAAGCTGCTTGAGAAAGCCAGCAGTTTAGACACACATCTCAAGAAATAATATGTAGGTAAGTAATGTACATTGCTAATGTATCCTGGTGCACCAGCTACTGTGTGTACCAACAGGGTCATGTAGTATGGGGTCCACAGTACAAACTGTACACAGACTGAGGCGAGAAGCAGTCTGTGGATAGAAGGGTCCAAGCGAGCCGAGTCCTGGTCCAGGGGTGTAGACTCCTTCCTAATACGCAAAATGAGCACAAAGGCATAAAGAACAGCCACAGCTGGAACCACGTAGCCGATGAACATCATGATGGCGTCTGCTGCCTCCTTGTTCTGCATTTTGGAGCACTCAACCATCTTAGTGGAGATGTGGTTGCACACATAGAAGAGCAGTGAGGAGAAGCTAGTGAGCACCGCGCCACCCCAAATAAACCCACACACATGTTTGGTGTTATACACACTGGACATGTATGTACGAGGCAGTGCCCGCTCAATGTAGTAGTCCAGACTGAGGAGGGTGGTGGAATACATGATGACCAGAGATGAGATATTGAAAAGGATGATGAGGGTGATGTAGACCTCATTGTTGTACTCCCACGCGTGCCAGCGGGTGAAGGTGGAGCTCAGCAGCTCCACGGGAGCCACCAGGTTGAGCACAAGTCCCGCAATGGCCATATTGACAAAATAAACATCCGGCATGGTCATAGACACCTTGTTAGAGAGGTTGACCACGACCAGCAGCACATTGTAGCACAGCCCCAACGGGAAGCACACCAGGAGGTAGACGAGGGAGAAGACTGACAGGATGAGGCCAAAGTCCTGGCAGAGCCGGAAGTCCACGCTGGTGTCCGTCTCATTGTAAACCATGCAGAGCCACATCGCTGGGCTCCGACACAGGTCCAGTCTCTCAACAGGTCGACTGCGAACAGAGAGTTAGGGAGACAGAAGTTAGTTACACAACCATAGGTGGGATTTACAGGCAAGAAGTTGGGGTTACAACCCCCCCCCCCCCCCCCCCCCCCCCCCCCCAATAATCAAAACTGGCCGGTGCAACCTCCCTAAATATCTAATATTAATTTGATTTACATAATTAAATACATGTGCACCATAAATTGATGCAGAAAAGGCACAGATTGTTGCAGAAAAATTCACCACAATGAAGGAAAATAAGTGTTAGATAAGTTCAAAATTTCAATTTTGCGATTCAAGTTTGAGATCTCAACCCCCCCCCCCCCATTGTTGAACCCAAAGTTACGCCCTTGTATAACAATTAACAAACGTCATATTTGTTATCGATAACCAGTAATAATAATTAAAGCTGGGTAAAATCAAATATAGATGAAACTAATGGTAATTTCACATGGCATTTAATTTAACGTTGAAAAATCGTTTGTGGATGTTTTCACAGGATGTTTTTTTCACAGGCCGTTTCATTGTTCATTTCAGTGAGTGAGAACAATGAAACACGTTCACTACGTTGTACGGTGAATATTATCATTGTTCTAGGAGCATGTGAAAAAAAACATTCAGTTCTTGTTTCCATGAACAAAATTCAACCCTCTCTGTTACTGGTTTCTTTGCTGACTAGGGGGGAAAACAAGGCCTCGACACAAAAACACGTCAGCCACGGCACAGCTATTATGCCCTGGGTAACACTATTAATTTCACTTCACTGCATCTGACTGGCTGAATGCAAACGCCTCACAATACGTTTCATTTGCTAGCTCAGCTTCAAAACCCACTATTTCTCCTCTTTGAGAGAAGTGTTTAACGCCTCTGCATGCTCTTTCTCTCTCCATCCCATGCACGTGCATGTGCGCAGCCAGATAAAGAAAAACACTTTTCTAGCCTGACACTTCGCAGATTCTTTTGGTTGTGGTGCAGTGAAGCTCGTGCATCTTCTGTTGACTGGGGGTTGGGCACGTGGTGATGGGTAGATTTATAAAGAGTGAAATGTGAAGCAAGCTCTGGCAAAGGGGTCAGCGAGGATTGAGTTGCGGGGCTGGAGTTCAGGACAAGGTCAAAGAAAATGACCATGTGCATGTCTTGAGTGTTTGGGCTCAAGCTTGACCGGGCTGCGAGTTTTGAAAAAAGCTTATGTAAGGCCTCCTGCATAATTAACCCAGGGCATTTTTAAATAAATTATTCAAACAGCTTTGGTCAAGGAAATGGAAGATCATAAAGCTATCTCAGGATTGCAGTGATAAATCAACCAAGTTCACTGTATTGCATTTCCTCAGTGACAATTTGGCTGTTACGTTCCCACACATTTGGCTGCACTTTCCAAAACTGCTTTGAAAAAGGATGATTCTCTGAAGAGCAAATAAACTTAAAAATAAAAACGGAAATGTGCTTATCTGGTCAGAATGTTCTGAAAAACCTCTTCCTTGAAAATAATGTGGTACAAAAGTACAGGAAGGCAGTTGTTGATTTCAGGAGGATGAGTAACGATGCCAGTAAAGGGGAAACATTGTTCCGTTCACTTACGTAACACCACTACAGAGGGGCTGTTTTGGCATTAAGCCTCGGACACAGACGTTTATACACACACAGGGGCTCAGTCCCTCCTCTATACCACTCCAATTGGCTGTAAAAAGACTATAGTGGAGGCTGGAGCTCAGAGCTGGACTGGATCAGGATCAGGAGGAAGAAAGAGTACAGTTACTCTTTACAAAACAACAGTCTTCACCAAGACAGGAGCACTGAACAGATCTCTTGTAAACATGCTCTCTATAAGCAGCTAGGTGACTCATTTACTAAAACAGGTCTTGACACAAGTGCATAATGAGCTATGGTCCTCTCCCGTGGATTATGTGCTTGTCTCTGAATGTGTTGTAGATTGGAAGAAGTTTGTGCACCCTTCACTCCTTCAACAACCTGTGATCACCTAAGGAGAAAACTACTTTTAAGAGAATCTTGAAAGACAGCACACACTGCATTGTGGCTGGCTGCCCCCATTCATTAGCACCTGTTGTGTACAGACCGTTTCAGCCACCCTTTCATTATCACATACACTACTGCTTGCGAGAGCTGCAGGGCTCCTACAATTCTGCATTAATGGCTTTGTGATACACTAGTGTTTGATTACTTTAACGGTTTGTTTCCAAATACTTTGTTTCCCTGTTACTCTATAGACAGTATTAGCTAAGTATTTGACGCGTGGCCTCAATAATGACAAAACAATGATGAAGTACAGATGAAAACTAACGCCATGGCATTTATAACGCGTAGTGGACTAAAAGGTAAACAGTGGAAACTTTAGAATTCCCTGTGTTTACCTGCTGAAAGTGACAGGAATGTTTCAGTATGTTAACACATTTATTCTTTTTCTTTTTAAATCATCTACCGGGATTTCACCCTTTTAAAGATAGACCAAACCAATCAAAGCATAGTTACCACACAATATAGTTGAGAAGAAAATGCCATTACAATATTACGGAGCAATTATTCTCCTCTGCATTTCCTCCAAGTCACTGCAAAAAAAGTAAACACATGGGGTTGCTATAGCCCACACTAAAAAATATTTCAAATCATGGCTTTCGTATTATACTCGTGAACAGAGCCCTTTGGTGTTGTCATTGCACTTTAGCTCTGCACATTTTGCCAGCAGCCCATGACAATGAAATCTCTAGTTTTCCACCCCACTGGGCGGACAAACGAGCGAGGTGTAAGAAAAATGTCTTCTCCTACTCATTTCGTATGTTTGATTGAATTCAGAGAATCCGAGACCATTTCAATGTAACGCCCATGTTCAAGTTCAGAGACGTGATGTTCCCATAAGCAAAACACACATTAAGCACCTTGCAAACAGGCAATAAGCTGTTGTTATTAGAGCATGTGTGCTACCTGAGGCGTAGGTGGGTTGTTCTCTCTTTTTAATGCAATATTTATGAATTGATTTGGGTATGCAAATATCCATCCAAGTGTGTGAGGGGAAAACTGGGAGATAGATGGCTTCTTGCTACCTGCTTCCTGTAAATGTGTCATATGTAAAATGACATGGCTAAGTAAGAATAGCCCAAGCTATTGTCAGACTTCTTCTTTCACATCTTTGACTAAAGCTGTAGACTTGGTTAAGCACCGTCTGAACTTTTTGCCTATTCTTCATTTCAAAAGTGGTTAAGTTCAATATTCCTAGAGGAGCAGGCCGTGCTTCGGCCCCACCAAACATGATCTCGTAAGAGTGACGCACACGGACTTGACGTCTCAGCGTATGTGAGCCAGATCTCGCAGGCTGATGGGAGTAGTGTGACATACTGGCCCCACACCCCTGATATATCCTAACTGGAATTTACAGGCTCTTCTCAGAAAGTACTGAGTGAAGTCACATGATTGGCCACTTGTGCAGCTGCATGCAGCAGAGCAACAACAGAAATACTACAGTAGAAGAAAGCAAGGTTACATGACTCACATTTCTCGGCACCCACATGCTGTGACTGTGCAACGGTTTCAGAGGTGCAACACAATGAAATCTGATGCACAATCAATAGTGTCACATTTTAAGTACTTGCCTACAGAACCAAACACCTTACAACACCAGAGGACATTAAGATGTAACTGGTTCATTAAAAATCTTTTTTTGTTCCAGTGCGTTTCTCAAGCACCTTTCATATTTGGAATGCAGCCCATTAACTGAGAGTATTAATGAGAAATCTGACTTCAGGTGAATGCTAATGCTGCATAACATTTTGCAAATTAAAAATTCTAAGCTCTCAGGGGTGATTAAAATACTTTCCATCAGCTCCATTTCTGTGGGAGGGTTTTATATAATTTCAGTTTCCCAAAATCATCATCAGTCCCAACAGAATTGATTCAGAGCGCTGGCATTTTGTCGTAAGGATGATGACTTGTTTTTGAATGGTTTCCTCACAAACTACACATTGTACCGTACACAGGCCAATTATCTACCTGCCTATCACCCTTCTTGTATATCTAATAATCTGAAAAAACTCTTATCAAGTTCTTGTGTAAGAGACTCCGGTCAAGTACAAGTCACAGCCAGTCAAGACAACTTCTTCAGCGTCTTTTCTGAAACAACATCAACAAAGTCAGAGTTCAATGGTCAGCACAAGGCAGGCTTACTGCCATTAAGCCATGGCACACGTCCCATGTCCCCTTTGGTCACATGGATGAATTTGACAACAACAAGTGCAAAGCCTAAATCTCAAGAAGCATTTAATTTGGTGAGCGGTATATCGGCAGAACTATACTTAGTCAGAAAGTAGCATTCATACAGTCTCCTTTTGGCTTTCCATAATAAGTGGTGCATAATTAGTAACCAAGGTAAACATCTGGTTATTAAGTAGTGGCTTTAAAAGCTGATCAAAAGTCTTGATACCATTTAACACAACAAAGAGAATATAGTAATGCCTGTGTGGAAAATCTAACATTGGAATTATTGATCAAGCAGGTTAGGAATGATTAAACTACACAAACTTAAAAAAGAAAACAACATATAAAGTAATTATTCATTGATGGCCTGGGATTTAGTAGATTTACCAATCCAGTAAGTAAGGCTGCCTTCTTCTTGCAGTGTAACTAGCTATAAACATCGCATTCGGTTTATTAACAGACTCACCATGACATCAGATTAGCTCTATTTGTCCCAATGGCAGATGTCATGTCAACAAGAAATATAGGTTATTCACATAAAGAGCAGTCTACCACAGCCTTAGAATTACACTGTTATTGCCAGGGAAGGGGCTTTGAACTTTAGAGACCTGATTAAAGTGATAACAACTTTTCCCCCCAGCACCTGGGAAAGCTGATCCCGTGAGAAACAACTTCAGGTGTTGTTTTCCAAATATAAAGGCGTCGTTAAAACTGTGGAAGAACTATAGTCTACAAGTGAACAAGGGGGAGAAAAACAACCCTAGCCTATCGTGGTCTCTGTTTATTATTGCGGACATGTCTCCCCATCCCACTTGACTGTAGATCAAAGCGTGGATAGCTGTCACGGCTTTACAATTATTCTAACTTCACCCGTTATTATTCCGTGGCTTTTGTTGGCACAGACACTTAATCTCGCATCTAGCCATCTTTAACGGGACAAATTTACTTGTAGGCAATACCACTGTGACGATTAAAATTCAAGGCAACCGCATCTTATTATTTGGTCGAAATTATATAAACGAGAAAAAACTCACCAGAAACGTATAGATTTGGCTGGGTGATAAACCTACGGAGGCATTGGGTTCGGATGTAGCATTTCCACTGGCATTTCTCAATCGTTTCATTTCACCAACACAAGTAGTGTAATCGCTTCGGTAAAGAAAACAGCAAAAACGGACGGTTTAACTACGTACGGTGGAGAACTCATCTATCAACTTTTCGTACGAGGCTTGTTCTGAAAAGGGGCCGTCCGTTGCAGACTTTACTACTGCTGAAGTGCTGCCGAGCCCTACAGTGTGTACACACGTGACCATCCCCCCACTGTCTCCCGGCTCCACGGTCGAAAGGCTGTTCTCTGCTCTGATTGGACGGGAGGCAGGGAGGTGGGGCGCGACGGAGACCGAGGGGGAACCATAGGACGTTGGGACACACACACGCACGCAACAGCTACAGGTCGTCATTATTGAATAATTTATTTAAAACAATGGTTACTACGTAAAACCACAGACAATGCCATTTCCTAAGTGGTGAGTGGTGTTTCTCCATAATGTTGTGTTTCCCTATAGTCTACATCCACGACTGATATAGTGGACTATGGTTACCTGCTTCTCAGATCTCTGCAGAATAAATCCAGACTGGTAGCTAGTGGGGAAGACAAGGTCTACACAGATTGTTTAATGTAAAAAATACATTTCAACATTTATCTGAAGCTAATTTGAGTCTACATCAGACTGAGTTGGACACATTTCATATCAGTTTTTTTTTCTGTTACTATCCCTCCACTGCAGCTTAGCAGCTGAAGCCGCATATTAACTTTAGTAAACTGTAGAATGTTTTTTTTTGCACAGGAAGACTATGTATTTGGTCTCCAATCACATACATTGAAGGTGCATTAGGAAGGGATTACTATTACAGCGGATTACAGCGAGCAAATCTTGTTTCAATGTTCTTATGGAACCTGAATATTGTTATCAGATAGATGAAAAAAATCCTTTAAACTATCCTTTAAAGTTCTCGCATTCTAATTGTAATTTGAAGTTGTACCAGAATAGATTTATGTGGTTTAATTATCAGAAAACACCATATATATATATATATATTTTTTTTAATCTGTTGCTACAGTTCCTCTTTTCACCCTGTGTGTTGAGCTCTCCTTTTTAGCTACCGAGTGAGGCATCTCACTTCTGTTCCACTTTTGTTGGGAGTCGCACATGCGCAGTAGTAAGGTAAGCACTGCTAGCCAGTCAGTTGCAGAGTATGAGGCCGTGCCATGCTAGCAGCTATGCGAGCATTAAAACGTGTGTTACGAAGTGAAGCACGTTTGTCACAGAAGTAAAGACTGGACTACAACATACCTGTTTGAAGCAGTTTGTGAACAGTGTTTTCTGTTGGAGATGGTAAGTCCCTTAGGGTTGGACTTTAGGCTTTTTCCCTTTGTGAATCTATAACATGCATAAAAGATAAATAACAAAATAAAGGAAAGGGAAAAAGCCAAAAAGCACAATGTGAGCACTTTAACCCTAAACGGTTATCTCTGTAAAGCCTAACCATAAACAGGAATTCAGACTGAAAACAGCCTTGCATTAAAAACAACAGCAGAGATTAGGTGGGGTTGTGTTGCTTCAGGTTAGATATGAGATATATCTATATCTATATCTATGGTGAGATATGAAATATGAACGCAGAGCGCCAGTTTGATTAAAAGATTCATGGATTTTAAAATGTATTATTCAGAAAGTTTCCATTGTTGCATTAAAGGTCCATTGTGTAACGTGTTTAGTTATTCATTATCAAAATCGGTGTCGCCCGTTCACAAATGTATCCTTTTACATGAATATTTACCATCACCATCAATTCAAAGTATTTCTATTGGCTTGACATTTTATATTTACATTTGCATGAACTGAGGTAGACGCTCCGTATTCATGCGCGATCTTGAAATAAGTTGGTTAGTAAGGGACAATCAGGATATGCCCCGCCTTTTGCGTTTTCGCTGTCACATGATAAACTCACATGTGCTGCTAATCTGCTAATGGGTATCATCGCTTCCTGGCCCCGGAGAGTTTGAAGAAGGAAACGTGGAGGACCACACGTGTTCAAAATCTAAATTTCAGTAACAGGAGTCTTCTTCGCTCAGAAAAAGAAAAAGGATATTGAAAAGAGCAAAATACGTACTTTAAACTGCGAAGTGGGAGAGAGTTGATCGCGATATATGATCTCAACGCTAGGTGGGAGAAATTCCTACACATTGGACCTTTCAACTGAATGTCATCCCTGCTTTAGACAAATCTCTAGATGCCCTTAAGGTTATCTGCTGTCCTGCTTGACCTGGTTCTCAAGATTAAAGAAAATTGAAATCATATTCAAATGCCCAGAGGAAGAATAATGGTGGCTTTCTGTTCTGATGAATATATGAGAAAATATTTGTAATGAAGCAGAGTTTTTTATTAAAGTACTGTAATAAATGCAGTATGTTAGAATGACGCCTGTGTTGTTCTGTTGAATGGAATCAGTAATTAAGCAATTTAAATTCACTAAGAAGATTAAGGATTATCGTGCACATTCTCTGCAGTTTATACCACATATTGTAATCCTGACATGGAGAACAATGTTGCACAGCATATGCTTAAATAAAGTATTACATGTGTCTAGTTTGAACAGCAGCTACTTTCACCATAAACTCTGATAGCCCATACAGATAATAATTAATAACTTATTTGTTTTATTAAAAAGCCCAAAGGCTGTATCGTTTCATGACTTAATATGTTCATTTTAGTAGACGCTTTGATTATTACACATTCTTATGGTGTGTCACAATTTGGATACTTCTGTGAGTCCACAGAAGTAATATTGTTGTTGGAAAAAAACATGTGTATATTACATTTGTACAGTTTAATTTGGTGTTGTCATTTCATTAACAACTGCTTCCTCCAGTGCCATTTTCTTAGGTTTGAAAATTCATTGGTTGTCGCATAGCTTATACTCCGTGGCAAAAATGGCCCCCATTGAGGGCGAGTATTGTCCAGTGTTCCACACTCAACTTTTTGACTTTTTGGTACTTGTATGCATTGACTTTTGGCCATACTTTGTCAGTGTGAACACACTATGTACTCAAAATAACAAGCGTAAGTACAGAATTGCACAATTTAAGACACAGCATACTTTTTCATTTTGTAAAGTCTGAGACGTATTATGGTTTTGTAACCCAAATAAATTCCAGTGATTGGGGTCCCATACAATATATATGATCCTTACAATACAGTATTACCACAAATTTTAGTAAGTGTTGATAAGTCAACGAGCTATAATAATACTTAAATGACATGTTTAGTTTTATGTCAATGGAAACCTATGACACCTTATTTGATCATTGCTAAGCTCATGGGACTGAGATAACACTGAAAATGCAACATGGTAACATCAGGTCTTAATCAGTCCTTTGTTCAGATCCATCCCTCAATTTCCTGTTCAACACTTCAAGGGATGGAGGGAATCAGCATCAAAGTCCTAAAGCCCTAAAGCTATACAGTGTTAAAAGAACCTGGAAGCAGATATTTCATAAACTCTAAATGTATCAGTGCACTTTTAGCTCTTCCTGCAAGTATTGGATTAGTTCTAGGCCAGCAATAGGAAAGAAAAACATAATGAACGGTTTATGGAATGCACTGTTTCAAAACAAAATGCCTTAATATGGCTCAGTGAGCACACTCAAGCATTTTTGAGGGTGCTTAACATAAGTCTCTTGTGCCACTTCTAAAATATTGAAAGGGAATCATTCAAGTGCAGCACATTTCACTGATCTTATATTCAAGAGTTAGCATAATCAGAGTTCTGTTCAGTCTATTAGATTCAGTCGTCGGCCTTGTCCTCGTCAGATATGAAAATGTGTTATTCCAAAAGGGTAGACTTTGAAATTATAGTGTACAACTGAATGCCCTTCAGAAAACTGTAACTCAGACTGTTCCCCGATTAGCTATCATGAATCTAATCAGCCACATAAGAGCAGAGAAGTCTGAATGTAAAATTGAAATAAAGGTATTCACTATGTGTCACATTATCTAAAAGCATAAATTCAGATAACAGGACAAAAAGACTTAAAATATCAGTTGTCATAACGTGGCAGTAATAGGAGATTAGTGCAGTGGAAACATACAATATTTCCTTTTGCATATGCTATAGTAAACACTTGTGCAAGAAGGAGTTCTGCATCTCAGGAGTGACTCTTAAATGTCAAGCGACACTTTCCACAGCTGCAGCGGTGATGGAGCCAAATCAGAAGCAAGCGTGGTTAAAGAAGAGTATTTCCTATACATGAGCGGTGAGATATTCACCAATTCACTAATGCACAGTTGATGATGATGAGGCTCTGCAGGATCAAAGACAAAATGTTAAATTGGCCAATATGACGGTGACGGTTTAGGAGCTTTGAATGTACAAGTCTAGTCAGCACACAATTAACAGTCTTAAAGAGTGTAGTTCATTCAGTTCTGCTTGGTGAGTTTAAACTGTAGCACTTTTACATTTGGTTGGCTTTGACTGCACATACCTTTCAGTTATACTTTTTTAAATACTTTTTTTAAGTAATACTTTCAGTATGGCCAGTCAAACAAAACAGCGACAATAGCCTTGCAGTTTGAAAGCCAAATGATGTTTAATTTTAAGTCTACATGAAAAAATGAAGATCCTTCTTTTTCCTGGCGAGGTTGATTTCTGTCCTATATCTCTGCTTTTCAACTAATTGAGACACAGCATTGGAACACAGGTTTCTCATTCCTGCGTAAGCAGCACCCTGGAGATTAGATTTGTTCAAGCAATTATATTGACTGTGTTCACTTATGTTTTATTAGACATTTTAAGTCCATCAACATTCATATTGAGTTGAATTATGAATACCCACAACACACAGTATCTCAAATTTCAAATGGAATTACATTAAATGGTAGATATTTAATACTGTTTTCAATCAATAGAGGAGATTGAAATTTGTGCTTTGCTTGATTTCAGAAAACAAATAAGATGATCTGAAATAAATACTCAAGTAATAACAAACTGTTCGTCAATCACAGTCTCAGTTACTTGTGTGTGAAGGTTGGGTGTTAATACAATAATCCCTCAAATACAATCTTCAAAGTTCTACAAACTTAGTCAAACTGACTGTACTGTTTGCTAATGTAAAATGACATGACAAAAGTTCTTATTTAATTATTGGTTCTATGTTTAAATAAGGAACAAATGTTGATTTATGGTTTGTGTGGCAGTGCCTGTAATGTGGTCATTTGTTGCAGCAGAAGAGAAAGTGAGTGTTTGTGTTAGGGGCAGAGTGGACCCCGGGTTGCAAGACTAAATCACAGTTTATCCCCAATCAAGCTCTGAAATCTGTTCCTATTCTTGGAAGCCTCAGCACAACTGTAAGGCTCGGGTCTGCATTTACTTTCCCCTAAAGACTTTAGACTGCGTGACGACATATGGCTTGTTTACAAATGAAAGTACGCTCGGCCTCGGTCAGCACCGGATGCATGTCAACTGTTTGCACAGTCACTTTGGCACCAGATGGTCCCAGACATTTAATGTGAGTATAATGATAATCATTAAACCACTTTCTGAAGCATTTCATAAGATTAAGTCTGTAAGTTAAGTCTTTTCTCACAGAGAACTGCTGCGATACTAGCTGTTACTGTATGTAAAAATGATGTCAGAAAGTTACGATGAATCACAGCAGCACACACACCTCAATGCTTGTGTGTTTGATTTCATTTTATGTGGAGAATGCACACATACAGAGTCAAACAGTGCAACACTGCAGTACAGTGCATGCAGTGCACATGCCTTTAAGCTCAAAGGCCTGAGAGTGCACATTAAGCTCATTAAGTCTGTGGTGGATTATGGTGTGCTGCAGACCAGGCACCAGCGTCCAGTGGCTGGGAAGCCTCCTCATTGTCAAATGGCAGGGAGGAAGCTGATAAATATGCGGTGGAGGAGCTCCTCTAAGTCACTGTCAAGTCAACATTTACAGCCAACACAGATGCTTGATGCAGGATCCTGCATGCTTAATTAATATAAAATTAGACAGCATTAAAGACTTCTGCCTTTTAATAGAAATATCACACATAATTTAGTTGTAATTTAAAACACACATGTTTCAAGCTTTGAAAAGCAGACTTAATTGCAATGACTAATGCATTTGCACACACCCACACTACTAAAAACAAACAAGTGCATTGCTATGTAAAATGTTGATATATGTACAGCTTGAGAGCAGAGCTTAGATACTCCCATGATAATCAAAAACAAGTTCATAATGTAAACATCAGGATAAAGCCTGAAGCTTGTTTTTGTTTTGCCAACTGATTTCGGCGCCACACTGGGGTCTGTCATCCTGTCAGACAGCTTCCTGGAAAAAGGTTTCCTCTGTAGCAAGATGTGTTTGTGTCACCAGGCCTGTTTGTGTAGGCAATGCATGTGTGTATCATCCAGTTCTCTACTAACGTAAATGTGAACATGAATACAGATATGCACACTTTTTAAACGGCAAAATAATGGTGTTGCAATAGCAGTGGAGCTCAGATTAATGACCCAACATAAGTCTCCTAAGCTGTGTGTGTGTGTTTGTGTGTGTGTGTGTGTGTGTGTGTGTGTGTGTGTTTTTGTGTGTGTGTGTTTGTGTGTGTGTGTGTGTGTGTGCGTGTGTGTGTGTGTGTGTGTGTGTGTGTGTGTTTCCCCACCGGGATAAATGATGCTTTGTAAAAAGAATTAATTATGAATTTTGATATTCCCCTCCCATATGTATGTCTGCCACTACTTCTTCCCAACAATGAATAACCTTTAGGCTTTGCAAGCCAAATAATGTCATGAGCAGTTGTGTTTTTTGCTTTGTCCCAGCTCATAGCCCTCCTTTATTGTTTATGCTTAAGTGAGCATTATGCCTTGGCAGAAGATCGCAAATAGCACATCTGCTAAACTGGAGCTACTTCTTCTACTTCGAAAAACGGCTAGTGAAATAAAAGATAATATCTTCAGACATGCTATAATTTCCATTTGAAATCATGTTCCCTTGAGCAAGATCATGCATGCCAGTTCTGTGTAAATGCAATTCAGTAGCATCTAACAATAGCGAATCCATTACAGAGGACACATTATACTGCCTTTCCCTGAGGTGTGAATCAGGTTTCCCCCTTGGGCTCCTTTCAGTTTACCTTTTTCTTACCAACCCTTCTGCAGATAAGTTAGACTTTTATAAAGTATTGTATATTTAATCACTACTATACCATGATATCCATTTATTCATTACACACAGATTTACATGACATGTTGAGGGGCAAAGATGGGTTTTCTCCAACTTAATGCAGGACAACACAAGTTTGTTTGTGCCCACAGAAGCTATTTCATTAAATTGGAACAATGTATTTGGTCTTTTTTTCTGCATTGGTAAGGTCAGTTCCGAGGTACCTTTTTGACAAGGTCTTTAACAGTATGTCAAATAAGTGGTTTTTGACTTATACTACTGTTATGCCTTGTAGGTAAAAAGACTGCATTTACATAGTGATATGTGGGCAACCCACTCTATACTTCCTGAACTCATTCTGAGCCACATCAGGCTCACCTAGGTCATGTAGATGTTCTGACTGAGGTGTGTTGGTTTGTCTCTTTAGTCTAAAATCTATCACTTAATGCATTGGTTTTAATATCTGTAATATCTAAATTTTATTAGTATTGTGAAAGCAGTTCAGGATGTTTGCTCACAAAGGGCTATGTGAATAAACTCACTTTTTACTTACTAACTCAAGGGGCTTCCTTTGGTTTTCTATTCTACAAAAACATTGTGAAGTTGTATTATTGCTTAATTCATGAGTAACCCTGACCCTGCACACATCAGCATGTAGATAGTATCTCCTGCAGTGCATGGATGCAGAGAGGCCTGCATAGCTTTGTAACATTCCTGAAGTAAGTAAAGAGGACTGTTCATGTTTTGGTAATGGGCGTGTTTAAAGGGAGGATGAAAAGTAACTGACGTGGTGCTCAAGTGCAGGAAAAAAGAAAAAAACATGCAGACAGCTGTGTCCACCCACTGCTCTGCTGTTAGCTTGTCCCCAGTGAAGGAATGAGCCGTGATCTTAGGTCAACCTTGTAATGTATCCTTTTCAATAACATCCACCTCAGCCGTATGCTTGAACAGTAGTTTTATGGCACGTTCCTTGGATTTTCTCTGTTTCTCAAGGGAAATTTATTTGTTGCCTTTTGCCACAGAATAAGAGTCCTAATCATGTCAGCTTGCATGAAGCTTTTCGTGTGAATGCAATGATATACAATACAAGATTGGGGTAACCTCCACGAGGAATGTGAGTGATTAAATAGCTTCCTGATCATGTGCTTTGTCTCCCCTTGGCAAATCGGTCATCACTGTGATTTTTGGACAATCTAGAAGCACTTATATTATTTGGAGTGTTGTTCATATGTTTTGGGTGGCTTTTAAGCAGACCCAGATGGAATCTAGAGATTTCTTTTCATAATTCTCAGCTGTGATCCAGAGTGAAAATTGAGTGAAGCATTTAGCTAAGTTTAGTGTTGTTGCTTGGGTTAGAGATGTGTTACCATTCTGAGTTTTATGAGATATATTTTTTATTTGTTTAAAATCTGTGGATTATCTATGGAGGTGTCAATGGAATTCCATGTGGGCCTGCGTTTCTAAGTTGCTGATTAGTGGTAACAAAACATCTCTCTGTTGGTGGTTTTTTTGCTGTCTGTGTGAAAGGTACATATCAGGAATTGTTTTGCTACTACATATCTGTTGATCATACTGAGAAAAAAAGTGTATAAGCATACAAGAAGAGACCTGTGTCCTGCAGACACTGGTCATATATTCTTAAAGAAAACTTGAAGATCCCACAGCTATGGGTTAGGAACTTTTTTTAAACATATGTGAAAACTTGTCAGTAGTCAAATATGATTTTATTATATGAAGTCATTACTATTATAGGGGGAAAAGGGAATAATGTTGTTATTGTGTGCCGATAAACACAATCTTCAATCTTCAAATTCAACTATTGGCTTTTAGTTTTTAGAGTCTGGGGCAGCCATGCAAATCCTCTTGCACCTAATCTTGTCAAAAATGTACTGGTTTATTGCATAAGAGTCTGGTTGCTTTGTGTTGCCCTTTATTGTTTTCTACTTTTTATAACAAATATGTAAACAAACATAACTTGGACACACAAATATATTAAGGCATTGGTTTACCTTGATAGATATTTCTAATTTGAACATTATCCTCACTTCAGATTATCAAATCTGTTTGAAATCTGTTCTTATCAAATCTGTTTCAAATCAAATCCAATCTTATACACATGTGGTTGAGGTCAATATGTCCTCACAACACCTTTTCTATGTTTTTTCTTTCTCAGTAGGACAGAGAAGAGTGGTAGGGGATCCGGGGAGGGGCCTCAGGACTCCCAGCTCATGGGCCCCCTGCTCTATTCTGCTGTGGCTGTAAGGCAAGATTATTTCATTGTTTAGTTCCACCAGATGCAGCAGCACCACTGGATGGGCACTGTCTGGCCCTGATGAGCAGATCTAAGAGGGATTAGTGGGCTGTTGTGGTGGATCGGCAAGAACAGTGGGAGGCTGTCCACACACAGCTGTGTGTTTGTGTGTTTCATAATGTTCTGGCCTCTGGCCTGTATCTGGCTTTGGCTCCAACCCTGAACCACCTTTTCCTCCCACTGACCTCACAGTTCGAGGAGCTCTCGGACTGCAGACAGCACAAAACCTGAACTTTCTGGAATGGCATGAAAGCTTTTTGACAAACACAATTCTCCCTCACAGATTGTGGGAGAGATGTGCTCAGACAGACACACTGCATCTGCAGTGGTGGTATTTCTATAGCTTTACATGTAATGCATCTATCAACAACAAATTTAAGAAAGTATTTTTTGCTGAAGAAAGACATTTTTGTATCATCATTATATTAATGGCATGTTTCCTGAACAATGAGTCAGTGTAATTCTTGTCAACAAACTTAATAATCCTCTCATATAGAAATAAATCCTTGTTTGGACCTGAGAAACTGCTCCTAGATGTGCGTGGTACCCCTGCTGGCTAAGACAACTGTTACTGTGCAGGTGAAGCTGCCAAGTTGTGTTTATGTATTTTTCAGTGACATTACATTTCAAGTCATCACGGCAGCCACTTTTAGGTGGTGTCAGGTTTACTGAAAGACACCAATCGCCGTAGTTGTATGCAAAGATTTGGTGGAAACTGTCAGATGATAAATGTCTCATGGAAAGAAAAGTTTCAACATTCCAGCATTAAAAAAGGTCTTGAGAAGTAGCTTAAATCTAAAATGACCTCCTGCTCTTAGTATGTTTGATTTCACTGAACTATTTCCTATCATGACACTTAGACTAAAATAGGAGCACAATTACAACATCAGTTCCCTGTCTGTTCTCATCACTTTGTTGACCTAGAGTTTGGTTTTTGGCTTTGACCACATTGTTTTCTTCACTCTTTTTCTCAAAACACTTTTCCTCAAAGTCTTTCCAAACAAATTGGAAAGTGGAGTGGTCAAGAGAAATTGCTGTCTTTCCAAACTTTTTTCCTGAAAGGACTTTTAGTCCACACACACACCATCGCCAACAACTGTTTGGATTCAGTGTCTCTTCTCCTCTCACTAGTTCTCCGTGTGTGTCTGTGTGTTTTATGTAGTGGCTTGGCTGTCCTCTAAAGCGTTCATTTCAGAGTGGTTACTTTGGGCCTCATTTTGACTCACTGGCTGTCCGCCTACACCCTGTGGTCTACCATCCACTACAGCAACAACCTCTATGTGTGTGTGCGTGTGTTTGTGTGTGTGTGTGTGTGTGTGCCTGTGTGTGTTTGTGATTTTTCTTTTTGTGCACAAGTACTGTACATTCCACAATAAACTGTCTCTACTATACACTGTATGTTGTTCTCTCTGGAATATAGGCTTGTTTAGTCTGGACTTAGCGGTGAACCATGAAGAAGAGCCCTTGGCTGCCAGTGTAACATCCAATCTCCAGTCAGCTGATGTTTTTTTGCTCGAATCATCATGCAGAAGCATTCAGTACATTGCTGTCAGCTCATAAGCCTATTAATGTAAGGATGAGGAGCATACGTGGAACAGGCTCATTATTTTTTTAATGATATCCATCATCTTTAATCACAGTCAGAGCCGCACTCTATGCTGACTGCTCATATACTGTAAGAGCAGAGCTTGTCTTGTTAAAAGTGTTCCCCATTCACTTTGTCAGATAAAGTCACTTCTGCTACACTTTCCCTGATGCCTTCCAGACACAGAAAAGCCAGATGAACAGGACTGTGTTACTGTATGAGAAATGATAGCTTTATGTTTCTGGACAGCCAGTAGATCACTACTAAATCAGAACTTTGCAGCTTGGGCGATAATTGTTGAAAAGTTAAAATATTACCCACAAATCCTGTCTGTAGGCAGAAGTAGACAGTGAGACTGTGTTAAATCTCCATCATTATTAAATCCTCATGTTTTGAGCAGCATGTTGAGCAGCTCTAGACCTTGCAGGTCTGAGCAATATACCTACATAAGGCAGATGGTGAGCCAATACTCTGCACATCTCTTGCTATCTGGGTACAAGTGCTTCCACTTTTACAGTATCATTTGTTAATCAAGTAATTCCTATAGGTTAGCTACTCCACACAAGGTTTTTCACATCCATCTTTAACTGTCAGTGTTCAGCTCTGCTCTGTTACTGCAAAAGTCTGTCTTTTTCAGACCGTCCACACTCTGCGGAGCGGAGGAGGGTCTGGCTAGTCTACGCAGCATTCTGGGATGGGAGAAAAACATGCTCTGATTTATTGGAATTACTTTGAACCAATCCCAATTGTCAAGCTCTGCACGGAGTAGCTGTAAAATAGTCATGCTAGAGAAAACTCAGATTAGACAGATAGTCTTGCTATCTGTCTCAATTTACCCTGCAGAGATCTAAGGAGGAGTCAACCATAGTCCTCATGAATCCCCCAGAGTTTAAAATTCCAACCCAAATCGGCAAATATACTGTACATGCATCTGGCGGAATTTCCTGCGGCACCGGAACAATCCCGGAAGTGGAACGTCGAGGATATAGACTACTGAAGTAATGGAATTGTAATGTAAATGAGCAACTAGATTTGACTATCAGAATCATAATCACCTTTATTGGCCAAATAACACACAAGGAAGTTGAACCTGGTTTTCTTACATGTCATATCTCAAATAGTATTCAATCACACCTTTCCAGAGGCTTAGCTGAACACCGAACGCATCATCGACATGCGGACATTATGTCTGGTAATGTGTTACATGAACATGCAACAATGAAAAAGCCAGAACACATTTTTGGTACAAATGTGGTTTTTAACAATGCATACTTTTTCTTCTTTTCTTTCAAAACAAAACAATGGTGTCTTTTTCTTTTCATGTGTGATTCCTGAAGGAAGTTCAGGCCTATTGCCTCTGAAAACATTTTTAGAATAACTGAACCAGACTGACAGGAACTGTGCAGGGACTTACTGGAAGAGAGAAAGGAAGTGACAGGGGTCCTTTGAATCGAGAACAAAGAGCCCATGGTCCTCGGTGTTTATGACTCTCGATCTGCGCATGGAGTTTGTCTCTGCTGCATGGCTATTTGAGCTACTCACTGTGAATCAGGCCGGGCTCTCTGATTGTGGAGAAATGAATTGGTATGGATGTTTGTACAACAGAACAGAAGACAGCAGGGGAGGAAATGCTAATGATTTTCATGGGCAATAAAAAGAACATATATCTTAAGGTTGATAGATGCACATGACCTTTGGGGTGATTTAGTTACACTTAGGAATCTAAGTGAGTGTCTGGGGAACACTGACCTCGAAAGGTCTTTTAGAGTTCTAGTGATGTTGAGTTGACAAAACACAGAAGTGGAGAAGCCCTTGCCACAGAAAATAAGATCTAGTCTCAATCTCCTTATTTCTTCCAGGTTTCTGCTTCACCTCAGTCCAACAACTACAAAATAGTGTCCCAACTCCCACCTTCAATCAGACTCCCAGTGACTCACTAACATTAATACACTATGTCCCATTTGGAACACATTTGTGTCATTTGTACAACAGTATTTATCAATCTTTCTTTCGATCAGTATTTCCTAGTCTTAGACATGTGTGTATTTGTGTATGTTAAAATATTTAAAGCTATCTGTGTTGTATTTCTAGTTTTTAGAGTTTTACAGGCAAAAAGAGGGCGGCAGCCTTCACGGTGGATATATGTACCTCCCTCTGCAGCTTTTAATGGAGCGGAACACCCCCACCTTTCTCGTTTTTCTCCTTCACCTCCCATGAGCCTCCTCTGCCACTACCAAGCCTGATGGCATGGCTTTGGGGCCCCTTCATCAGATAACACTACAACTGATAAGGTCCGTCTGCTGCCGATAGACTACTCTGTGAGGGGGCCTTCCTTGTAATGGCCAAGAAATATTTATGTACAAGCAACTGTGCAGTAATCTAGTATATTAAAGTACAGGAGCATTCTAAGTGTGTAAGGCATGCAATGTGAATTTCAGGACCAACATTTTCAGATTATTCTGAAACCACATGAATGCAGCACAAATATTTTGCAAAGTTAACTAAAGGAAAACAAAACTTCCGCCCCGTAATTTGTATCTGCTCCAAAATCTAAAGTGGTCTTGCTTGGCCTGTGCTACACCCTAACACTAAGTTTTAAATAGAGGCAGTAGTTTTTTCCATGATCTTGCTGAAAGACAAACTTGATCAAAAGTTAGCACTCGGACACACCACACGGACCATGTACCACATACGTTCTGCACATGCGTGTCTCACAGTCGTTTATTTGCTCATTCGCGTTCAGATGAACTGGCTGTTCGGCAGACAGCGGCCGACAACGGTCAACGAAGGCTGACGCATGTCGACGGTGCATCTTCTTATCTAACTCTTGGTACAAAATTAATAAGTGTATTTCCCACAATGTCAAAATAGTTCTTTATCACTGTATGTTAACACGTACACTTTGAAAAATGTACAGTATGTTTAAAACAACTCCCCCCTTATAAAAAAAATACATGTCAATTCTACCCAAGATAGCTAAGGGATTGCTAATGTATCTGACACCTGCTGATGTCAGTTTTTGATAGAGTAGTGGTCTACTTCATTTTGATCACAGATGGTGGATTTCTGCAACAATTTTGTACTGTTGTACAACATATGACATCCACATGTATGCTAATCAAAATGCTCTATACCTTCTTGTCATGGTTATGGCTCATTTTTTAGCTTCACCACCAGATCAGGCAGAAACCAAAATTTCTAAGAGATTTATCTTTCTTCACCCTTGTGGTGTAACAAATGGCCGCCAACTCCAACCAGCCATTTGTAGAAAAAATAGCCGCAGAATGGGACCACATGTTTCACAGTCATGTGAGGCACACGTTGGCTTGAAAGTGTTAGTACAGCAACAGCTCAAGTCATAATTTCTACATGGGCAAAATATACTCTATAATATAAAATACAACAAAAAAAGACCTTCTGTGTTAGTTGCTAAAAAATGACATGTTTGTATAACCTCTTTAACTTATCAACCCCTGCCAGCACTGCTTTTGCTACTGATTACAATTTCATCTTTTAAGGCCGACCTTTAAGGCATAGCTTTTTTTTTCTCGTGGTATGTTGCTATATACCACTCTCATGTGAGGCAATGTAGAAAACAACATTTGCTTCTATCTTGTCTTTTATTGTTCTATATCAGGACACTTTTGCATACTTTTTTGCCCACCCATACTTGTATCTTTTTTATTGGTTTTAGTTTGGTTTTATTGGTTTGCACACATATACAAAAAAATGAGACACAAAATAACTATAACAAAGATTTGATATGGCAAAAATAGAATACCATGTTTTTTTTCACAGTTTACAGAGAATACAGGCCATACAAAAACTCTAGATATGACAATACACCTGTTAGTGTGTAAGGGGGGAGATGCTTTTGATTGTTGATTAATTTCCATGAACTCGCTTTCAAATGGTACAAGCTTTCGTAAGCCAGAAATCATACAGTGGGCTGCATTTTTTGTACAACCAGCTTCAAACACTAATAATCCACATTCCTGCACTAATGTTCTCCCAAAGTTCAAAGAGTACCATTCTTCCAATGGGGTATTCCATGTACTGCAGAACTCAGAGAGTATGAAACAACATGCTCATGAAGTACATTGATCTCACTCTGATTCTAAACATTTTTCAATTAGCCACCTTAAATTTCTCAGTACAGTTGGAAGTGCTGTGTTATTACACAACAAAGACTCAAATTAAAACTGTCACTTGTGTGCATCAGAATCAGAATCAGCTTTTTTCCTGTTTTTTCTCAACTTTGTCTTTTTCAAACAGGGGATTGCTGCTTAAAGGAGAATTCCAGTTGTTTTCAACAAGTAGCTAGGATGTTTTTCAAATTTGGAGTGCTGTCAGTAGCGAGGAAAATGAGTTATCCTCTTGCAAGATTTTGCACCCAACAGGCTTGAACAGGGCACATTTGAAACTTGTTTTTAGCCTTTAAACATGCTCAAAATATCATTACTGCAGTATATGTGACAGAAAGGCGTGTATCGACTAGTGTGTACTTCACCGGAAAACAGGAAATAAACAGAGGGATGTGCACTGGCTGAATAAACACACCTTTAACACATTTGTGTCACATCTACTGCAGTCAAATTCACTGTGTTCACTTGGAAGGAATAACTGCACATGGCTCGGCACTTTTAATGACATCTAGAGCATGATTAGAGGCTAAAAACAAGTTTAAAACTTGCCCTGTTTGAGCATGTTGGGGGCAAAATCTCGCAGGAGGATAACTCGGTGTAGGCAACACCGATTGTTTTCATTTTTCTCGCTACTGACAACACTCCAAATTTACAATCAACAGAGCTACTAGTTAAAATCGACCGTAATTCTCCTTTAAAAACATCACTTAAAGTAGATGAAAGAAGACAAATAGATGTAAAACTTTGAACAATAACAATCATAGGGTATTCAGTAGAGGTTCCAAAAAAGAGCCTATTCACACAACGCGGCTCTGGCTCACATGACGATTAAAAAATAAGCGAAAACAATATCAGCCTCTCTGACATGACACGTTAGATGTGCTATAAATCATCGTCTTGGCTGCAGGGATAATTTTTTGTTGCCTCCAACCAGAACGAGGGGGGTCTGCACAAAGTAAAACACCATAGGAAAAGGCTTTTGTCATTATTTGAACCTGTCCTATGTTGCTACACTGTATATAAAAAACATTTATTTTTTGGGATTGTGAAACAAAACTTGTGTCAATGTGCAAAGAATAATAGATGACAACTTTTTTAACCAACAGTTTGGATGGGTCACATGCAATAATAAAGACCTAAGCTGTTGTCATCTAATGTTGTACGCTGGGATGCAAAGACTGGATCCTCTAAAGAACGCAGGCAATGAAGGTAGGTCATTCAGAGGCCCTGAAGCCAGGCAGAACCTGTACACCCTCCAACAAATGAGACATAGTAGCCCAAAACTGACAGTCCATTAGGTTGGTCAACTTTCAAAGTAAAAAAAAATCACTAGAAAGATGTTGTCAAAAGGCTGACAAAGTATAACAATGGGGTTAGCTCAAGCCAGGGCATTTGCTTTAAAATGACCTATGATGGTTGTAGCCTGTGTAGCTTCCATCCAAATGCAGTCCCACCATCCAAAGGCACACTGTATTGAATTTACTGTATGAATTATTTAATGGAGGGGGCTGGAGTTTTGTTTGAGATAGAGCTGACATATTGGAAATCTGATTTCATTCATCGTTTATAAAGCATTGTCCCCCAAGATTTTGATGGTGCAATTTCTAGATTTTGGAAAAATGTAGCAGCTGATCTGTGAACTGGTGAAAAATGATGGCAAAACACATTTGCTGTGCTGTTTTCAGAGTGGTGCTGTCAGCATGGCGCTGGTTGCCTCCCTCTCTCTCTATCCTATTACACTGTGGGCTTTTCAGCCGCCCCTCTCTGGGGCCCCATCCTTTCCAAAGCCCTGCTACTCTCTATTGTTCTTATGTTTGGTGCTTTGTTTGAGACCTTCCCTTATCAGGGGCCCGTTTCAGAAAGAAGATTTAGTAAATAACTCTGAGTCAACCTACTCTGAGTTGATTGAACCAACTCAAATCAGCTGTTCAGGAACCAAAAACTCAGAGTTTCACATCTTAGGGTAAATCAACTCAGAGTTCAGGGTTAAACTCAAAGTTTATTAAACCTCTTTCTTGAAACGGGCCCGTGATGTGCAGGCTTCAGCTCTCCTATTCATAAGTGTCACAAATATCTCCCCCTTCTGACTTTCTCCTCCCAGCTCTCTAAAAAAGCAATATTGAATGTTACATTAAACAGAACTAATCGTCTGACAAATCTAACGGCTGTGTCTGACTGCTTCCATCACCTATCACCATCCTCTATCTACTCCCTGGACATTCCCCACTCTTTGTCTGCCAGCAGCCCTGTTTATTGGACTTTTTAATGCATTGTGGGAGGTTTGTGAAGAGGTAGAGCTGAGGTGGCCACCCTTGTCTGGAAGCCTTGTTTTATGGGAGGTCTACATTTACCACACAGGATTTTTAAGAGACATGCAGAATTTAGCAGACAGCGGAGCATTAAGACGTACCCGCCTCCTGTTCCCACACTGAGCTGGAATCAAGACATTGTAAGAGCATAATCCATTGTACTTATGTTCCTCATGTGTACAATATTTATGTATTCATGGTGGTAGAAGGATGAGTTGTGTGAGCATAGTGAGGTCATGTAAAGGTGGGACTCTATGGTTATAGCCAACACATGGAGGACCTTGGGTAGGATCAGTAAACCACAAGGGTGTCATTACACAGTTTTTCTTACATCAGCCACATTTCCTTCACACCCAAAAATACACATGACTGTAGCGAATAACAACGAGCATGCCTCTGCTCTGTCCAGAAACACAAAGACATATGGACTGCTAGAAAACCGTCACCACAAAGTTTTCCTGGGTTTGTCCGGATGACCTCTTGAACTTGAGTCACTCTGCTGCAGCTGTGTTGGAGATTTAACCTCAGGCTTAACCAGCTTGTATCAGAAAGCCTAAATACATAAATGCATGGGCCTCCGTGTGCTTTCAATCAGATAAAAATGTGTCCAGGGAGTAGGCATAGAGCATTCCTCTGCTCCTACACACTAGGCAGTGTTTGTCTGCCCTTCATATCTGTGGCCAGTATTCCAATGGCAATGCAGGATGTATGCTTCTTATCAGATGTAGAAGCCTTCAGTCACTTGCACCTAAAACATAACAAACACCACAGGACAACGCCAGAAAACAGAATGCATGGACTCTAATTGCAGAAGTGCTTGGAGTGGAAGGTACATACTAGCTTAATAAATTGTAGAGACATTGTAATCTGCGAGTCGGGCAGCAAGATGTTCTGCTTTTGAAACGCTCCCGGTGTGGAATGGCGCGTGGAGGAGGACGGAACAAAACCATGACGCAGCAGGAACGCAGCATAGACGCGTTTAGTGGAAAATAGCAGTGAGACGGTCCGTCTGTCAGAATGTGTAAGAAGAAATTATCACACCACAATAAATCTTGTAGTGCTGATATATTGCCACGTATGATGTAACTGAAGCTGCATTAGGTCTCTACTGGGACACACAGGGAGAAAAGGTATCATTATATTTGGAACGCTCTGAGGCATTTCTGACTTTCTACACCTGGATCCATGAAATTCAAAGTGTGCTGCAGAAGTAAAAACACTGACATAAAAAGATAATTTACATTGTGGTGGTGGATAAAGATCTATGCTGCCTGCACCAGCTATTAATGACTGTGGTAGACAATAGATTATTAAAGCTCATCATGATATATGTCTCTTAAACATGAACAAAAAGGCAAAATATGATCTAGGGCATATTGAAATTAATGTGTCACATTTTGAATAAAGATTTTAATATGAATACAAAATAAGACTTTACCAAAATAAAACAATGTGTTTTTTGCTTTGAACATTTGGACAGCTACAATTTATCCTCCCTCCACCTCTATGATTGTCAAGTAAACACCTTCTTCCTGCCTTTCAACTGCAATTTAATATTCACCAACCAATTAACTATATGTATACATGACCCTAAACTATCTCAAAAATCCATTGCTTTATTCTCAAGTGATGTTTGAATAACACTGCTTGCAGAAACAAAATATTTTCAGCTTCTTAATTTGACTTGAATACGCTAATATCCATGTGTTTGAATATATGGAAATCTTTACTCTGCTTACATACTGACAGTCCCAAGTTTTTTTTGTTGAGCTGCATTCATCACAAATTGCTCCAAACTATTTTTGTTGACAATGTTGTACTTCTGAGGTTTGGCTGATGGATTAAATTGTCATGAAGTATTTCCATGCCATTTACATCTGATGTCATTATGTTGGCATTTTTCCTTTTCAGAATTAGACCTAGAATAAATAATACCTCAGTATGTCTAATGGCTTGTTTACTGGTTTTGGCTTGGTTCAGAGTTTGATGTATGGCTTTCTAAGCCGTGTACACGGCACTGTAATACAGCCACTCTGCCACATGGCCAGAGATTTATGACAACGATTATTTTATAAATAGCCAGTGATAAGCCAAAAGGCTAGTGTACTTTTGCAAACTGTTGTCTCGTTATACTGTAACTAAGATTAAAAGTGATACATTTGTTATCTGCTTGCTCCTGCTAAAACCACATCTAGATGATGGAGGAGAGAAGTTTGGGATAGATAGACAGCATGGTTTTACAGAATGAGTTCTTTACTGAGATGAACCCATTATTCCTCACTTCAAAGAAAGCAGTGCACTCTGGGGCAAACTGCAGAATTTTGCTGTTGTGTAACAAGCATGGGGTGTTTCTAGGATCTGAGCAAAAGGGAGGCTGTGTGCATGTGTGTGTGTGTGTGTGTGTGTGTGTGTGTGTGTGTGTGTGTGTGTGTGTGTGTGTGTGTGTGTGTGTGTGTGTGTGTGTGTGTGTGTGTATATGTGTGTGTATGTATCTGTGTGTGTGTGGGCTGGTATATGTAAGTCTGTGTGGCTCAGAGAATGCATTTAATTTGATGAAGTATTGTCTGTCTGCTCATGCACTGGTTATCTGCGTTGTATTTTCCATAGAAGGTTTTATATGCATGCGAATGCAATTGGTTAATCCCATACTACATTACATTGTGTGCAAAAGGGGCTGTTTATGTATTCAGAACAATGATATAACAGGAAACAACTATTGGCTATTTAAAGATAAAGTGGAGTAATGGCGTCCTGAGCAGAGAATAAGGTCACAATCCCTCTGTGTGTTGTAACCCAAGCTTCTTTGTTCTTTGTTTTGATAGTCGGTCCAGCTACGGATGCATGTGAGTGCCTTGTGCGTCATATCAGACGCCAATAGGAGGTATTTCTGGGAGAGCTGTGTGGAGGCAATTCCATTTTAAGATTTTCAAGTACAGCCCCTTTAACCTGGGAGCAAGAGAAGCATCAGAAGGGATCCTTACCCTAAATTTAGGTGGAATCTAAAAGTTGTGAATTTAAATTAATCCAAAACTCTCTAAACACATACCCAGGCTCTTCCTGAATACCATTATGTTCTTAAAATTCAGCATTTACACAACACATTCTTGTGAGTTTCCTTTAGACAATGAGCTAGATATCTCACAGCTCTCTCTATTTCTGGACCCATGTTGCGTTTTTTTGTTAGATTTATCATTTCAATAAACTCCCATCAAAGTCAAGACATGTGCATGATGGAGTGCTCTACTGCCATTGGGGGAGTCCACCATGTTGTTGATGAAAGCCAGTGAGGAGTATATGATGAGACAGAGCTGGTGTTGCCAAATAGCAGGCATCTGGATTCAGTTTCACCCTGTTAGGGGTGCAGATGGTGCTCACCAAAAACAAGCAACACAACTCTGATCAGAACCAGAGGGACAGTTCTTGCACTTACTTACACTCATTTAACCGCATGCTTGTCAAAAGCCCAATTTTAATAACATGTACCTTGGGGGTAAGAGTGCTTCCACACTGTTCTGTAGTAGGGCCAGGGAAAGCTGTTAAAGCTACTGCCGATACATTCACCTTCAGTGAAGAGAACCTTCAAGTGCTTAGTCCGAATATGTGTCAGAATGTGACTTGACCAGTTTGAGTTTTGGTAATGTGTGTGTTTTTCATTTGGTTTTATTGGTAGTGTGTGACCGGCCAGAGGGGAGTTGGGTTTTTTAAGTCTTTTTCAGTCGTTTTTTGTATTGCTGTGCAGAAGGGACTGGTTTGATTTTTAAATAAATTACTTTAGAGAAACCATCCTGTGGATCCTAAAGTTTTTTCAACAGTGGAAACACCTTGTTTTGCTGGTAACAAAAGGACCTCACACCATTGTGCGGCATGTGCAATATAGGTTTTACTTCATTTCATAATGGGCAGCTCAGAATAGAGGCAACCAATTTTTAATAATAATGTATACTTTATTAATCCTGCAAGGAGAAACTACAATTTACACTCTGTTGTTATCACACACAGGCCTGAATTACACACACATGCAATAACGGAGAGCTGTCAGAGTGAGGAGGCTGCCCGTGGAAAGGCACCCCAAGCAATTCGGGGTTCTGTGCCTTGCTCAAGAGCACATTAACAGTGCCCAGGAGGTGAACTGGCACCTCTCCAGATACCAGTTCACCACCATAGTGTACTTTGTATGGGGATTCAAACTAGCGACCCTCCGGTTCCCAACCCAACTCCCTACTCACCGAGCTACTACCACACCAATTTGTTTGCATGTATGCAAAAGGAATTTGGGACAGATGGTGTTGTGTAAACAGTTCAATTGAAACACTTCTGCAGTAAAACATCTTCACCAAGCTTGCAAGTGGAAACAAACAAGAACAAGGCGACACAAGAGTGAGATGTCACTTCGCTGCAAGATGGCACACAGACTCACAATTTTTCCGTCTTTTCATCCAGACTGCTGTGTACCCTCGAATTACCAAGCATTAGCTCCTGGATCCTTTGCAGGGGGGTGGGGGGGGCTGAGCTACTGTTTTGCTGGAATACAGGATGGCAGGCTCTTTTGAAAAGCTCACCACATGATGTCCACATGATACAAAAACGCACTGCAGCGCTAACCCACAATGGCCACAGAGTTTACTAGCTGTGTGGGAGCTGAGGAGAGCAGACTGCTGGCAACTGCCATGGTGGCCCCAGCAACTCAACGACGACACACATCAGGCTTTGAGCAGACTGAAGAGGCGGAAGGTGAAATTTGGGCTAAAGAAAGCCTCCATGTAAAGGATGTTGGCATTTTTGGCATTTTGAGGGCCGCATGGTTTGCCTTGCAGTAAACTGTCACCTTCAATTTGTTTGCCCCTCCCTGCAGTGGCATCTTAGTTCTTCTGACACACTTGGGTACGACTGAATTAAAGACTAGATCCACCAATACAGAGACTGTAGTGACTAAAGGGGGAGTTTGCTTTTTATTTTAAAGTTGCTACTATATTCAAGTGGCTAAGTGGTCATGTTTGTTTAGGCGAGAATGTGCATTTAAGGAGAAAGAATTTGCTGAAAACAATGGATTATTTAAAGAAATACTTTTGATGGCCCTCAATTTGTTTTTAACTGATGTGGAATCATTTGTTTATTTCAAAACAAGTAATGAAAGTTAGTGTTAGGGTCCATTACAAAGCAAAATGGACAAGAAATGTTTTATCAGTAAACAGAAAAAAGTGTGTTGGTTTATATGCCAGAATACACTGTATAACCAATAGTAGAATATATTAATATACAATAGTCTACAGTCGTTTTGGATCCCACAATCTGCAACATCTAAAGAGGTTGTCAAGGGGGAGGAAAGTTTGTGTGCAGAGACTCAGTTATCACCTACTCCAATGCTGTGTCATGCTCATTTCTGAAAGCGTAAATGGGCTCTTGAAGTTAGTGTCAAGATTACAGGTGACAGTAAAACAAAACATGGGACAGCTGAGCCAGTTGTGAAACATCGTGTGCTTGGACAGAATGGTAGGATAACATTTAAACAGCTGCTCCTGTCCTGAAAAAACACAACTTGAAAGTGCCAACACCCCATCACTGATCCCCCCCTACTACCAGTGTGCCCTGTGCACAGCACTTCGGATGTACTGCAAGAGGGGGGAGTGGTGGTGTTTTGGTCGGACAGAGGCTTTGTTGGGAAAAGCTTATTATGTGACTTATGTGAAGGTCTGGGGGCATGAGAGAGAGGACGACAATCATGCACTGTTCCTTTGACTCACATACTGTACCCAAAGGCTCCGTGACCACAGAGGCTCTCTTTAGATTTGTGTTTCTCACCCTTATTCCCTTTGGGGGAGGATTCCATCAGTCCTTTCCCACAGCCTCCATGTGATGGTCTAGTTAGGAGAAAGACAGAGAGCACTACATACAGTTGTACCTCCCAGCCAGTGAACTTTGACTGTGGAGACTTTTAATGAACCACCACAAAAAATGAATTATATTTACGTCCTTTGTACCTTGCCTTACATCCAATGAATGCATGGAATGAAATGTGGCAGGATATCTTTCAGTAGAGTGGAACTATTTCAAGGAAACTGAATAGTTGGCATGGAGTTGGCATATACAACTCTGCAATACATTTTATGAAATATTTGCAGCCAATGCAAAAGAGTGGAAAGAGCAAGCAAGGAAGCACAGGAAGCAGTTGGCTTCAGGCCCAAGTATGAATCATAACATTGGTTTTCAAAGGTGCTACAGTATTCTGGTACAGAATGTGTTTCTTGTCCAACAAAGTTTGGGAAGTGTGAAAAGTCTGCTGACCTTGAAATGAACCGGGAGATTTTATCTGTGGCAACTGGTCACATTCTCCCCCTTTCACCTCTGGTGGCCATGGATACAGTCGTCTTTGTTGGTTAGTAGCCATCAAAGACTTCAAAGACAGAGCAGTGGACACTTTGGCTTTAAGACTGACTACTTGACCCTCGAATGCCCCACTTGTAGAGAGCTGTAATAGGAAATTAACTTAAGATTACTCCGAACACAGTCAGTCAGGGGATGAAAAAGGGCTTTGCACCAGGGGATATCACAAAAAGAGAAGAATACCCAGGCCATTCAGAGATAAATGCTAGGGTGGTGGTCCTTCAGATTCAATTAATACTGACTTTTGGGTGGCATAGCTGCCACTTTGAGAGTTCAGACTTTGGTTCTGTTGTTTCATGCATTGGAAAAAGACAACACTGGAGGAATAACTGATTTTAGGATTAAACAGCTCAGCTTCTTAATGTCATCTTTACTGTCACCATTGGACGTGCTTTGATTAGCAGTGGTTACAAATCTTTTCCCTACGCTTAATCTTCACCTTTGTGACCTTTATGCCCTCTGTGTGTAATCAGAGTGGATACGGTTTGGGGGTTTTGTTTTACAAAGAGAAGAAAGTTATATTACATCTATTACTGCAGTCAACATTTGTTCGAAACAGAGAAAGTGTACATTTCATTGTGAATCAGTAGCAAAAGCAAAACTGTGTCACACTGTATGACTAATGTGATGAAAAAAACGAAGGAAAATTATTCAGTTTGAACTGTTTCATCAAGGCCAGATTACTGGCATGATCCCTGAATACAGTTTTCCTTAATGTCTGCCATTGTGCTCTTGCAGCGCCAAAGCAAACAGTTGGAGTGCATAAAAGCACAGCAGATTTAGTAATACACAAAAATGTCCTCATGAAGAGAGAAAGAATTGTATCTCTTAACAACCTTAAATCATCCTTCCTGAATTTTATTGTGATATTATGAAATTGAAACAGTAGATTTTTTTGTTCCAGTATCACATTCAACATTGAGATTCGCAGCAGTATGCAGTTAGTCACATTCTCACCCTAACTTCTTTTTTAATCTCAAACTTTCTCAGAAAGTTATCAACAATTGTACAGCTCCTGTTTGGAGCAAGTTGTTAGTGACAACTTCCTTCCTTCCTTCCTTACTTACTTACTTACTTCATGTGAAGTAGGATCTCACCATATGGCAACAAAAGTATGTAGACCAATGTTTCTAGGCAAGGTATCATTTTCACACCAGTTAACAGCCAGTGTTAACTAGCTGTTAACTGGTGTGAAAATGCTGGTGTGTAAATGCTGTTTTACACACATAAAAACAAACTGCCAAGAGAAAATACATTCACACTTTCCGTAGACAGAGGGGAATACCAGGAGAGCTGATGAAGGCCGTCTAATGCCCCCTTCCAATCCTGTAACCACTGTAAACACAGGCATACAATGAAGAATTTCCAATGAAGGCATCCTGCAGTCATCAGAACCAAACAAAGCAAACATGAACTCAAGCCACAGTTCTAGTTCTCAAATTTTTCCACCATAGTGATTTGTTTATGAGTTTTGAGGGAGTACACACTGCTCAGAAATAAGTCATTCGTGCTGTTGCAGAAATAGCCAGGGATGGATGTGCGTGTTTGGACCAACCGAGGGAACCACAGTTAGTGTGCTTGCCGAGCTGAGTGGATAAACAGAGGATTCATGACGACATGCCCCGCCACAATAATGACTTCTTCACAGAGCCCTCTGTAAAGAAAGAAAGCAGTTCTGTTTTGAAATCCCAAAATGAACATTCTTCCCAGAGATCAGACTATGATGTTGGCCAGCTTCCAATGTATGCTCTTCTCTCTACTTGTCACGCTGTTTTTTCTAGAACCTCCTTCTTTACAATGACTCAGCCATTCATCGTCCACCAACAAGAGATCTACAAATGAAAAAATGATAAGTGCTTTTAAGTAAATCAAAGACTGTGGGGGTTATATCAAAGCCTGTATGGAAATCAGATGCTGTTCATGTGATAATCACTTGGGCTTCAGCATATACTTCTTTTCTATGTACTGAGACATTGCATATGCTTGCTGTACATAATCTTCTTTGTGCAGCTGTCATAACTAATTACATTAAGCTCTTCACAGTTTACAGCACAATTAACTGTGTGGATGCTGGACTCCCTGAATATTTTTGACCAAGAGTATGCATAGAAAGTTGGGGTTAAGGCTGGGAGCCGAACTTGGCAGGTGCACCAGCAGGGGAGGAGCTAAACAGTCGGTTGTCTGCTTGATTGGTTTGTAAATGAAACAAAATGTCACCCTCTCCCTTCTCCAGGAGAGAAAGGTGAAGAAGTTAAATATTACTGCAGTTTACAACGGCTATTGTATAGGATAAGGACAAAGACAGTGGACAAAGACTGAGAACACAAAAAAAAAAAAAAGAGAAGAATTGTGTTGTAGCACTGAGCCCTACTAAACTAGAATTAACATCAGCTCTAAGTAATTTCTGTGGTCTCTAAAGTGGGACTCGTATTTTTTCATACAGTTAAATATGACTGTTTGTTACTCAATCTTGGTGTATCAACAAAACCGTATTGTTGTTGGCTCAAATCATGGAAACATTGGGAAATTGTTATTATTGGAAGCACAACACACAATTATTGCTGTGGAGCTATGTACATGTTGGTCTTAACTTGTTCTTGCCAACTTTTCTGGATTTCCCCTTTTTTTAAATGCAACTATTCTATGAATTGTGGGTAATTCTGTTAAGCGAGGTTGGCTGAATTGTAGGAAGGAGCCCTCAAGCACTTACTGGTTTTACAGTGGGGTAAACCTAATCAGAGCGCGTCAAAGCCTGTGTGTGTATGGAGTGGGATCGGACCACTCACTGTATTGCCATCAGTTGACACTGCTCTGTGTGAAGCTGAAAGGATGATTCCGTGATGGTTCTGTTAAAAGGCTCAGTGGCGTCTCTGTCTTTGGCCCAAGCACTGTCCCAATTGCATTCCTCAGGGGCAAGCTGTCCAATATTATCTCTGCTCACTTTGACAGAGGCCCCTGGAGCCACAAAGGACTTGCTGTGTTGGCCTCTCCTCACCCAGGGCTCATCACGTTTGGTGAGGAGGAGAGGCAACATTAACAAGTGCCCTATTACGCGGTTGCCAGCAAAGAATACACCTGCAGACAACAGGTGTTTATGTCCTTAGTCTCTGAGAAACCTTGCAACATTCTAAAGGAAACCTATCATGGCAGACATTTATTATTTGGCACATCTGATATAATCTCATTTCATTTGAACTTCCAAAGGAGGGGATTTTTGTTCAGAAGTTTTCCTCTCTTCAATTCTTTGAAGACACTTAAAATAACTTAATGCATGCAAGCAAGCACATGTAGATACACAGGCATACTGAGCACGCAATAGCTTGGTTAGGTCAAAATAATGGTCTTCCATTCATCAGGGGGAGTGTCATGACTAAACCTGTGCTGTCAGTTTTCAAAGGAAAACCACACAGTGCCATGTCAGGGAATCTGCAGGTGTATGATCTAAAATATTTAATAGAAAAAAAGTGGAAGGAGTGTCTCTGTGGGGGCTCCAGGACAAACCGTTCCAGTGGGAGGGGACAGGCTCTGCCGTGTAACATTTCTGCGTGGAGGATTAGGGTTGTTTGAGGGGAGATAAGACACCGCGGGATCACAGCGCTGTTAAATGTATCTGCCAGAGCCAGCAGAGGAGCAGAAGCAACGCACGGTCTCTGCCAACATTCCTGGGGATCAACACCAGCTGCAGGCTCCAAACATCTCTCCCCTGCAGCCAAAACTTAGAGAACACCTGATAAGGGAGGCTCAGTGCAGCCTCCCACATCACAACTACTTTTGAGTACTTTTATAAATTTATTTTTGTAACAGTTAGATGAGGACCTCAAAGTGCATGAATGCAGTTTCTCCATATGTTGAGATAAGTTATATTTTCAACTTTATAAGCTGTAGTATGGTGCCACAATATGTAGTTGTGAGGCATGCTGATTCATTTTCATGTTGGTTAAATAATTAAATTAGCAGCTTGGAAGTTATTTGGAATGTCCCAATGTAAAGAGTAACAGCTCTGCAAAAAAATGTTAACATAATTAAAAGCACACAAGTTTCAACATCAAAATATACTTAAAGAGGTTAAAGTCGATATTCAGAACAGCTGCAAACAGATATTTTCTTTGTAAACAGTACGTGGAATAATGGCCTCATTAGAAGAGAATGAAGTCCCACTCCCACTGTGTGTGTTGTTTCTGCCCTTCTCGGTTCTTCGTGCTGACAGCCAGTACGGCTGAACATGCGTGTTAGTGCATATGGTCTTGAAAAATCCCCGGCCCCGGAGGGGTGGGGGTGCTACACGATCACCGAGGGCTTGCGTCATGTGGATGCTCGTTGTTGTCATTACTTGGAATTTCTCATAGGGACAGAAACAGAAACTAGGCACTATAGCTTAAAAGTAGACTACCAAAATGTGTACATCACTTTAATGTCAGAGGTGGGATTGGTAGGGCTAATTTTGCTTGTGAATTTCCCCAACAATCAATCAATCAATCAATCAATTAATCAATCAATTACGTTTTCCTTTGACAGAGATGTTATTCTCTGTTTCCTGCCCAGAAATACAGATTGAAATTAGTGCATTTGTGCATTGTCCCTGTTAAATAAATGAATAAATAAATCAAGTCTCATCTTAACCTATTAAATGCATTCATATATTGATTATTGGACAAGTACAACACAGCTCAAAAGTGTACTTAAGTACAGTACTTGAGTGAATGTTCTTGGTCTCTTTGTACTACTGCAAACATTTAAAATCTCATTCCCTTGATGGAGGAGGATGATGATCATGAGCCTTAGGAGGCTATCTGGGGATAGAGTCTTGTTTTGCTGCTTTGTGCTGCAATGACTGACAACAATGTCATCAGGAATCAGAGGACTGCCAGCATGACTCACGCTCAAGAAAGTATTTGTAAAATGATGAGGACATCTAGTGGATAAACTCAGAAGTCCCTAATAAAAATATCTGCCTTTTGATCCTCTCTCTCACTCACATGCTTTTTCTCTGATATGCACTAAGTGCAGCTGGTATTTTATGATCCATAATGAATGAGAGGGAACCAGTGAGAGCATCATTAACCTATATAAAGCTCCCAGCTGCACAGAGACATGTAAGCGGCAGTGAGGTGTCAGGTGGACCGATGGATATAGTGTTTGCAGGCGTTGACCAGAGGCATTGTGTGTCTGTACTACATGAAAAGGTCCTCTCCACACCTGAGCCAGCGCACTATTTAATACCCTTTGGAATTAAAATGTATCGACCAGCATTCAGAGTACCAGTGCTCATAGATACTCATGTCCTCCAGCTATGAGAAACCCTTGTCTGATCTACTATGATGGGAGCGCTTTGAGAAACGTGGACAGTGAAATGGTTGTTTCAGGGTGAGTCCTCTGGACCTACGATCTCTAGACATAACACTGCTGTTTCTTACTATTTGTATGAGGTCTTTATCTAGAGTTGCTTTGGTGTGAAAGGATGCGTTTGATCTGCAGGTATAGCTGCTGCAGAGGGGAGGTAATATTAAAAGGTCAAATAGAAACAGAGAGACAGAGGTAAGCAACATGGGAGATTAAATGAGTAGATGATGACATAGGAAAGATGAAGTGTAGAGAAACAGGTCAGTGTCAGACAGTGGTATTTCTTACACTAAAGCCTATTAACAACAGGAGCATGAACTACTCCACTTGTTCATTTAGACATATTAAAACTATTTATACAGAAATGCTACTATTCGAAAGCTTTATGCTCATGTTAGTGAAGGCAGCGAGTTCAAATTTAAATACAATCTTTATTTAAGGTGATAGACATCTCCCAAAGGTATAATCCAGTAAACAGCAACACAGGCATTTACAATTCCAGGACAAATAATTCACTTTTACGATAACAAATTGAAGGTGTCTTCTTCAAGATACGTTTCAACAGCTGTTGCCTTTAAATTTGGACAGCGGACGACAAAACCAAATACTCAATTCAATAAATTGATATTATATTATTTACTTAAATAAAATATGTCCATGTCAGTGCTGACGGTCATGGCATTACATTGTGATGATATTCTGTTAATTCACAGTCTGATATCCGTTGCCTTTTTTAAATAATAGCCAGCAAAACCAGCCTTTTAAGAAATCCACTTAATAGGAAATGAATATGATATTACAACTGACTTCACTGAACATTTAAAGACTAAAATACTTTCTTTTAATTTTTGAAAATCACTTTACTCAAGTAATACTGACCAGACTGCCTGTTTAAGGGCAACATCAGGACATCTACAACACTGTGACTGAACATAGACCAGTGTATTTAATAGGAACAGACCCTGTGTTTTCCTAACAAAGATTTCCAAACTATCCCTGTTAGAAATGTGTAATTAACCTCTGAAAGTTTTCTTGTGAGTATAAGTTTTGGTATACAATATTAGCTACATTTTTATTATATAATGGTTTAGATTCAGAGTGAGTTTGAATTTATTTGTGTAAACATTTGGCCAGAATATCTGGTTTTAAAGTAATTTAGAGAAAATATCACTGCCACTCAATAAAACCATTAACTATTCAAATATACCGACAAACTTCTATGCTTGTTTAGGACAGCATTGTTAACAACAAAGATGGCAGCAGATACTAATATACTAACAATGAAAGAGTTCATTAACAAGTGTTAAGACACATTCTGCCTGCGATATATTGAAAACAAAACGTAAAGGCAAGTGCTGCTCAGATGGACTGAAAGGATTCCTCGCTCCTGTTAAGTAAGGCAAGCTTCTTGATCAACTGAACAGTCCATGCAATGCAGCACACTCTTTAGGCATAGATATGTTTTTATGCGTGCTTCATCCTCACAACTTCACAGAGTAACGACAAAGCACTACACAAGCAGCTACTGTTAAGTTACATCACTGACAAAACGCTGCCGGTGTAAAATCTCAGGTGCTAAGCTCTGACTACTTGCTACAGTGTTTTTCCAGTGTTTCTTCACTTCACATCTGTTGCTATTTTCTGTTGTTTTGTCATTATGGTACAATAAAAGTGCCACATTTAAACTGGCAACATTCATTAACAACTCCTAAAGGCCGGATTTGTGTATGTTACTAAAAATCCTTTTTAACGTGCCAACAGTAACAACATCGTGATACCCGTTTTTCTTATTGTTGGGTGGTTTTAAGTAGGTTAGAGGTGTGTTCCTCTTCCGCATTTTTCCAGATGCATAGAACTTCCTTGTATTTTACCAGTTGTAAACTTTAAGCTACATTTGTGACAGTAAGGGGCCAGTTTCCAGGCCAGGAATTAAGCTTAAATGTACTGCAGATTAATTGAAAATAGTCCCAGTTTTGCACTGGAAGGATTTCATGAAAGGAAGATTAAAGTTTCTCTAGGACTAAAGAGGCTTAAATTAAACCTCTAGTTTGAAAGGACCAATACATTTTCAGTCTGTAGAGATGTGAAAAATTAAGTATTTTTCATGCTGCTGTTGTTGTTTTGTCTGTTCTTGTTGTTTTCGGTTCCACTTTATGTGGCTTTTGGAACCAGTCGCAGCTCTCATGAGGAGCTACAGCACAACGCCACAGGTGATTGATGTTAACCTCATTAGTGAGAGCTGAGCGCACTCTCACTAGAAGACTAACACAGCTGACTGAAATTAAGCTTGTTAGTCCAGGACTTTATATGAAGTAAAGTTGTTTAACTTTTTTAAACATATTCAACTATTTTAGATATAAACCTAATTGTGCGTTAATTAAAAGCCTCTACAGGAAACTTGGCCTTAATACTTGCTACGGTAGAATTATTTTATTATTTATTTTGTGCAAAAATAATAATTCTTACCCTTCAGTCACAGACGAGACACACAGCTTTGGAGCACTATTGAGAGCATGGTGTTGAATTATACCTGGCAGGCCAATGAGAGCTGGTGCAGGAAGCGAGGTCTTGCCTTACCCCTGAAGTATAATTATGCCACTTCAATGGTTCATTATGCTTTTCTTTTCTCTTCACCTCAAGAGATTAAGTCCCACACAGAGACTGAAACTCAAATTTAGGGCCTGTAACGAGCCAGCATTGATTTAAAGTTGGGATAAAAAAATGAGTTTGCCACGTTTAGTGGCTGTTTTCAGAACTTTCTGAACGCTACACGAACTCATTAGCTGCAATTAGCTACCATCTGGCCACACACTGAGGAACACAGTGTGTAATCTTTGGGGATGCCAGAAAGTATTTTCTCCCTTTCAATTATCAGGAACAGGGTGTATCCCCATAACCATGAACGTATGAATGGTTCTGAATATAGCTTCTGCTCCCCGTGGAGGAGAAGCAAGGTGCAAAAGTGATGACTTATTAATATAATAATATAATTAATTAATTACTTGTTTAGTTGGACTGTGTTCTTGTTTATACAATAGATAAAGTTGATACAATACTATTTTTAAACAATTAAGCAACTCAAATTTGAATAGTATCTTAAAAAAATATAACATTAAAAAGCAAAATAACCTTGTTGGAAATGACAAATGCTGGTTGGCAACATTTTGGGAAATACACTTATTAATTTTCTTGCCGAGAGTTTCCCATCTGGGATAATAAAGTGACTGAACTGAACTGAGAGTTTGAGCCATACAAAAGCTGAAGTGTAAAAACAACACACTGTGGTTTTATGGGGGTTATGTGCAGGTCTATTTCTTGACTGGATGCAGTTTCTTCTAGCTTCTTGGCTAGCTATTGGCATTTCACTTTTCTTTACCACTCGGGGTGGAGAAATCCAAAATATTTGAATATTTGCATTGCATATTTGTCTATATGTTATAATTGAAAAATTTCAGGGTTCTTGTCATGACAATGAGGTGGCCAGGCAACTTTAACATATGACAGATGGATTTGAATCTGTCAATGTGCTGATTTGCTTATTTGCACACTGCTGCCAAACGAGAACTGTCACGTACATTTCTGAACAGATGTTGGCTCACTGATTTCAGACAGCAAGAAGCAACTGAGTTAAAATAATTGGTCCTCCCTCCACAATCTTTTGGGCCTTTTCAATGACCCATCATGAGCTTTGTGAAGAGCAATCTGAAAAATCGAATGAAGCAGAGCTGTGGTGTGTGCCTCAGGGGAGTATTAGGCCTCCCTGCTGCTGAGCTGTCTGACTGGCCTTAAAACACTAAGTCTCAGAAAGTGTAATCCCCCATAGCTGCATGTGTCGTCATGATTTCCTTTGTGACAGGTATTTTTACACATAGTTGTTTGTTCATAAGCCACTGTATGATCAGGAAATGCAATGTGGGTTCAAGCTTGCACATCTTAAATAGGCTTTCATGCAATGTAGCTCCACAATGTCCATGGAGAATAAAAATTCTCTACGCCTATTACACTCCCCTGCAACTAAATGAGAATATCTGAGGTATAGATTAAGACTTTGACTGAATACTTTTGGATACATAAGCTACTTCCACAAAATAGTTCTAAAATGTTAAATATATCATATCAAAGATCATACAACAAAGATAACAATTACCTCATTACAAAAAATATAGACTAGTAACATTTAGGATCAACTATCCATTCAATTCTAAAATATAGTTTAACTGAGACAGCATAAGGTTGCACAGTGACAGGATGTTCATTTCCCAGATAGAAAACAGCTATACGTTTTACTGTTTTCCTTTTTTCTCTTCTCATTTTGGTATAATTACTGAACAAACAATAACATTGGAAAAAATTCAAATATTGTAAACATGATACCAGTACAAAAGCACATACGTCGCAAGACGTGGTCAGAAAACACGAACACAGGCAGCGCTGGCAGCTTTTACTCCTCCTCCATTGATTTCTCAATCTCCTTCAGCCTGCGGACAAACTCCTGAGCCTCCCTGTCACCGATGCGAGCGTCCAGCATCCTCATGATTGGCTTTTCTGGAGGGGAGAACAAACAGATGTGAGTGGTTCCGACACCTGACACTAATATCTCTATATTGAATGGCTTTTCATGTTATATTGGAGAAGTAATTGGAAACTCAGTCCAACACCCTCTGGTCTCCCAAGAAGCCAAAATTATGAGTGTGTGAAACAAGGAACTTGATACAGCCTGAAGCTACTATGTGTACCGCTGGGTTTACTGCGAGACAGGTGGAGGATGAAAGGCTGGACGCTCTTTCCGGCGGCTGAGGCGTTCGGTCTCCCTGGCCAGCAGAAGTCGCTAAGAGGAGCCACGGCTTCACCGGCGAAGTCATTGGTGGAAAGCCAGTCGTAGTCCATCACAGTGAATGTCAAACACGCAAACCTGTGTCTGTACTGTTCTGGACTGACGTGGCTGGAAGACACAAGACCAAATTAGGCTCAGGGTATGCACAAACAGGAAAAGGAAGAGAGGAAAACAGTACCTACAAGTAAAAGAGTTCGTCGAATACTGGGTGCAGGGTCTTAAGTTTTACTTGCGTGCGTTGACTCTTGGCCATAGGGAACAGGTGGTGAGGACAGAGCTCCACTATGACAAACGGGTCACTCAAACCTGAAAAGGACCAGAAACAGTGAATAATAATAAAAAAATCAACTTTAAAACAACAACCTGCATTTTATTTTGACTGTTACAGTTTTACCGTTAGCATCCAGTGCAAGGATATCTGCAGCATGCAGAATCTCCACTGTTAGTCTTTGCTCCGGAGCATCATAGTAGCACTTCACACTGATCCGACCATAACAGGTATGTTTGAGTGTTTTCTGAAACAAGTTTTTATCACAGAGGATTATTATAACCAGAAGAGAAGTAACATTGAAACGACCTTAAACATGTTGAAATATGGTAAAAGCAAAACTCATTTTGAACTCCCCCCAGCAGAAAAAAGTGAAGGACTTCTTCAAAGCATAATATCAGTCTGCATGTTGCTTCAACTGGCAGGATCTTGTTTTCCAAGAGTCCAGAAAAAGGCAGACTTTCAAGCAGAGGACAGGGTGTTGCACTGTCCAATCAATACACTTCTGTGCTCCTTAAGGCTAAAATGAAAGTGTCAGTCTGGTAAGCGGAAACACACCTGTTGGGAAATCTTCTCCAGATAGTACTGTTCAATCAGCTCAAAGGAGGAACATTTATTCAGCCTAAGCTCTTCATCCAGAACCTAAAGCATTACAGTCAGAAAGGGAAAATTATAAACAACACCTTAGGTAGGAGGACATAAATCCTAAAAACATATTGCAAGAAGTCCCACCTTGTAGTCTCCACTCTTCATGTCTTCCAAGGAAAGACCCTCTCCCTTGACATGCACGAACTGCAGCAAAGTCTGAAGCAATCCAGTAAAAAAAACATTACAACCTTGTGAGCTAAGACTCATCACGTTCATCCTTCTAATTTTAATACAATGAAGTCTCAGCATAGTAGTGAGACATGTTGTTCACACAAACAGCATGAAACCTCTGGCAGGCAAACACAAGATCTGACTGCCAAACTCCAAACTCAGCTCTCTTGTGTAGCATGACTTGACATGCAAATCTGTCATGTCTACCGCCAGCTGGCTAAATTGGCATTAGAATATATACAATAGCTCCCACATTGTAATTCATGAGAGAGAGAGAACTCACTTTGGGGCTGAACTGCGACTGAACGACTTCATAAATATCTAATATATGTTAATGATTGCAGAAGAGCAAGCATAGAGAGCTAATTAAAGGCTGATGGTAACAGTAGCGATGATTATCTGTACAGAGTTGACAAGTCTTTTAAAGCTGACTACTCCTCTTAGTCAAACTATGCCAGACTGGAAATAGCTATACAACTGTATTGTGTGATAAAATGCAGTTACCACTGACCTCCACTGTGTACTGGAAGCGGTTGTAGAACTCCACCTGAACACCCCTGTTTTCTGCAACAGCATCTAGGATCATCCGCAGGAGCAGCTCCCACATGCTTTGGAGAACTCTACAAGGCATCAGACACAATGAGACACCCACACGTTTGTTTTTAGCGGCTCTTCTAATAACACCCCAGTACCCTCACTTAGCCTTGTGTGTGTTTTCACAGATAATAAATTGATATTGTTAAGTTGTAACACAAAACATGTCTGATGGGTATTATTATTATTATGGCAAATATTACACGATTACAGAATCTTATTTGCTGAGCTGTCACAGTATTCACCTGGTCTCACAAAATACTAAGACATTTTATTTAGAGAAGAGGAAACAGTGAGTATGGTTGACATATGGATATGCCTGTTGCGGAACTTAATTCCAGTGTGCTGGCTTCTTCTTGTTTTACAAGTCAAATGTATGCTGACGACACAGTGTTATATTTGTCTGCTAAAAATAGGAAACGACTGGATAGGAGTCCTATATTCTTGTTTAGGTTTCATAATTGTGTACTAAATGTTTTATTTAAACTTTATCGTCAGCTGCACAGGCACAATAAATGAAAAGGAGCAGTTAGGCAGAATGTGGATTTTGCAATTCAGACAAGTTATTAAAATTAATTTGCAATGTCCCTGTCAAACAGAAAATAAAACAAATTCATATTTGTACTGAGGAGAGAGGAGGAGAAAGTAATTACCTAGTCAGATTCTCCTTCACAAGGTTTTCAGTGAGGATGACCATAGTGTCTTGTAAGTATTTCATAAGTGGCGACACAGCCTGGAAGAATGTCAGATAAACATACATTACATACGTACTGGGGCTGCAAACACCATTGATACGTGAATGAATGCTGTAGAGAATCCCTACAAGGCCTTACTTCATCATTGTTAATGGAGTCTGGGGACAGGCTGATGTGCTGGATGTACCTCCGCAACTCAGGCAGCATCTGCAAAGAAATATCTTCTCATACATGGGCATGCAAGTGCAAATGCATACAGCCATGTGCATAATTCAGATACATTAATTGCTTAATTAAACCTTTATTGCCTTTAGGGGAATTTGCTATGCACAAAGAGCAAATATATATATATATATATATATATGTGTGTGTATGCAGCACATGACAATACAACACAAAACCATCAGAAGAACATTCACTAAAAAGCATAAATTGGGAAATCAAGACATCACCATTTCAGACCATGTAGTCATAACTTCTTAAGCAGCTGAATGCTGTGTGGGTTTAATTATGTGATGCCTTTTAGAATGCATCATGGGCATGCTATACCTTCGCCTTGAGGCTAAATGTGCATATTCAGGCCTTAGAAGAAGACGTGGATCTGCTATGATGTTGTGTGCTAACTTCATGGTGTACCGGTCTGTCATGAAAGTAATACATTTTCACAGCTATCTTGTACCCAGTATAACAACCCTGTCCTGTTATTGTTTTGTACAGACAATACTCCTCTCAAAACTAAATACAAAAGGTCAATACACTCTGACTGAAGGTCTTGCACAACAATGTCAACATTGTTCTGTCCTCATTAAAACTCCTAGGTTTCCTTAAAAAGTAGAGACTTATATACACCAAAAGTTTACATATCCTTCCTATGGTGTTAGGGTCCCGACGGACCCGTTTTGAGTTTTAACATGCATAAAAGCACTTCATACATTTGTTTTTTGAGTTGAAACTTTTTGACTTTGTCAGGGACTTCCAGGGACTTTTTTTTTTTTTACTAAATTATAAAGTGCTCTGGTGAAAAAAATGACTTTTGTGGTGTTCGGGTCATTTGTGACCC
>NC_048421.1:12671662-12847388 GCF_013103735.1 Etheostoma cragini
TTAATACACGGGTCCAAAATGACCCGCTAACACTTCAGATGGCAGCAGAAAGCTAACACCAGAGGAAGGATATACAAAATGGTGCAGAGTATTACCCCCCCATGCAAAACACCCAAGCACATAGTGGGCCCTATCTTGCACCAAGTGCTATTGACTTTGTATACCGACACATGTATCATAACCACTTTGCACTCAATACACAGTGGACGTTTCCCTCCACACTGTGAATGTGTTGATGACATAAATGAGGAACTATTAGAGAACTTAAGGTGATGTGATGTTAAACTGCATGTGTCGATGCTATATAACCCAATTGCCCCTGGAGCAGCACTGGAGATAAGAGAAGAGAGAACAGAAGAGCTGCGTTGTCTATGGAGAGGTAATCTCAGTCTAATGTCATACTACATTGCAAAACTATCACCATGCAATCCAAACCTCGTGATTCAGTGAGAGTGAGCCCAAAAAATAATATTTTTTTGGCATTTCTTTATTCACATTTTGTAAAAAAGAAAATCAATAGCAAACTCCTCGTCTGTAAACTGCTTCTGGCATACGCCCATGGATTAAGAGCATGCGCCTAGCAAATCCACCATGATAATAGCAATCCGCCACAGAACAAGCGTGCCTGGCCTGCCTTTAAAGGGATTGTAGTTACTTCAGACCAACCTATTTCAGATTTGCATCGGGCTCAAAAGTTATTTATCCCACCGGTATAACAGCATCAGCGCCCGAGAACCGCCCACAAAGCTACTTGCTTTTGGCATTTGATACTTGAATTTCAGATCATTAAAATAAAGCTCAGTATGTCCTCTGAACTCCATAACAGCAGCAATGGATCACCGAAAGAGAGGACTAATATTACTGGAAGCTTGACCCCCATCATGGAAAAATTAGATGTAAACTTAAAATACATTTTCATAATGTAAATTTTTGAAAAACTAAAAAAGAAAGAAACTGTCTTTAATTCAGATATGGACATGCATTTCTTGAAAGTACTGCTAGTAGAAACCTCACATTGTCGAGTGAAGTACCAAGGTTTTCACTGGCAGTGAGAAATTGCTATATACAGTATTTGTCATACTATCAAGAATAATTGATCTGCAGGTATTCCTGCTTTGAGCAACGCACCTTGTCGGTGAGCAGTGTGATGAGACGTTTGGCTTCTCTCTGCAGGTCCAGGTCCATGTTGAACAGCTGCCCATTGAGAGCTTTGTAAACCTGCTCCTTCCCCTCCACCCCACAGGACTCCTCCATGGCCCGCTCCACACCTTGCCAGTCTAGGTCACGGGGCAGGTGACCCAGGAAAACGCGCACAAGCTCTGTGTTGTTCAGCGCGATGCAGATCTAGCAGAAAGCGAGGAGGAGCAGAAGAGGAGAAACAGAGGGTGGAGGTGGAGAAACAAAGAAGGAAAAGAAGCAGGGCTACAAAGAAGTAGAAGGACGGAGTAGCAAGTGTAAATGATTGATGGCGACAAGAGGTGACTGCCTTTTTGTGTGAACATAGCTGATCGCTTGCAGAGCCCTTTGTGTTACCAGGGAGATCACTTGCTGACATTTAGTTCCCAGGTCATTGCGTTACCTGCACTGTGAAGCTCTTTTGGTCTCGGCCCACCTGGCTCCTCTCAATCTTGCGTGTTATCATCTCAGAGTAGCACACAGCCTCGCTGCAGAAATTCTGTGAAAGATAAAATAACAACCCTGTTATTAAAGTGAAATTCTCAGTATCCCGTAAAATGCTTGGTTAATCCTGCGTGTATGTATGTGGGTCTGCTCAGTGTCATGTTTTGAGGTGTGCTGGATGTGCGTACTTGAGTGTGGCAACACTAGAAGCAGTACTCACGTCTGTCAAACGAGTGACAAAGATGAAGGCCCCCGCAGAGTCTGGCCAGGCCAGCTGGAGCCAGATCTCGCGTACCTGGCTGAAGCATGTTGTCACCTCCACTGCGGAGGAGCTGTGTTTAGCCTTCTGCACACGCTCGAGCTGCTCACAAAACACATGCACAGTTCATAGTGTGTGAATAAAACTGGGGATATGTTTCTCAGGAGTTCACAACAACCAAAAAAACAAAAAAACTAAAACAAACCTAAAACGAGTAATACTTTATTTCAACTACCTATTTTGCATTTCTAAGGATTATGTAAACTGTTCATACATGATTAAATACTAATTATAACACACTAATATGTAGTTGTGTCCAGCTTTAAATAAATTCCTTTGAGTGTTTAGAAATGTATTTGCCAACAACTCTAACTACTATGACTGTGTGATGCATCTATAACTGATGTACTGTTAATGAATGCTTAATAACACAATTTAACACAGTTGTAATTACATATCGATTTCTTAAGCAGTTTTTATATACATTTACAGTACATAATAGTTTAAACCTGCTTGAGGATGATTTGGACATATGTATAAACTGTTAATAAGTACTTTAAACTTGCTGAGGAGTTGTTATGAATAATTTAAGGTAAATTCATACTTTTAGCACACTAGTAGTTATAAGCCAATCAATAAATATTTTTGTGTTATCTAAAAATGCATTAGAAAAACAAACATGTTGGGATATTACAAAGAATTTTCCATTCTGAATGTATTAATAAATGCTTTATAACACTGTAACTGTAGTAAGAAATTAATGAATAAGGGTATCTTGTAATTTAAAAAAATCAAATAAAAAAACACTTCAAACGTGCCCTCCTATCTGCTAACAACTACATTATAGTATATTTGAATGGCAGAAGACTCTCACATTGTCGGTTTCCACTGCTTTACGAATTCTGTCACAGGATCTGTCATGAACAATCTGCAGCCACTTATGAATCGAGGACTTGAACCAGTTATGAAAGCTTGTCAGGGCCAACATTTTAGAATCCCTGTTAGAGAAGAACACACATCTTTTTTTAAATAAATTTAAAGCAGACGAAAAGGTTGAAGTCTCATTTCCTGGCTGACATTTCAACCAAATAACCACCAGTCAGAGCCTTCTAAGCTGCTGTATGAATTGTCATGAGAGTCAAATTAATAACCAACTTGAGAGGAAGAAACTCCCGAAAGCCTTTGAGGATTTTCAAGGACATATAGAGCTCAAAGATGGTTTCTCCCATGGTCTGAGTCAGTCTGGAGCTCTCCTGCTCCAGAGTCCCACAAACCCGCTCCATTGCGACGTTTACGTCATCCGCTACCTGCAGGATCGAATAAAGTGTGTGTGGGTTCACATACCTGAGTCAAAAGGAGTTACAATAAGACAGTTTGACTCACAAAAGGCTTTTTAAGACTTGTTTTCCCGAGTTCTTTTTTTCAAATAAATTTCAAAGACGTACCAGTTTCTCCAACTGCCTGTACGATATGCTGAAGAAATCTACTTTCACTGCACTGTGAGGTCAAACAAACAAAGGATGAAATACCATTAGCCCAACAAAAGCCCAATCAATGTTTCTGTGCTAAACCACAACATTCAACATGGTCTTTTTCTTGATGAGATATATAGCGTTGATTTTCACCTGTAGAAGAGTTTGTTGTAGATGTTCTGGGCTCTCTGTACGTCTGCACACGTGGCATCAACCACCTGCACCAGCTTCTTCAGCTGCTCCTCCAGAGACTATGTTGCCAGTACAAAATGAACAACATTCTGGATAGCCACTGGATTCAAGCCACAGTCAGTAAAATTTAGAAAATGTAGTGTGATTTTTAACATTAGGAATCAATATAAACGTACCCCCTCCCCTGGTTTATATCTTGCAATTAGGCTCTCGTACCACTCCACGGTCCCTTTCTGTTGAAGAAATTACACAAATTAAGAAGGTTGAATGCGTTAACTAAATTTGTCCTGTGGAGGACATTACTGTAGTTAATTTTCATGTGTGTCCTTCATGCTGCTTCCATACAATACAGACACATGCATGGACCAGCTAATCAAGCCATTCATCTACAGCAGCGGTTATCAACCTCTTTTAAGACCTTTTAAGGACCACTTAACTGAGAAGGACAGATCCCCTGCTACATATATTGTATAAAATTGAGTTGCATATTAAACTGGGCCTACAATAAAGTGTGTGCTGCCTAAAGCCTTCATAAATACCTTTTTAGTGTATAGAATAATAAGCTATTAAAATAATAATTGTTGGCATGATTTTAAAAATTATGTTTTAATGTTATACATACATGAGACACAGTGAATCCTTAGGATTAACTGTATCTGTGACTACCTTACCAATAGGCAGGTAAGCCCATAATCAATGTTTTTTTTTTTCTCACAAATTGCAAACATTTTTTAGTTTTTTATGTTTAAATGTTTGAAAAAAAACTGTCAAAGAATTAACAATATTTTGGTGGACCCCCTGCAGTTACTTGGAGGGTCCCGGACCCACTGTTGGAGATCTCTGATCTATAGCATACAATACATCTAGTGTATACAAACTCCACTGGGTTACTCTCATATGAAACAACTGTAAAACAAATGTTTGGTTTTTAATTGTCATGGTTACCTTGGCAGCAGTAGTGATGTCCAAATGCAGTTCATTTCGAAGAGGACAAACAGACTTAAACGCTCGCATGTTCTGCATGTAGCCAATCCCCCTGGCAATCAGAGATGGTACAAGACTAGTTTCAGGTCACGTTTCATATCATATTGTTCTTAGATTATAAAATATAGAATACGCACAAAAGCTTCAATCTAACTAAATTCTTTCCACTTCAATTGTATGCAGGCTTCTGAACTGTCTCTGCAGTGGAGGAGAAATGCAATTTCAACTGTTAGGTGAGTCACTGTGTGTGTGTGTGTGTGTGTGTGTGTGTGTGTTTCTGAGAAGTGTAGAAAAGCCATCTCCCATGAGGTCTTGAACACTGGGCAGAGCTGGACTTTTTACTAGTAAAATTAGTCATCATGAACATTAATAATAATCTTGATTTTACTGGCTAGCATTTACAGAATCTTTAATTTTGTGAAATTCCCTGCTCTAACTTCCTTCTATTGTGCAATGGTAAGTCAAAGCTAAGGCCGTCTGTCTAAGACTTCAAGATTCTGTGCAGAATATCTCTGCTGTACGGAGCAGATTGGCAAGTAAATATATCCATGGTTTTCCATGGATTGTTTCTCATGATTTTGTGACACCTGGTCGCGTAAAACATGACAAAACTGGCAATCCTTAAACCTCACCGTGGATCTTCATGTTTCTCCTCAGGATGAATGCTTATGATTTGGGGATTTTCCCAAGCTAAAAGTTCCACAAGCACTATCAAAAAACATATCTAAATATACTACAAACTTCAATTTGCTGAGCACATTCGAACTTTAAAATGGTAATCCTTTCAGTTTTGATGACTGTATGGCTCTCATACCAGTGTGTATGACAGGATTTGGTCAGTGATTTTACAAGTGGAATGGAAGCATATAATCATACAGGCTTGAGACCACAATATGTTGCCGCAAATAACAATAACGATGTTTAAGGTTTTATTATACAAAAGAAATCTGTGGTCAGGAACACATTTTTAACATTTTGAAATGAGTAATGAGCAATGATAAGGATATTTCTGTTTGAGTTGGGAGCTCAGCACTGCCCACAGTATGACTGACTGGTTGAAGTCTCTCTGTGTCTGTTGGGGTGAGAGGTTGAGCCTGTACCTGGTATGGCAGAACATGCTGTTGTTTGATGTGATGTGATGGCAGTGTGACTTTACCTTAGCATGAGCTCGTAGCGTGTAATGGCAGCAACACTGGTGCAGGGGAAAACCTGACGCATGTTCTTCATCAGGCACAGGCAGTGCTCTGTGTACAGCCTGAAGCTGTCTGAAAGCTGCCTCTCCTGGACACAGGAAGGGCCCTCAGTTATAGCTTCAAGTACACTGGGTGTGAGACATTTTTGGCTGGACCAAAAACCTTGATGCATGTCAGTGGAAGAACTGAGCTAATGAGGTGACTGTTTCCTGATAATGAAAGGTATTTGTTCCTACTGAGAGGCTGATGGCTGACAACCTACCAGGTCTCCCCTCACAGCGACGGGGTCCCACTCTGCATCGATGGTCCTCAAGAGGCGCAGCAGGAGGGAGTAGCACACCCTCTGGGTCCGATGGTGGCTGCTGTAGCACTGCCAGCGGCTGGGTTTAAAAACAAAACATGCACCTTTTGACTTTATGCTTAATTTTTCATATTTGGTTTGATCAATTTTATACCTCCATTAACACTCACATAATGGCCTGTTGGAGAGGTGAGAGATCAGTTTGCACAGCATGGTGAGTCAATACAGTCCATGCTGGAGGACAAACTTGCCCATTCCAGTTGTATGGCTCTCTCTAGAATTATATGTGGTAGATAACCACGTCAGTTCAAGTCTTCTACAAAATGGCATACATCCATGAACGAATAATGAAAATTATATATATATATATATATATATATATATATATATATGTCTGTATGTATACATAATGAACTACAAATATCTGCATTAAACTCACTTTAACATGAGCGTGCTCATACTCCACAATCTGACTCAGCAGTTTCTTGTGAATGGCGACATTTGAGTCTTTCTTAGACAAAGCTGTGTCTCTCTGAAAGAAGAAATCAAGTATTAAAAGTCATAATTCTTTGTATCCTATACATTCAAAAAGAAGAGGATACTTAATCTGAACACACTAACCTGGCTGGTGAAGAGCTTCAGTATCAGGTGACATTCTCCCTGAACTTTGGACGTACTCGATCGAGGCTCCAGCTTAAACCAGGTGTCATAGCCGACAATAGGGATTTCCTGCAAAAAGGAAACCCATTGGATTAACAACATTGACATACTTCCAGGAAAATCCTACACATTGTGTCCTTCGAATAATCTATTTGTGGTTGTGTTTGATTTGATTAGCTCTGTCTAGTGAACTTTAAGTGCTTACATTCAAGGGGATGTTGATGCATCCGAGAAAGTCATCAGCGTTCTCCTCGGAGCCTGATGATGCAGATCCATTGGAACGTACTGACTTTGCTATTTGCTTAAAATACCTGACAAGAAAGAGCAGCGTGCAACGAAAAAAGGAATCTCATTTGTCACAGGTTGAATTCACATGTAAATGTACTGTGAGAGCTATAACCTATAAATTTAGATTTTTAGTAGGCATTTACAATTGCTTAAGCTTTCATCCATCTTACAATTAGTGCATCAACAGAATGAGTTTCATGTGCTAATGGGAGTTGGCTATTTCTCAGATTTTTTAGAAACTAGAAATTGCACATTTTCCAGCACAGGTTCATAATCCCTTCTCTCTGTGAGAACTCTGTGTGTTCCTTATTGGCACTGGGCTTTCCTGTATGTTCTGGTTTAAGATTAAAGGTGAAATATCAAATGATCCCCTACAATTACCAAGCAAGTTGGTGTCACTAGTTTTTAGCAAATATAGTTTCTTCATTCATAACTTGCAACTTTTGGCTTGATTCTAACAGAAATTACCCTTTAATTGACATGATTGAATGAGATGCAACTAAGACAGTCACATCATTACACTTGATTACATTCATGGTAATTCAGAATTACACAACATTGTTTCTTCTACCTGCCCATTCCTCGAAGTCCACTGACTTCATTGAGCTTTTTGCAGGCCTCGGCAACAGACACATCATCGTCATGATCCCTGAAGAAAAGAGGAGGATTCAGAGGTTTTTACAACCTCTCATTTCCTGCATGGACATGCTTCAATAACTTTGCACAACAATGGACAGATCTGAAAAGGGAAGAAGATCTACAATCTGGCCCCATTCAAGAAAAGCATTAGCCTACTCAACTTTTATTGGGGTCAGGAGTGAGCTCTTGATCCCTTTTACCGGACCTGAGAAAAGCCGCTATAACAACTAATTAATGACTGTTCCTTTTGTTAAGCCACACAGCTCCCAGTTTGTCACAAAGTACAATTTTACAGTTTGGAGCCAAGTAAAAAGGCAACTTCATTGTCAAGTATAAACAAAATCAATCTTTATTTTCTCCATCTGACTTAAAAAGACCTTTTCTGTTTGCTAGGCGACTGAAAAACTGTGACTGCAAAGTGAGTGTGTTAAAAAATGTTTAAAAATTGTCATATTATTAAGATTTGATTTTAAATGGTTTTGCCAAGTGATTTTAAAATCAAGTATCACAGCTAAAGACATTTGTTGGACCAGTCTTTTTATATGCGTATACAGTATTCTGTATGGATTTCTTTTGTCATCTGTGATGCAAGAAAATAGATATTATATATTACAGCAAATTAAACCTAATCCAAATAAAAATAAAATCAATAAAAAGGGCTATTATGAAAATTGTTAAAAAATCCTTCTTTGTCCCTTTGGCATGGTTATATTCAAGGGATTCACGGTGTTGCTGCATACTAATCTTACCATATGTCAAGATGTAAGAGGTCATTGTGGACATCATCTATGTCACTGGGGAAAAAAAAAACAATAAAAACACAGGATAATTATTAATTGAATTAGTATTATAAACACTAACAATAAACACACCAATCCTTTAGTGATCCTTCCACAGAGATGACACTGTACTGCACTGGTCACATATCTAACAACTTTAGTGTGAAAGAAATGGAACTGTGAATCCTGCATGTCACACATATCACAATGTTCAGCACTGTGCTAAAGGTTAAAGTGTTGTACTCACAACACAAAGTGTTCGTCCCACACGGGGTTGAGAGTCTCTGGTTTGACCTCAGTCACCTGGATACACACGGCAGGTAACACCTCCTTGGTGCTGGAGCGTTTCTCCAGCTTCTCCTTTCTCTTCCTGAAGCTAAACTTCCTCTCCTTCTTCTCCTCCATCTCCCGTGGGCTCTGGCCCAGCAGGATTCCCAGCATGCAGTAGGGGTCACTGTACCCTGGCAGGCCACGGGTTAACACATAGAAAGGGTTATCACACACACACCAAACTGTTTGTATAATCGTGAGGATGATGTTACAGCAGTGAGAAGAGTGAAGCCTTTGGGCGCATTTGTGGTTTCAACCAGTCTTGTGGTTTGGTGCTCAGTAAACCAGCAAAAGCAAAAGGAGTGCAACTGGTAGACAATGGGCTGAAATTAATATCATCTTCAATGGACAGGTAGTTGGTTGTGGATGGCGTAGGTGACAAAAACCTGCAGCCATTTTGGACAGACAGAAACAATACAGGAAGTCCAAAACTAGCTAGACAACATTTTATTAATGTTTTATATATTTTTTTAAATACTTAATCAGGTATGCGTTGTCCTTGATGTGGTTGATATGATGACGCGCAGGGTTTAACAATGTGTTCATAGGACAACATACATACCTGTGTATTGCACATATACTGTACATAGTGGATATGCATGTCATTTTTTTTAGAAAGGTCATGTAAGTACCATGGCCACCCAAACCTTATTGCCATCTCTCATTAAAAGAAATACTATTCAAATACCACCCCCCATTATGCAGCTGTCAAATAATTACATGCATACTGTACATACAACGAGAGATGAAAATAAGAAGGAATGCATGCAAGATAATCACACCAATGATGTTGGGTATGATATGTCAATTAGAATATGGGACTCAACATTTTAACAGCTTAATTTTTTATGTGAATCTGAAATGTTAAGTTAGAAAGTATAGAATTATCTAGTGCTTGAGATATCTCACCATTTGCATCCTTGGCCATAAGACTCTTTGCTTTCATGACAGAAACTCTCAAGGAAAAACTGGCCCGCTGTGAAAAAAGCATATTTACTGTCTGTAAAAAATCAAGGGCATGCATTTTGATACATTACAATGCTCCTGTATCACCATTTATGTACACATCAGCATGTAGAGTAATAATGTGAAAAATGAATTCCTGATTGCTTCATTAGATATTTTACATGCAATAGCTGTGTGAGTCACAACCTAGAAAAACTCAATGTTCCACCAGAAACAAAATCATCATCATCATCATCATCATATATATTTATCATGAAGGAAAGTTAGAAAAAGTAACATCACATTACAATATAAAAACGGGCCTGACTCAGTTTAAAAACTGGTTTTCAGCAGGTTCCTGTTCTGCAGAAACATAAAACATGGTTACAGCACGTCAGGACAAACATTAATACAAGACATCGATATAGAAAAATAGATTTCGACAAATGAAATCCATAATACAGTTACATAAGGACAAAGATATTTATACAAAACATCAGCAGGGCAACGCAATTGCAAAAAATAACTATAGAGAATAATTAAATAGCAAAATACTTTCACTTTGGTCACAACATTTCCAGCTGTCTTTCATAACGGCTAACTTATGTTGTCCTTAACAGACATATTTGAAAGGTCTCTGGCAGTCAAGTAAACAACACACAATCATACAAAATGGGGCTTTCAGGTGTTGCAAGTCTTACATCTGTCTACTCTCCAAGGACATCGGATTAGTGCGCTCCACTGTTTCTCTCCTAGCCATGCTTTAAGCTCATTACTTTCAAGTAGTTTTCAGGAGAAAATACAAGGAAATACACTAAAATACCAACTGTGGCTACACAACAGAGGAGTTGTTGATGCCTCTAAATGTGCACTTTGTGACCACTAAGTTCATAAAGTTCACATAAATTCATTCTGTTATCTATTTTATTACCTTAATAAGATAATGACTTAAACGGTACCTGAAGCTTTACATCTTTTAGCAAATTTACCACAAGTCACATACCGTTGCAAACCATGTTGTGTGTCAATTTTTTTTCTATTGTTCCATTTCCCAAATGCTTTCCATTTCCCTCTGTATATGACAATATATTAGGATATTCTTTTAATTTTAAGATATTCATCCCGAAATCACTGTAATGGACCCAAAGTCTGCCTGGAACATGACTGGAAAATTAGATGAAACTTTATAACTGTATAGCATTAATTAAAAAATAGAAACTACTGTAATATAAATTCTTCCTTAAGACAACTGATGTCAGCTGTCACTGCCACAGTGTGTCTGAAAAATACTGTTTTGGCAATATTTGAATAAAATGTAGATCATGCACACCTCACCTTGGATTCTTGAACTTTTTGGAGAATGATTTCATGTTCCTCTTCGCTCATATCAAATGCCTTGGATGGTCAGAGAGTAAGAAATAAAGCTGAATAAATATTCTAGAAACACTTGATTTCTTATTAAAATAGGATAGATAGATAGATAGATAGATAGATAGATAGATAGATAGATAGATTGATTGATTGATTGATAGATAGATAGATAGATAGATAGATAGATAGATAGATAGATAGATAGATATATTGATACATAAATACCTTTAGCAGGTAAGCAAACAGCTCTTCTTCACTTGTCACATGTTCGGATGAAGGTACTCCTACCCGGTTGACCACCGTGTACACCGCTTCCTCATAAAGTAGGTCCAGCTACATCAAAACACACTCCACTTAGTACTAACCCTTCCAAAATGAATGTTCCTTTGCTTTCATGCTTTCTGCTCTGCTGCACATCGAAACCAGGGAGAGTTCTGTTATTATGACTTTTAAAATGTAATCCCTGCTAAAAAAAGATGAAAAAAGAGAAGCCGACGCACCTCTGTTCTTCTGCTTCTGTCAGGAATAAAGGCCTGGTCCACGTGCTCTTGGGGTGGCGGCACTGTGCAGGCCCCTCTTTGGCACTGTTAGGGGTCACAAACAGTTCAGCCAAACAAAACATGTCTTTCTTATGAGAAGAAGAGAGGGGAAGCTGAGGTCGCAGTAAGACATTATTGACAGTGGACTCTCAATCATCTCTTTGAAGTGTGGTAGTTTAGTCCAGTGGTTCTTTATTTAGGGTGGGACCCCCTCCAATGAACCTCAATCCAAATGTGGGTGGTTGTGAGATGATTAATGGGGTAGGAAAGAATAATAAATAACAAATGTGGATTCAAATTTTGGACCTTTTTTCTAATCTTTACTTTTGGGAAGTATTGGATTTCTTTTTTTACCACATCGGGTCTGAAACACGTATTTGGGTTTAAGCCTTTGTAACATATTGTATAGTATAAGCTTATTACTGTTATTTTTTAAAACAATTTTTTAATTTTTTAATGCCTTTATTTCATAATGATAGTAGATGGAGACAGGAAATGTGAGGAAATAAACTAATGGAATGCACCCTAACCTTTTGGCTATATTAGTTTGCCCTGTCATGTGGTTATTGTGTGAAATATTTATCTGAAAAGTTATTGGTCACTGTAGCTGTCAAATAAATGTAGTGGACTAAAAACTCCAGTATTTTCCTGAATGAACCATGTAGTTTAGAGTATCTTTCCACTACTACTGCACCACACAAAATCAGAAGACTGACTTTAAATTTAGACATTCACACAAAGGAAAAAGGGCAACATATTGAAGTTTTTGGAAGATTATTTTGTGTTTTACCAATTTTGACATGCAGAGTGGATGTTCCTTAATTTTTGATAATGACTATTAATGTGTTGCCTGATTTTTAAATCTTGTCAAAAAGCAATTTGGAAATGAAGACATCAATTGTTCTCAGCAAAGATGTTAATAAAGCATCATTGCCTTATTAGCATTGGCAGCAGGAGAAGCTGGACATAGCCATCGACAGCAGCTTGTCATGGCTGAGCTTCCAGTCTTCTGAGCACCCAACTCAACCCGGCCCTTCTGTCTATACAAGTCATACTGGTACTGAGGTCTACTCGCTACAGTACATGAACGTGTTTCAAGGATGTAACAGATGGGAAGTTGAAAGTTGGGTGGGGGTTACCTCAGCCTGGGCAGCCCGCAGCATGTTCTCCTGCTTCTGAAGGATGGCATTCACACGCTCAAAGAACTCCAAGCTCTCCTCGGAAATCCTGCCAAGAAGAGAAAGCGGATTGACAAATCATCTCTAAAAAAAAAAAAAGAAATAGAAATACATCCATTTAGGAGAAAAGAAATACGTGAAATGCATGCTGTGTCATGGTAAACAGATACATCATCTCATCAGTCTAATAGAATATTTCTGGATCGCAGTTAAAAAACAAAGTGGGGTTCAGTGACATTGATGTGATCACACTGCATCCTGTTTACAGACACTTTGGAGAAGTGTCAGTCAATGACAATTAGTTTTATTTTATATGTTGAATTATTAGACTCCAATGCCAGCAGTTCAGCTCCTGATTAGCTATTAAATACCTTCTTATCTCATGCACTGAAAAGCAAAGCCGGTCTGGAATAGCTCTCAGCAATCCCACATGCCTGCACTCTGTGTGAACCTTGTTAATCTACTATGATTGGGCTGTGTGCAAAATGCAAATGATGTTTTCTGTTTCCTCCAGGTGTGAGTGAATCCCGGACTCTCTCCGGCCCCAGTTGTCATGGTGATACAGGCAAATTCCGGGAGGGAGTAGCTCGCTGAACACATTGGGAATCCCCCCCACCCTCTTCTCCACCACCTCTTACTCCTCCCAAATCTCACAGTGGGTTTCTTCATCCTGGTCTGTATGGAGATCACCTGGGCAGGCAGCAGCTCAGATGTGAGCTGTAGCAGAACTGTTTGGATTAGCCACGCTGTCTGCCTAGAACTACTAGCCCCCACAGCTCCCACACCTCTCGGCTTCTGTCTCATTCCTCATCTCTTAGCCAACGTCGGCACATTATACAGAAGAGTTGTCCACAGAGGCCCTGTCATGCTCCTTTATTAGCTTCATCGCAGCAGGCGTGTGGCAGCCCATCCCAGCACCCACTGGCTCTTGCCATGGTGGGGGAGCGGATGGCAAATCTCTGAGGTATTGATGAGAACTAATGGCAGTCATGCTGACAGAGTCGGTCAGGTTTTCACTGGTGTCAAATGCAGTAAAACTTGAAATCTGGATGTATTCTGTTAAAGGATGGAGTTTAATGTTCTAATTTGTTAGCATTGAAACTATTTTGCAACAAAGGCATGCCTTTATATTTTTGCCTCATTGGTACACCATGCTGATCCAAATATGAGGTGCTATTCTGATCTCAAACCCCTCAGTCAGTGTTTGAAAGCTTGAAGCCACAAGGCAAGTCTCTGTCATATCTGTGAATAACTCCACAAACAAAGCCTGTTCCGCTTACAAGAGAAGCGCAGCTTAGTTTTTATCAGTTTTATTTGCAAATATAGTGTAAATAAGCTTCATTTGATTGTAATACTTGTGTTATGAGCAACACAATTCCCTCCACATCAGTTGTCAATCGTCCAGGGCATCCTCTTATCCAGAAATCTGTCCTATTTTTTATCAGTCAGATTGAGGATTTGTCCACACAGTCTGGTAGCTTTTGTTTTGAGGTTTGAAACGATAAGAGCAGAAATAATTCTCAAATGATGCAAATCCAGTCAATCCTGATTTGATGCATCTAAAAAAATATGATGCCGTTCTCTTTTAACCTTTATCTGTCATGCATACATGTGCACGTGCATGCATGCAAATGCACACACACACACACACACACACACACACGCGCACACACACACAAACTTGATGTTGCTAAGAAACAGGTCATTTTTACTGCCATTTTATATCATTTATTTTCAGAATTTATTCAATTATGTTTTCATGATTGGAGAGTAAACCAGAAGGAAAACTTGAATAAAAACATGAACACTGAACTTCTGTTTGTGAGTGTTTAAACATGACTAATTGTGAGTGTGAAAGTGACAGCAACCCCTCACTTCAAACTTCAATTGAATATGGCAGTGTATGTAGTAATTAATAGTGCAGACATTAATGTTGTCCGCAGCATGAAAGGTAATGTGACGTCTGTATGCGTTATAATCAAATAAGCAATTATAATGTGATTGATCACGGTTGTCGGTGCGTAATGTTAGCCTGCGGCTCCTATCATTACATAGGATCTTCATGACAAGGATCCCCTCCTGTTTGTTTTACTCTAATTACACATTTGTTCAAGCAACAAATGTGAAAAGAACCTAATGTGGAGGTATGATTGCAGAATTTCTTTATTCACACACACTTGTGAAAGAAACTACTTCAAACTACTTCAAACTACTGCAAACAGAACCGAAGCTTAGTTGGAAATGATTACTTCTTGGGTTCTTCACAATGGTGACTAACAGTTTTCACTTCCTCAACGTGCTGGAACACAACACATTTATAAACAGGCAAAGGGCAACTCCAAGCTCTTACATGATCCCTGACTACAAGAATGCCTTACTTCTGATATAATGTTCCTCCTGTTTTATTTATCAGACAATATTATAGGTGAGGTGGGGGAAATTGATACAGCCTTGTATCACAATACTTTCCTTGGCAATACTGTATCGATACACAGATGCCAAGTATTGATCGTTTGTCTAGCAGAAAATCTCACTTTGCAGCATTACAATTAGTTTGAGACAAACAAACAGAGAAATGTATATTTTTAGATAAAACAGATGTTGACAAAGTCAATTAAGGCAATAATATGGAATTGTGCAATAAGTATTGTGATCATATCTTGTCGTAAGGCCTCTGGTTATTCCCACCCCTCAACAATATAGTACTTAACAGAATCATTTTGCTATAAGTATTGCTGAGCTAAAGGAAAATGACTCCTGGATACAGTATATCTGACAGTATTAGGTTATATCATAAAAATAATAGTATTGTATAATTTGAAAATACCAAAACCAACAATGAACTGATCCTGCCAATATGTATTGCCTCATATTTTGTATTCTTCTGTGCCATTGAGCTCCCATTGTTATCCAAAAACTATTAAAACACATAAATGAGCCACACTGTTGAATATCCCTTCAAGACAATGAACACATGCACTATAGTTTATTTAAAGTGAATCACACATACAACATTTGTTTGCCTTAAATTCTTGCTTATAGGCAATGGGTCACTAGATGAATCCAAGGTGACGAAAGAGGATTAATTGGAGAGGGAAAAACACAAAGCAGAACAATCATTTCTTGAACTTTTTTGTAATCTGTGTTTTTTGTGAAACAGGTTTTACTGCTTCAAGCCTCTAACAATTGTTTAAATGATATCTGAGTCTGAATCTGAGATATTTAGTGGGAAAATCACACTTTGGTAGAACAAAAGGCACAGGAGCACCAAAGGCCTATTAATCCTTGGCTAAAAATAGTCCCCAACAAATACACAGTTTACTCCTCTTTGATTAGTGATTGCTAAAACTACAGCACGCAGCAATTTTAGGGCTTGGGGCTGATTGCCACACAAAAGCTAGGGAGATCAGGCAAATATTGAGTCGCAATAACACATATTGGTCTTGGTGTTTTAATGAGATTAATTGACAAGAAAAACAGAATAACACCAGCGTTTTCGTTTAAATTTATAATATGTATCGTTAATATGAATGAGCTGACAATCCAAAACAGAGTGAGGCAAGTGTAAAATATGAAGTCCAGCGCTGTTGACAGATGGAAAAGAACAGTCAATTACGCAAACAATAATAATCTAAAATATACAATTTAAATATAAATCCCTGTGTGCTATAGAACGCCTGGTGATCTCTGACATTGTATTGTGCATTTCCACAGGCTTAATAACTGGCTCTCATAGAAGCAAACACATAATTTTCTCTGAATTAAAAAGTTCACCTCCAACATGCGGGTCTCTGGTATGAGAGCTCAGCTTCGACAGCCGGCTGTACTACTGGGTCAACAACTGTGGACCTTGCCGGAGAACAGTGATAACGTCTCTGTAGGCTAGCTCTTCACACACAAGCTACGGTCTGCACACTACTGTTTAGCTACCTTTTCCTGCTACAACTGAAATCCCAGGAGACAGTGCGAGGAAAAAGCTAGCCTTCAGTGACGTTATCACTGTGCAAGCCACAGACACCATTTATCCCGTTTCCATGTAGTTACATAGCTACCAATATGGTCATAGCTGCTACAGTGCTCAATTACCTATTTTTGAGGCGGAAATAAACTACAATTTGTCGCCGCAAAATGGAGGACACCCACCAGACCATTGGGTGCTCGGGATTAGGGAGCTACCACACAGATTAACACTGCCAAGCCTACTACTGAATGGATGATCTACAAATACACACGGAACAGCTGCGTTATGATTTTCACAAAAGCCTGGCTGAACTTACATCACTGACGGCAGCTAGCAGCTAACCACTAACAGCTAACCGGCCAAGCTACACACTGGCAAAATTGAGACAAGGTAGGTGGATTAAAACAATGTCTGAGTTCAAAACGCAATTTATCACCTAAGGGCCCTGTTTAGGTTGTACCGACTTATTGCATTTTGTGTCTGTTAAGAGGCACAAAGGCACTCTAAAACTTGCCCCAATAACTGCCATTTAGCTCAGTGGAAGCTTGTATACATGCTGCAGCTACTCAGTGTTGCCTTCACCGATTCAGGTCAGGTTGTTTTCCCCAATCGAAAGTACTTGCATATCTATAGTGATCAAGATTAACATAAAAATTCGCCATAATTCTCCTTTAAGCAAGTTAATCACTTAATTAGTGACGATTCGGCAGGTTTTCTAACAATGATCCACAGCCTGCCTCTAATGACAAGGTTATGTGCACAGCTGAGACTCCGTGGGAAGGATGTAGCACCAAGGAGCTGGCATGGAAAATGAGAAAAAAGGTGAGATACTGACAGGTTGAATCAGTCTTTAATAAAGAACACAAATAAGGTCCTATTGGAGCATATTTCACATTAAATTGCATATATTATAACAATATAATAATAAATTCTGAAATCAATAAAACATTCTGGGACAGGATCAAGAATATGCATTAAGTAACAAACACTCACGAAAAATGGTCAATCAGTCCTTCAAATTCAAAATTGCTCCAAGAAATGCAACAAAGCATCTGAGGTTATCTTCCATGTTAAAAATAGACATCGTCGTCAGTACAAGTATTAAGTTCACACAGCAGCAGCCTGTGTTTAGGTTGCTATAGAAACCTCATGTTACTATTGGCTTCAGATGAAGCTTCAAAACAAGACTGAAAAAAACCAGATGAATGATATTAATTGTGCCACTTTATTTGTTGCTACGAGGCAGAAAACTTTACAAGAAAAAAACGACTAAACCTTGACAGAGATCGGACAAGATCAAATCCACTAATCCTGTTTATTCTCCCCCAAGATCTCAGCGCTGTCAAGCTAATGGTAATGCATGACATTAATCGATACATTACAAGAGAAACCTAAAGAGCCTACAGACAACAACAAAAAAGAATAGGACAAAAAATAATACATACGTACAAATATACAGATTACATATCCACATATAAAGTACATACATAAATACAGACACACATATAGTACATGCATACAGTATTTACATAAAAACACATAATAAATGATAAAAACACATAAATCATGGGCTGTGGTCAAACAGTGAGCAGTACATTTGTCTAGTGTTACTTAATTGATTAATAGTTACTTCTTTCAAATAACTAGCCATTGCAATTTTACAATGCCTAAAGTATTGCTTCTTTTTCCCAACCAACAGTGCAAAACCCAAACAATATTTAATTTACTAGAACTTAGGACAGGGAACAGCAATAAATCCTTACATTTGGGAAGGGGCAAACATAAAATATGAATAAACCCATTTACCCATTACTTTCATGTATCACACTCGCACACGCATGCAAACACACACTCTCACACACACACACACACACACACACACACAGTGACGTCTTTATGGCTCAAGCAAAAGAAGAGATGTGCCGTACTATGGTGCACTCATAAGTTGAAGGAGACTAATGGACATTAGAACCATGTGGTTTAAACTGATGCACAAGAAAACAGTAGCATTTGTGATGCCCCCAGAGCCTGACTGTGCATGTAATAGTGTGGTTGATGTGTCCTTGGGGGAGAGACAGCTTGTGCGTTTCCTGCTCACAGCGAGGTACAACTCTGGAATAAATGTCAAACGCATTAAAACATTCTGTTGACAAGAAATATTGACCTGTGGCTTCAGCTGGACAGCCAGCCGAAAACAAATGAATGACAGACATGAATTATTTCTTGTATGCCGCCGTCTTTGAAAGGCTGTCATCATCTTGAGCTACACTGAATGCAATTTAGACTCTTATTATGGGAGCTTTGTCCTAAGCGGCAACAATCAAGTAAATAATAACTTTAGCTGTACACAGTAATATATTCACAAGCAGTCTGGCTCCTGCTGCTTAAACTCAAGTGGACGCTTGAATTGTGTCTGACAGCAATGCAAGGAAAAGCAGAAAGTGCATCACAACTTTACTTTTAATATCATAAGTTCAGGCAGAGCTTCTGCCACTCAGCGTGCCTGGAAGGATTTCATTACATCTCTACATTTTCATTATGTAAACTCTGAATGACAAGTAAGATCGTTTATGAAAATGAATTCTTAAATCCCAGTAAAATTATTAGTAACATGTTAAACAAAACCACCACCAAAATTCTACCATAGCCATATCCACAAAAAACAATCACCGGGATCCAACTACAGTGCTTGCAATACTGTGTGTGTTTGCACACCAGGGACTCACCTGCGAGGTAAGGGCTCAGGGCAGTGTGTAAGGGGGCTGCTGGCGGTGGGTGGCGGTTCCCTTCGGCTCCTCAGCGACTGGCTCCTCTGCACCTGCCTCAGCATAGTACTCTTCAGGTCCAGCAGTGTCGTCATGTTCTTTCACTGCCAGAACATACACAAAGGGAAAACATCAAGATGCTGTCACTCTGGTGAAACCCATTATTGGCAGCATTTGTGTAATGCAAAAGTGAGTCAAAATACATTAAACTTCAGCTGTGGGATCGTATTTATCAAACCGGTCGTTTCCGGAAATACAGTTGGCCCAGGGGATTCTTTTAGTCTAATCAGCTGCATAATCACCCCCCTTTTGCTCTTTTGACATAATTACACTCTTCCTCAGCAGAAGGTGTGTTCTATTTCTGTCTGAGCCAAACTAATGCCACGGGCGTACAATTTATCTTCCACCTTTTGGTCTGGTCAGTTCAGAGTCAATCAACCTTTATTTTTTGGATCCCACTTTGTGCAAGATATGCAAATCAAGAAGCCTCGCAGAGGTGAGAGCCACAGGAACCCCATCACAGCAATGTCATAAAAGCTGTCGTTTCACTCAAATTAAAACGGCAAGGAAATAGAGCTAAGTAAAAGCAATATTTAGAAATGAGTCCCTTGAATGTCTTAATCATAGACCTGTAGCATCTGCTTGGCAAAACCTAAGAGGATCTAATAACTAGACCTAGAATATTTAGCAAAAACAGCTCAGTCACAGCCAGACGATGTGAAAACAGAGAATATTAAGATTTGTACTGAGGGTCAACCAAATTGGAGCTTGTAAGATGTATACTGTTATGGGGGCTTTACAGAGAAGTAGTCCTATAATAAAGCACATTCAGTAATAATTCCTGTACAGCAAAAGTATTTTAATCTATAATAACGTGTTAATTATATAAATTATTGTGTAATTTACACTTTAATCCTCTTGGTAAAACATGGTAGCTTTGCAATAAGTGCCAGCTAAATGTTGATTGTGTGTACTAAGTAAGTCATATACTTAACTTTTTACAACAGGACACCTCTATTAAGGGTTGCTAGCATTTAAGCTTAGCTTAGCATAAAGACAGAAAACAACCAGTTGAGTGTCCAATTACTGAACTGGTTGTTTTTAGTAATCACATTACTTAATTAGTGAGTATTATATGTCCTGAACCAGTAGGTGGATTTTCTTACGAAAGCAGAGCTAGCTGTTTCCAGTATTAATGCTAAGCTAAGTTAGGCTGCTGCTGGCTGTAGCTTCATATGTATCACTATACAGTCCAAGTATATACAATATTCTCATCTAACTTAATGCATATACTATAATTTCACAAAAGTAAATTTGTCGTGCCCTATGACCAATCGTATTTTGTGGACAAACTATATCAAAAACATGCGTGACTTTTTAACAAATACGTTGAAAAGAGCTAATCCACCAGGGCCTAAATCTTGACTTAATGAATGTTGAATAACAAATAATTGATTTCTAATAGCATGAACCATAATTATTAAAAAAAAGCAATGGAGGATAATATGGGACCACAAGCGTTCTATTTAAAAAACAAATACAATATAAATTCAGTTATTTGTATCCTTTTTTTAAAAATTACAAATGGCAGCCTTTCACTTTGATAAGGAACATTAGAGAAAATAGTGTTATCCAAGCATTTATAGAAAAAAGGTATACTTGGGTTGTTGTGACTGCAAAATATGAATTTAGAAAAAATTGATCCTATCTAAAGACCTCAGTGAGATTGGCACTGTGTTGCTAAGCAATTGGCTGAGAAAGAGTGGGTCTTTCTCAGGGCCATTTGCTATAAAGGGAACTCTCATGGCTTGGCATCATGGCGTCTTTAAAGTATAACTGCATTATATGACTTCATAACAATATTGTGCACAGTCAGTGACCCCCGCAGTAGAAAAGTCAAAGATTAAAATAAATTGGGCTGTTAAGAGATATTTAATGAAACTGTGCACGTGTGCAGTTTCCCTAAATAAAAAAGTCAAGACAAATAAAATGTAAGTAAAGCAGACATTACAGTTTATTTGCAAAAGCAACAGCAAATTGCTTTTATATTAGCTTGAATTATCCTCTTAGCAATGACCAAAGCTGAGTCGGAAGGCACAGGAATTACAAAATATATACTGTCTGTAAATAATGTATTCTACGTGATTAACTCAACCCCAGAATTGACATTAATGTTATTAAGTGTATGCCTTTTCTGACTTTTTTGTCAAAAGTTAGAAACCAAACTTTCAGTATATCTACCCTCAATAAGGAGTTAAACCTTTCAATCTCAAGAGAAGGTTGGGCGCCTATAAATACCCAGTTCAATGTTGAAGTGGATCACTAAAACCTCACATTCAGAATATATGCATGAGCTTCCATATTCTTAAAGTAAAACTTAACATTTACATTACAACAACACTGTTTACAGTGCAAGAAACGTTTAATCAATTTCCCGTCAAGTCAAAAAGCCTAAAGGTTATCTGATTGCACGATCATTAATTGCATGAATGTCAAGAGTTCCTACAGCAAAACACTCAGGGATGCTCACACATCTGCCTGGCAACTAAGCTAGAGAATGAAGCTTATTGTCAAATCAGCGAGTCTCCTTGACAGCATCCAATCACTTTTGTCCCTGCTTGACCAATTTACTGTTGCATGTTAACGGTGATGGAGCTTTGGTGACGCTGGCTCTACCTGGAGTCTTTTGAGCTTCCTACAGTCAGCTTGTTGATGAACAGCAGCAAAGAGGGTGCCCATTTAGCTCAGTTGGTAGAGCATGCACCCATTGCAAGAGGTTTACTCCTCAAGACAGGGGCCCTTTGCCCGACCTGTGGCCCTTTGCTGCATGTCAATTCCCCCCCCCCCAATTTTATTCATTCATCTGTCCTGTCAAAAATAAAGGCTAGAAAAGCCCAAAAAATAATCTTACAAAAATAAAGAACTGCAGCGTAGTAAGAAGAATATCAAATGAAAGGAAAGTCAAGGACACTTTGATTGATGGAAAAATGGTTTCACAGGACACAGACAGTCAGACACTCTTTTCAAAAGTTGACAGCTGATGTCTGTACATCTGTGTGAAAAAGAACCAATTACCTACAGTTATTGGGTACTTGTTCTGATTTTCCTACCAACAAAAAACACACAATAGTCTCTGTAATTAACAAATAGAGGACATAAGCTTAGTGTGCCTGTGAAAGGAGATTTTGAGATGATGCTGCCCATTTTTTTTGGGTTTCAACTGTTGAAGGTTGCCTCTTTTGAATTGCAGCCTTACACCAAATGGATCTAGAAAATAAAACAAATGTACAACTGCTGTCATTCGGTGCTCTTGGACAATTGCACAGAGAGCAGCGTGCAGTCAGCTTTCCAGCTCGGAGTAAGCCAGAAATTTGTGATACGAGTTGCACCATAGGCTGAGCCAAAGGACAATATGCTATCGATCCAGGAGGCTGACACCTGTTATCCACTTGGAGCATTCACATTACACTCCATTAGACTGAAGTGTCTGTGCTTCTCCTCTGTTAGACATCATCAATGTGTAATTTCCAAGTGAGAAACTGTTGGAATTTCTTCTTGTTCTACTTTACATAGTCATTTCAAATATTTTTATAAACTGTGCGATGAATAAGGTGTAAACCTACTTTTTTGCCCAATCAAAGGTGGTTGATGTATAGACGTTCAACTTGCCAACATATCTTGAGGTATTGATTGTATTTAAGCGGCTGTAGCTGCTTCATGCACGATGGATATATTCCTGTGTGTTTTTTGAATGTCACTGACTGAATCTCAGAGTTTTTGATACTTTCTGCTATCACTGTCCATTGTAGCTGTGCTGGAGATATGTCATAAATAAGAAGGTGTAATGGCTATGTTTAGAAATGTATATTTGGCAACAGGAGTAACAACCACAGTGACTGTTTTTACCTCTCATAAAAGAAAAATTATATTGGTTAATGCATGGCGCATAATATATATATAAAAAAACTGTTTCTTTATCGGCAGTGCTGTATTTTGTCAGATTCACCATACAGGTCCTTGTGGAAAGGTTTTGTTACCACTTCAATAAAATAAAATCCAATAAGTAGAGTAAGTATTGAAGTGGTAACAGAACAATTCCATTCTGATAATTAAAAACACACAAACAACAATGCACTACTGCTAAATGTCAAGGAATCACAAAAGGTTACCAAATTTTGGTGATTATTAGTTGTCCATAATATAGACTCATTTTTTTTTACATTTTCTGACCGTCAGAGGCTTTGTAAAATGAGAAAGTGCTCACTGTTACTTACTAGTTGACTTCTATTAATCAGTGCTATGATCTCTTCATGACATGTTTAAAAGGCCGTGCAGCTGAAATACCCGAGGCATGTTTTCTTGCTGTGGTAAACAGGTAAAATGTTTTAAACGCACCAATTTAGAAAACACACATATCCACTACATGCAGGCTGGTAAGCACCAACTGTTGACAGCTAACAGGCACCGCAGAGCAGCTGTCTCCCAGGTGAACTCATTTCAATTATGGGAGTGGATCTCTCCCAACTGGATAACACTCTGTCTCAGCCGTCAACCCATAGTGACAAAATGGTTCGACGTGCCATCGCCGGTGGCGTGCCGGCTGCCAAGGAAACATTATCAAAGCCAAGGAAATGCCTTTCTCGCTACATCGGTGCTGAACTCTATACCAGGGAGACATTTGCTCTCTCCTGTGAGAGCCAATGAGCCCGGCAGCCAAAGGCGCCTTGCTGATAGGGATGGAGTGTCTCTATGGTAACAGCAGAGGAAAGGGAGCTGGTAAATACAGGTAAATGGAATACTATAAAGTCTGAAAATAAGCCCCTTGGTGTGTTCACCTTAATGCGGTAAAAAATTAACGCTATTACATCTACATAGTGCCAATCTTCGTCTCCTAACACCACTGTGATAGAGAGGATTGTACACTGTTTAACCAAACAGAATCATGGATAATATTTTAATGTGACTCATAGTCTTTTGTTGTTGAACAATTCTTCAAGTGTCTGTCTGAGCGTGAAAATGTCATCCTTTAGTGTTATTGAGTGTTTCAAATGAGGGGGAAACAGACAGACAGACAGAGAGAGAGAAAGAGGGGATTATGATTTACATGTCTGTCTTATAATCAACGTAATTAGGAGCATTTATTTAATTCATTACATTCCTCTAAAGCCGCCTAAATGAAAAGGAAATATTAACCGTCTTCTTTTACGATGACATTGACAGTTTGTGTAATTAAATGAAAGAAGCAGAGCACATTTTGAATTTAATTTAACGACATCAGCCTGAGGGGATGCACATTCAAATCCCAATTGAAAGTAGATTATCCTGTAGCACCGATGTTAAAAAAAGCATGACTATCCTAACCGTAATGTCAGAAGCAAGACCCTCATCATTGGCCATCAATGTTAAGGGCCCTTGGGGACATGGGCTACATGGATCCAGCTGACAGTTTTTTGTCAAACCTTTAACAAGCTGGTCAGTTGAATAGAAGTAGACAAGTGTGAAAATTACTGTGATCTATACTGTATACACCTGTAAATAACCCAATCTATAGTCCAGCAGGCCCAAAGAAATACACAGGCTGGATGCTGCTATTCCCAACAGATCCCAGCATCTAGGTTGTCAAGGCACAACATGACAGGCACTCTGGCTTGGAAATTGATTGCGAAGAGAAAATCCAAGGAATTGATGGTTGTGAACTATTGTAAAGGGCATCAGCACCACAGCCAGAAATCACTGACAGCCACACACAAAATATAAAACCTAAACAATAGCACAAATCCTTGCTTATTGTACCACATATAATACATCCTTTGTCACCCCGAAAAACACTCACTCCAGTAATTAACACCTCTGTCAAAAATAGCAGCCATTGAGTCTTTATGCAGCAGAAATAATGCCACTTCCGTAGTTTACGTAAAAACATCAATCTGCATCTACAAGACGCTGTGCTGCAACACAAGTGTCATACAACTCACTTCGCACGCTTCCATTAACGCCGTACTTCTGAACACAAAAATTGACTAGCCTACTATATTTCTGCAGCATTACCATGAACTTTTCTCTGATGTCTCTTTAAATGGTTCGCATAGGGGAATCATTGGGAAAGCATTTTAATCGACAGTTTTGACCACTGGTTGACTGTGTATTAGGAGGAAAGGATTCATTCATCTAAAGTGGAGTTATGACCTGCACCAAGAAGAGAGGAGAAGCCACACGTATCCCGACATTGACATTGATTTCGTTCTGCACAGGCCAACCACAGCTCCTTTTCTATGAGACTACAGTTTCACGCAGTTGATGAACAATGAAATGTAATGTAATTGTATTACCTGTGTAATCTGATGCAGAGGGAATATTCAAAGCAAAAGTAAATTGTAGGTTTAAAATTGCTGTTGCTGTCACTGGGGAAAAAGATAATTCTAGCTGAGAGACGTTTGTGTGTGTGAGAGAGAGAGAGAGAGAGAGAGAGAGAGAGAGAGAAAGCTCACTCCATGAGTGTCTCCAAAGCGCAACATTGATTTATACCCAGTATGAAGCTAAGCAACCATATTCTGTCAGCTTGCTTTATTTTCAAGTCAATTGTTATTTTATTTTCTGGAGACTAGAGTAAAGCACATCTTGTGAATGATGTTACATTCCACATTCCATTCTGTAAAAGTCCGAAGAAAGTCGTTCTCATCTGTTTTATTTGCATTCTAAATTGCAACACTGTTTTCCTATCTGTGTTAACAGACCTTGAGACAATCCTTGTCCGTCCTGACTCGCTTATCTTACTACACGTCATCTAAAAGAATGGAGCAGTTGTTAGAACATGGGTATATCCTTGTGTGTCTCATTACACCTTTAGAACATTGTTGACTGAACCCTGCTTCATGTCGCTTTGTTCTCCGAGATCTGATGCTTTCAGAATCAGCTCACAGGGGTTCAGCCAGTAGATGATAGGATTCGAACCACAAAACAATCTCACAACACAACACAAGCCTGCGGAATGTTTCAAAAAGTGCATTTAGGCTAAAATAACACGTTATCTGTATCTGATGCTGCTCTGTTACACCTATCTCTGTGTGTGTGTGTGTGTGTGTGTGTGTGTGTGTGTGTGTGTGTGTTTATTCTTGATGGGAGTGGGGCGTTTCTATCTTTTGAAATGTGCAGAGTTATATATTACATACAGGAAAAAAAACATTTTAATGAACACACAAAAATGATAACAATAAAAACCTTCTCCACCTGTCAGGTTTCGGTGAAGCCAACGCTATGTTAACATAACATTTTACTGAAATCAACTTCCAGAATGCGTGTCTGGCTAAATCTGGTTCTTAATTGTGGACAGAAGGGGAACTTTTGCCAATATGGCATGCAAAGTGTAGCATTTAATTTTTCTTCTCCCAAAAACTGAAAAAGATCTGAGCTCACAATCATTATATATGACAATCAATATGTATTCCTGCACTGATATTATCTGGGTATGAACAGAACTTTATACTCCGTCAAAAAGGCTGAATTCTATTTATTTTCAACTAACAAGGAATGCAAATCAACAGGTGCCAATGAACCAACCTCCCTAACAATGACATTATGGCTCAGTAAAGCTGATGCATGTTTTTTCTTTAATCACCCTAAACCAAAGAGGCAATCTTCATGCTGTAAAATGATAAAGATCCAGCTCACCTGTGTCTCCAGACAGTTTTTCCAGTGTGAAATGTTTTTGCGTCTGCGTGTCAGAGTTCGTGTGAATCAAAGCTCTGAGCACTGCAGCAGGAGAACGGACGTTGTTTTCTTCTGTGAACGAGGCGCAGTCAACTTCGGTGAAAAAGCGTTGGGATATTTTTCTTACGATGGACGAGAGACACGCTCATTCCAGTCCTTCGAAACGCTTCCTGCGCTCACGCTCCACCGATGCTCACCCAAATATGGCCATAGGAAGTGCAGCGACACTTTACTTGCCTTCGACTACTGTCGGAAATATACGAGTTGACCAAACGACACGAAAAAGGTTGAGGAAATAGGTGAAATGGGATTTTTTTTTTAATAAAGAAAATAAATCTGACGTGAATGGGCGGAGCTGTGTGTACAAATTATTGTTAAAGAATTATTATTATAAGAATCTAGGCTAAGTGTATTCTTGCGTGCAGCTTACTGATTCTACAGATGTTGTTTAATCGTTGTTGGCTAAAGCATAGTTTCAACACAATGAACGAATTGATTTCACTTGACCTAAGGTGATGTAACCATAGTGTGATATTCAATAAAAAAATGGTAACATAGCCTACATGTTGTTTATGACAACTAGACTTTACAAAAAGTGAAAAGAAATACAAAGCAAACGGAATTTTGAATAAATATTGCTTTCTCGTTTCAACATAAAACAAAAGAATACAAAATACAGCCCAATACATTTTTCAACTCTATTAAATGCTCTAATTACTGAAATGAAAATAAATCAGTTTGATGATCAGAGTTTATGCGAAAAAGAAATAAACAGTCTTATTGAATTTCTTTTGTGAGGTGAAGCAATTTTTCAAAAATGTAACTTGTCCATAAACTGAACAATAACAATTAGATCAGCTGGCCACGAGAAGATGAAAGCAATCTTGGCTTTGCTTGTTTTGTATTTTTGAATGTTCATATGCATTTTTTTGTCTGCAAACGGGTTCGACATCAGACCATCTTCTATATTGTGATTTTTTTATATTTTATTTTAGAAAAACTGCATTGTACTTTCACTTAACTGTTATTCATCAAAATGAATGTGTGCAGAAAATGTAGTCTTTTCTCCACTCTCCATGCCAGGTTTGCCCGGTAGAGATGATTATTACTTCTGACCAAAGGTGCTTGAATGAAGGGAAGAGGAGGAGGTTATGATGTGCACATGAAGGCATCAGTTGTCTGTTGCTGAGGGATGTCACTGAGCAAAATGCCCTCAGCGACAGAGGGAGCAGGTTCAGCTGTCAGTCAAACTGAGATTCATTTAGCCTACATTTACTTTGTCTTGCCTAATGAGCTCATCAAGTGCTTTAATACTGTATAACACTTTGGTAGGATCTTAATATTAATGGGCTACTCCGGAGACCAGGAAGCTATCCCAGACTTTACATAGCCCACATGAGGCCCCAATGCCTTCACAAAAAAACAAAAAAGATTTCCCATTTTTCACAATCTGTCAATGAAATTGAACGTCCTTACTTCATTTGTCTCATTAACAAAGAATGAAAGCAGGAGTTGCTTTAACATTGCCCCTTTTTTACTGTGCTTAATGTTTATTTTCTTTATCTATAACGAAACATTAAAACGATACAACTGTATTCTATTTACATGTGAATATTTCCTCTTAGATGTTTAAGCATGGGGTTTATATGTTAATTAGGAAAATAAAACATAAATTCCTTCATATAACACGTGTTAAACTGACTCCAAAATGTTCTGTGTCAGTGCTTCGTTGTTTGACACTCTTACAGTAATATTTATGGCACATGCAAATATGACTGAACAGATGATAAACAGCTCTTTGGAGGCGTTGTATCATCTGTTTTTTTCTCAGTCCTCCTAATGTTTGGACATTAGGAGACACAAATGGAAGGGCGTGAGCACAAATGCTTTAAATAGACACAGGGACATTAATTATATGCTTGTAGGGTAGAGGTGCCTCTCTTCAGGCATTGAAATTATTTCACACATGGTAATTATAACAGAAGCTGCAGTCAGGCATGTAGCACTGACAGTTCACAAATGGAACCCTTCATTTGCATCAACAAAGTCAAAGCGCATCAACATCCCGAGATTAGGGAGTTTCCTCATCATTGTTTACCTACATACATCCACATGGAATTCAAGCTTTGATTGTGTCATGTGCAACAATGTATCCAATACTGAGAGTGAAGTTTATTTAAAATGCTCAGGTGACATAACATCAAATCAGATCTGTTATTTGGAAATAATGCGTGGTATTGCAAATCCCTGCTGCAAATACCAGACTGGTCAAAATGTTTAAAAGTCATGTTCCAGCTACTTTACGTTCCTGCCAAAAACAATACCACAATTCAGCAGTATGCATTGGGCAAACACAGGCATTTAAGGAGCTAATAGCTACAGTTTAGTGTTCAAAATTAATCCTGCACCCATTGCTTTTCAGCTCAAAGTCTATGATAATTAATACGTGATACTTGGGTGGCTCATGACTGGATAGTTGTCATATTGAGGACTTGAGTTGTTCTTTTACCTTTCAACTTTGTTTGGTGACTTATCATAGATGAATTTTGAAAGCTGTGAAAGAGGATGAAATAACAGAAAGAACAGACAGAAGAGGAGACTCAAGCTCGGGTCTGGAGAATTACATCAGACACCATCTCTAATTCACTAATGAGGAAAAGCAAAAGCTAGATTTCTCTCTGATTTTGATACGTTTTGACATCATTTTAAAATCTCAGCAAAATTGAACAGGCTCTTTCTGTGTTGAGTGATAAGACACATGTGACCCTTTGCCTTGTTTCCATGGACACATCATTAGAGAACTTCCCCAGCTGGCCCCAAATGTTTGTCTTGACGACTAATAACAAGTGAAGGATTGAATTATTACCAAGAAAAACGATGAACTGTTTTTTTGATTTAAGTCCTAAAGCTGTGACGGGATGGAACAATTACAGAAGATACATTGGAAATCATGCTAAACAAATATATGTTTACTTATTTTGCTTTATCTCATGTTTGTAGTTGTGTTTTTTCTTAAAATTTTCATGAATCTATCCTAATTATTGTTCAATACTTTCATGCCAACCATACCAATCAATGTCCAATCACTGCAGTTTCTTTCCTTCTAATCATACATTTAAAGGTCATTCAGAAATTGTATTCATTTCCATCAGTAGAGACTTTGTTGAAAGTAAAATAAAAAAATGTCATCAGATCACACAATATTGAAATGTGCAAAGTCTTTGCTGATTAGATTCCATCGCTGTATAACTAATTTTATATGGAGTCGAGAAGCCAAGAGCAAGCATATCTCCCCCGATGAAGTCTAGACACTGGTGATGGTGAAGGAGCCTGAAGACGGGATGGTAGTGCAGGAGCAGGGCTTTTGGAGGAGGACCCTGGGGGCCATGGATGACGTTGACTGGAGGTGGAGGGGGTGGAGGTGGGTTGTGCGATTTGCCTGAATTGACAACTGACAGCAGCAGAGAGAAAAAACGTTTTTTTAAATTTAAAGCAGGGATGTGCCAAATCTGGTTGGTTTAAATGAAGAGTGAATGTCCCAAATCAGCTGATCAGTTTAGGAAAGAGAGGGAGGTGAATCAAGGCTTAGAAGTCTTCCTGAAAAAATTCACACTGAGCTATCGTCTTACTATTGGAGAAGAAAGTCAGTCTTTCTTCATTTCTTTTCTTCTCTCTAGCACATCTGAGATGTTTGACACCAGTGCAGAGAAAAGAGGTGTAATTGTAGATTGTTATTTTCTCTCAACCTATTCAGTTGACAAGGCAATGACCTTCTAGGTGGAAGTGGCAGACTGAGCATGTGCACACCGAATGCTTCCCAAAGACACGTTTACCAGCGTTTACCGCTCAGATAGCAGAGCAAAACAGAGCAATTGCTGATCCCGCCAACTGATATAAGAGCTCAGCCCCAAGTTTCCAGTGCTACCACTTTTTGGAGATGACCAGTTCAAAGCTGTTTCCAAATATCACTTGGATCTAATATGGATGTATTTTGGAACACAGAAATCACTGTCATGTACCAATCCTATTTTCTTTGACTTGTATTGCTCTCTGACTTTTAGAGCACTTCCACTATATGACATCAGAAAGAGGTTCATCTGTACACAATAAAACTATGGGCCAATCAGTGTTACCAACAAAGAAAAACATCATTGGTGTTTAAAGTATATAGTTCACTCCATCACCTCCGTCAGTGGGCTGCGGTCCATCAGCGCCAAAACCTCATGCCACAAAAACAGTTTTTTCCCCTCATTAGTAAGCCTCACCAACAAGGCCCCCCCCCCCCCCCCCCCCCCCCCCCCCCCCCCCCTGTATTTATTGTTGATTTTATAACATTTATAATTTACAATTTTTTTATGTTTGTTTGTTTATGTATGCACCTTTCATCAAGGTAAAATTAACATAAGTGTACCTATTATGGCAATAAAACCATTCTGATTCTGATGTGACTTATTGATTGATTGATTGATATCTTCATTTTGAACATGTAAATACAAATAAAACATCAGAAAAATAGTAATAAGAAAACAATTTAACAACAAAAATAAAACTCCATTGTTTTGGCTACTTTCAAACCTCTGTTTAAACATGCAAAAAGGAGTAGGCAGAAGTAAAACTTATATTCTCGTAACCCTTTATGCCATTTCTACCCTGTTAATTGAATGAATTACTACAAAATACATAGGTCTACAAGGAAAATAAATCTATAATCAATGAAAATGTATGTTCCAAAGTTATATTCCCATTCATATTTTTCCCCGTACACAATATTTATACACATACTACAAATTATTCAATGTGTTCATCATGAGCCCAGGTTAGTGATTGCACTCTGAATCTCGAGAATATGACTTCTTTAAACTGAATTAGAACATGTTTGGACTTTGCTTAACCGGGATTCTCAAAATTTGACTTTCCCCTCAAGTCGTATCACCCCTCTCTTTCAGAAAATCTTTTCTGTAAGTTGCCAGGCAATAAATTGTTTCTCGCCTTGAACATAATTACAGCTGTTTGAAGTTTGACTAGATAGAATATTTTAATGCTTTAGACTGTAAAAATAATGAATTGGTGTGTTCTATAGATTTTACAACATTCACTTATTTTATTTACTCGTTTTATAATGACACCTTCTATTTGTGGTTGAACATGATTGATGGATTAACAATTTATTGAAATTTATTTTTATATTTTTCCAGCATTTTGTAATCCTTTTGAAATCCATGGTCTATTGCTACAGTTTTTTTTTGTACAATCATTTTGTATCAGACAATTCTTGTAAAATAATAACTTTTAATGTTCTTATGAATTCACCATATAATTTATCAATATATTTTTTCTTATGTATAATTTCCCAGACTTTGGAGAGCGGATCATCTTGCACAGACTCTTCTGTTCTGACCCGTCTGGATAGAGGTTTGTTGTCCTTTTTAGATGTGTGGTTCTGTTGTTAACTGTAAAAACTGGTAAGCGGCCACTGATTTTATTAATTAATAGTCCACTCACTATATTGTTGTCTATGTTGTTTGCAAAAATAGTATAATTTAAAGATGCACAGCGGGAAGTAATCCTGTTGGGTCTTGTACTTTTGGGAAAACACTGTACTGATAAAGTATTCTGTCATGTTGTGCTTTTTTGGATTTTAGCAAATCAATGTTAAAATCACCGCAGATGAACATGACTTTCTAACATGTTTTTGTGCATTTTTCCTCCATCCAATCCTCGAATAAATCCATAATAGAACCTGGTGATCAATAGATTACTTACACATACATTTTTTCCCTACACACTTCCATTGTAACACATTCAAGTAAATCATCCACCACTGTTTTTTTCCACCACCTTGTGATCAAATTTCATGTCCACTTACAAAGCCACAACACCCCCATTTTTATTTTCTCTTTTAATGCAACACATTACATTTCCTTTAATTTCAAAATCTGAATCCTTTTCACTGTTTATCCAAGTTTGTGATATACTGTGACAGTTGTATGATATACTGTGACAGTTGTATTGAAATGCTGTTTGAACTGATTTAGATGTTTAATGTTGTTAAAGTGTATCTTTGAGGATTGGTTTTCCATCTTAACTGAATTATTAAACTGTTCATTAGTGTAATAAAAGCAATTGCTGTTGTTATTGAGGAAAAAATTGTTTACAGGATCAATATCATTTTCCAAAGAAGATGATCAGCTCCATTACGTGTGTGAGTTGTGAATGATTGTTTTATTATAAAGTAATGGAACTTTTATACAACAATTATACAACAGCATTGTATGTTAAAAATCTTGACATAATGGGCACATATATATATTGTGCGTGCCATTTCCATATAAAAATTAGCTAAGACATTTCATTGCAGGGAATCAGACAATGACTTTGCATTTACGTGTACAACTATTCCTTTAGGATTGTCACTTTCTATCTTTTTTTCCATATTAAATTCATTGTAGCTATACTGTGTACAGGATGAAGAAAAAAACCTAATTAGTCCCCACACATAATATTTGAATATTACAGTGCTATAAAAGACAAGTGCAAAGTCTAATATTTTCTTCTCCATATTGGCTTCATTTGGCATCAATAATTAAATCCTTGTGATTGTTGTGGGTGATATTCCTCATCTTCTTTCTATCTTTATTCACATCATCCACGCATTTACCTGAACGTAAAACATGTATTAACTGTCCAAATGGTTGAGTCCAACCTGGTCCCATGGGATAGGTGATTCATGTTGATTAAAATACCTGTGTGTTAACCACTGACTCAGTGTTTCCGCTGTCATACTCTCCTAAACACTAATCATACATACCCTGTCAATAAAGCAGCAATGATCTGACTATGTTGTTTCACACTTAAGATTTGCACAGAAACACACACGTACACACCTTCTCTGATAGCTGCAATGAGGTACTCAATTTTTAGACGCACCGTGCCTCCCTCAGGCAGAAGAGTGAACTGGTCAAGAGCAGTTACACAATTAGGCTAACTGAACATTTTGACCAAGGGTAAATCACAGCTGTTTTTGTCACTAGGCCTATATGTGCTGTAATGTGTAGCCAACGTAAGAAAAGCAAAATTTAATTTCCTAAAAAGTTGAGTTGTCATGGTTATTGGTAGTTTGCACTGGTGCATTTAAATAATCTGTTTCTGTGATACAGGTTGAAATGAAAAAAAAAGACCAAATGACAAGATGATACTGTTTGTGGTTAAGATTGACCTGCAGGGGCACTACAGCATGAATCACACAAAGCCAATAGTATTGAATTATTGTCAGTTAAAACAGTTGGCTAGCTCTACATTTACAGTTTTTTAAAATTGCTATGACAATTTTTTCAATACTTTTAACAACTTTCATAAACTCTTAACACAGTCAGCACTACATCTGTCTGTGTAGGCTATACAATTAACACATTTATTGTTGCTTTGACATACAATGCATACAGTTAACACAAAAATTAAAATTCTTGAACTTCTTTTACTTACAAGCTCAACCAAGACCAAAACAATTCCTTTTAGAGACAAATTTGCAAATGCTTTCTCACTGGTTTTTGGGCTTTAGTCAAAGTAAACAGCAGTTCATATTGTAAATTGAAATACAAACATATCCTCTGCATTTTAGAGCATCCCATTGTTACTGTGAATGAGAGAAACAGCTGATTAAAGTCATGCAAATAGATCAATCACAGTTGATTCCACTCAGCTGTAGAGGTTCTTTCAATCGCATGACCATCTGTTTTTAATGTATTCTTTATATTACAGTAAGTGAGTGTTGTACTTTGAGAGCAAAGATTACTGCAAACAAAGTCACATTCCTTGATAGTTCACGCAAACCAAGGCCAAAGTTGATTCTCATTCTGATATAGTAGTACATACAGTAAAGTAACAGAAGACCTATTTGGGCTGATTTTGTGTGGAAAAGGAACAATACAGCAAAGATAAACACAAAGAAAGTAAAAAAAAAACGGGAAAGGAAGACGAGTACCAGGACAATTTTGTCTGCTTCCTTTTTTTCATAAACTGTACATTCTATAAAGCTTCTCTGAGATGGATAATTCATTTTTGTATTGAATTTCTGCAGCAAAAGAAACAAAATGCATGCAAAACTAAACCCACAAAAACAAAATTGTAGAGAGGCTTCAAGAGAAACTGCAGTGTAAACACAATCTGTGATCAATACAATCACTATGGTCTATTGTATAGGGCAGACCTGGCATGTAGAATAATGCCGTTTCTATAATTTCATCTATAGTGTCTTTATGACATTGGGCTGTGACTGACTAAATGTTCCAGTTGGAAGAGAACATGTGTTAGTGTTTTGGAAGAATTACTTGATTTTGATGTTCGCACTGTTTTGGTAGACATGATGTACACCGCTGTTACCGCGGTAAATCACTGTTAATGAAATGTTACCCATGATAAAATGAATATTACAGTAAGGAACCGGAAAAGAAAATTATGGTATTTTACTGGGCATTTTGTGGTAAGTAAGTGGTTTTGTGGTAGGCCTAAGTATTATTGTATGTTAACTGTTTTGCCAGTTGTGTGTTGTACGTGTGTTGGGGCGTTAAGAGTTTAGGAAAATTGTCATAGCAATCGTTAAAAACTGTAAAGAAAGGGTTAGCAGGAACTTCTTACTATTCCATCCCAGTAGATGGCGGTAATGTAGATGTTAGCCACCTCACCAGTTGCTAACACAAGCATCAACAAGAAGAAGAAGAGGAATAAGCAGAAGAAGAAGAAGGAGAAGAAGCAGAAGAAGAAAAAGAAGAAGAAGAAAAAGAAGAAGTATAACGATACTGCTTTTTGGTAGCTCAACACAAATGTGCCCCCAAATATGTGACAAATGTGAGGTTAACCAAATAGCGGACACACTCTCTGCTTTGACTGCCATGACCTGCAAACCATGGCGGAATATTATCTTCGGTTGAACATGGGCATCTCGGCCCAAAAGGACTATTGCTGTTTCGGCTGCTCTTGTTGTTATTGTAGCTAGCGCTAGAGTTAGCTAACACGGCTGTCTTCGCTCTCAGCATAACCGATGTTGATTCATTGCTGCGGGGCAGAAAACTGCGAAAACAAGGTAACTCTTGAGCATAAACAACTGACTTTAGTAATTTGTATGTTACGCTTCAGAAATTATGAGGTAATTGGCCTTGGTCAATATTTTAGGCCGGGTTGTATTGCACAATACGAAAGCGTTATTTGAAGTGAAATGAGCTAAACACCGAAGTTACAGCTGCATGCTTTAGAAGAACAGCTAATTTAAAATGACATTACTAGCTAAGGTCAGCTAACACCAACCTAACGCTGCCAGCAGTAATTGCTGTCTGCAAGTTTTAAGATGGAGCAGAAGATAGCAGCAAGTGAGATGGCTCTCGTTCTTCCCAGCACATCTGTCTGAGTTGTAACTCCCGTCAGAGAGAAATCATGTCTTGCAAAGCCGCAACCAAGGACAAGAAGTCGAGCTTCAGCAAGAAGCTGTTCAGGCGAGGCTCCGTGCGCTCTGCCGGCAGCTTTATGAGCAGAGTCCTGAGGACACTGACCGCGTTATCACACTTTGGATCTGAAGTGCAAACAGAAGATGACAAAGATGATGGGGGATTTTCCACTTTTAAATCTGGTTGTAAAGATGTGCCCATGGATGATGGGGACCTCGCCGGTCTTCTGTCCGGAGAGAGAGTCCCTGGAGTGTCAGGTCTAAAAAACCACGGGAATACCTGCTTCATGAATGCAATCCTGCAGTGTCTCAGTAACACTGAACTCTTTGCTGAGTACCTCGTTTTGGAGCACTACAAAGGCGAGGAGCTGGATGAGGACAGACCAAAGACCAATGGTGTCCTTCTGCAGAAGAAGGGTCCTTTGGCCAAAGGAGAAGTCACAGAGCAGCTGTCAGGACTTGTGCGGGCTTTATGGACGTTTGAGTATACCCCGCAGCATAGCAGGGATTTTAAGGTAAAGTTATTTTCAGTATGAAATAGGGCTGCACTATATGAGGCAAATATCTGTTGTTTTTTTCCGCTGATATTGTGATTGCAATGATGACTTTTGTATCATTATTTTAATTTTCATTAAAGAATATTAAAATAAAATACATGTTGAAATGACAAGGATTTGTACCAAACAAGTATGTTTCATCCGTCTGTAGGATATGATTTTTAGGTTTGGACGTCTCTGCAGCACCACAATACTTAATTCCAAATTATTTCACACATATTTTTGCCTTTAACAAATATTGCGCCCCCTTGCAATTTGAATATTGCACTAGTCCATATTGCGATTTCAATATAATTGCGATAAATTGTGCACGTAGCATGGAACCTCTACCTGTGGAAAAATTACTTTGCCAATGCATGCTGAAATGATATTCATGATCTGCACTTAATAAAACTTCATGACCATCATATTTGAGTTCACATACAAACAGTGCAGAGATGCTGTCGTTGCATGCATTGTAACCTTAAGACTATGCTGTTTGTTGCAGAATGCTGTGTCGAAAAATGCCACCCAGTTCAAAGGGAACGCTCAGCATGATGCTCAGGAGTTTCTGCTGTGGCTGCTGGACAGAGTACATGAGGACCTTAACACAGTCAACCCCAACATCCGGCCTGCTATAAAGGTGTGTTTAGAAGACTTAGGTTTGTAACAGGCGTAGTGCTTTTTTATAATTGAAAAATGCTAATACTTGTTTTACATTTCCCCCTCATTGCTCAGCCATACATTCAGTAGTGTCTGAAAAGTTAAAATAGATATTCCAGTTTTAATTGCAGGGCTTTTTTTTTTACATTACATTATAACTCAAAGGTGTTTCAATAATTTTGGTCACTCAGTGTATCTTACCGATGAGCTGCATTCACAGTTCTGCTAAGATAAACTAGGCTTGCCCGGTCTTGTTTTCCCTGTAGATAGTTTATAACAACAAAATATATGAGGGCAGTATGGCTTTATTATGAACCCCGATAGACTGGTATTATTTAGCCTGTGACTTATAAATGTGACTAGTAAAACTTATTTGTGTTTGTTCAGCCACCTATTGAAGAAGACGATCAAAGAATAGAGGGTCCATCTCCTCCCCTTTCCGCTGGCTCGTTTGTACAAGAACTGTTTCAGGCTCAGTACAGGTAGACTTTATGTCCAGTAAAACCTCCATCTTTTTCCAGTATGAACACATCATCTCTCTGCCATATTAAGGATTTACACTTTTCCCCTACAGGTCTTCTCTTACGTGCCCACATTGCCAGAAGCAGAGCAATACTTTTGATCCCTTCCTGTGCATCTCCTTACCAATCCCACTGCCACACACACGGTAAGTTACTGTCTTGAGCTGTGGCACAGCATTAACGCGTGATCAGTTAACAGTGCTCAGTTGACATGTTTTTACATGTTCATGACCAGTTATTACTGGTTTATAAGGAGTATTAAGTCATCCTTTGTGCATAACTGAAGTAAACATTTACAGGTTCAACAATATTTGTAGTGTTCTACCACTTTTTCTACCATCTAACAAAACAGTGTATTTAGGTTTGTTGAAGGGGTGACATCATTCAAGGAACCTACAGTTTATATGTCTTGTTACTGAAATAGTGTAGCCTGGTGTGTAAGGAGTGTTTGGGGGCTTTGAGGGTGCAGGTGGAGCAGAAAACAGGTGTGGGAGGAGTGTGCACTTTCAAACTAAAACCACAGTGTGTTCATGTTAGGGGAGTCTTTAGTCCAGAGAAATAAGTCTCTGATAAAAAATGTGAAGTATGGGGGGGGGGAGGGAAAGCTAACACATTTATATAGAAGTGCAGCAATTAGTCAATTAATTGATTAGTTGTCAGCTATTAAATTAATCGCCAACTATTTTGATAATCGATTACTCGGTTTGAATCATTATTTTAAAAAAAGAAAACAGATTTCTCTGATTCCAGCTTCTAAAATGGAAATAGTTTCTAGTTTCTTCTGTCCTCTGTGACAGTAAACTGAATATCTTTGAGTTTTGGACAAAACAAAACTTTTTTATAGATCAATCAACCAGGGAAATAAAATCATTTTCTGGATTTACATATGAGCAGGAGATGATCAGGAGCAAGAGCTTTTAAAGCTCACAAATAAACTAATTTCATTTAAACATTAAAACCATAATTCCTATGAACCATAGCTTTTAAAGCAAGAGAAACCCTCTAGCATAGTAAAGTTTGTCAAAAGAATATGTTGGAATTTTTATTTGTGTTAATTGTGTTTTTTGCTAGGCCCCTGTATGTGACAGTGGTTTATCAGGGGAAGTACTCTCACTGCATGAGGATTGGAGTTGCTGTTCCCCTCAACAGCACCGTCTATCGCCTCAGAGATGCCGTGGCACGTGAGACCAAGATCCCAATGGACCAGGTGCTATTCCTGTCTCTTATCAGCTCAGGGTCTGACACAATGGGACTGTATTGTTACTGTCACACAATGTTAGCTCACTGTTCCTAAAGCCAGTTTTACCTCTGAGCAGTAGTTTGTCATGAACCCAGTTTTACTTTATGAAGTGGACTCAATATACAGGGACAGACAGTTTTAAACACAGTCCTCAGGGGATGCAACAGCTGCGTGCTGACATTGATTAAAGCTGGCAAGAGGAAAATGCCACAGGAGTAAATGAGGACTAAAGTGGTATAAGGAGTGATTTTGTTTTTGGTTGGGTATTTTGGTTGTTTCCTTGTTATTTCGTTTTATACGTAGATATTGTCTGTTTCAAGAACTGTTCCAACATTGTCTGATTAAATAGTTTTTTGGACCCCAGGAAGACGAGCTGGTCGTCTAGGCGTCAGCTGACGGGGATCTTTATAATAAACTAAACTAAACTATGTTATGATGAGTGTTAGTTTTGCGATAACTTTCAAAACATCAAGGAAACGGGAAACTTCTTTTTAAAAGTACTCCTTTTTTCTCTTTCAGTTTATTTTGACTGAAATGTACTATGATGGATTTCATCGTTCATTTTGTGATGATGACGATGATCTTGACATCATTCAAGAGAGTGATTCCATATTTGCCTTTGAGACACCAGAGACCTTCAAACTGGAAAACATACGCACAAAAAGAGGTAAATCATACTTTAGATTTTTGCAAAAATACCTTTTTTCACAATAAATTGATAGAAGGACATCGATGTGGGCTTGTTTGTATGTTTTTACAGGAAGTCTTCTGGCAAACCTGAATCATAACAACTTGAAGTATGCAACAGAAATCAGCAGGACTCCATCTTTCATGCAAGGGGCCATGACTCCTTTAACTGCATCACCTAATAAAATCCAGGGACCAGAAAAGATTATCCTTCTGGTGTGTAACAGGGCTTGTACCGGCCACCAAGGAAAGAGGTACTACAATCCCAATATTCAATGTTCTGTTGTACTAATTTGTGCTCACATGCCCATTTCTCATATTCTTTTCAAAAATAAAAATTGGGATATCATTAGTCCATTACCACATTACGCAGTTTTTGGTAGTTCCGAAAAATGGTGCAATGGGTTACTGGTGTTAAAAGCTTTCAGGAGAAATTGATAACCGCTAGCAAAGCTACGCACGTTATGTTGTTTTAGGTTCGGACTGCCTTTTGTACTCTACATGGAGTGCACTGTGACCTGGGATGCTCTACAGAAAGAGATCGTGGAGAAAATGCGTCATCTTTTGAGGCCAGGGGTATACATTCAGGTAGGAAGAGGAACAAGAAGTTTATATTTATGGTAAATAAGTTGATGCTACACACAGTAAGCCGGTTTAAAAATTGGAACGAAAGGATGGATGAGAAAATATAATAAGAATGAGTGGAATTATTGTGAAATTGCTATTATTTAAGTTCTTAATGGGCATCCCTGTTTCTCAGATTACACCTTTAAACATACTAGTCTCACAGAACTACTAACAGGGGTGTCTCTGTATAGGTTGGACCTTTCAGTCTTCGGGTGGTTGGCGTCGTTGGTATCACCTACCTTCTTCCTCAAGATGAGCGACCACTGTGTCACCCCACTGTGGAAAGGTCAGTTCTTCTGTTTAACACAACATCTGTTTGATGCTTGATTAGGGCTGAATGTATCGTCCAAAAATGTATATTGTGGTAAATTATGAATTATGAGTGATTTTGTGATTTTGAAGTCTTGCAGTAACTAATGGAGAATGTATTTGTGCATACAGTATGCTTTCATAAAAGCCTATTGACTTAACAATGCATTTGCAGCCATTTATGTTGAAAAGATTGAAAAACAGTCACACTAACATTTGAATGTTATACTACGCAAGTACAGCCTATTTAATTTGCATGTTAGTATTGAATAAAATGTTTGGAGGAGCTTTTACTTGTTTACATATACCTTTTCCAAATAAGCAATGTATGTACAAAGGTAAAAGGTGTTAATCTTCTCTTTGCACACATTCTCCATCAGTTTTTTTTCTCTCATAGACCCGCCTAGATGACATGCCCTAACATGATTTTGACTGTTTGTTAAAATGCCAGTTAAGCACGTTTGGCTAGTCTCAACATAGTTGCTCAATAGAGGTGCATGAAGCAAAGTTAAATCAAAGTTGTTTTGGGCATTTCTGTGATTGATCAGTAGGTTCTTTCCCTGAATTTCAACCTTGTCTTTATAATCACAGAAACATATTTGAACTTTTATATTATCTCATCTGCTATTCGAGAGTAGCTAACTTATTTAATTTACCAAATTAGATTAACCCATCCTCCAGAGAAATTTCCTTTAAACTGACCCCATTTTTAAATTGCTTGTAATTGCACATGGAATACGTACATGACTTTGCCCTGAAAAAGCCCTGAATTACTTTTTACTATTTTTTACCCACTATAATTGTTTCCACTGCAGAGCATACAAGTCCTGTGGACAAGGGGGGCCACCACATGTGAAGATTGTGGTAGAATGGGACAAAGAGACCAAGGACTAGTGAGTGAAAAAGATCAATATTTGCTAGAGCTCTGTAGTCTGTTTATATTTATCTACAGTATGTTGTTGTTGTTTTTTGCACTGAAGGAGAAAAAAAATTGAAAAAAATGCCTGAATCTTGCAGCGGTATGTGTCAGCCATAAGAGAGATAAGATGTTACAACAATCAACAGTATGATGTATTGAACCAAAGTGGGACCTGTGAGTATGTATAGGCCCCAACTGAATTGCCAAATCTTAAACCTAAATTGATCAATCAGGTCATCCAATGCTCATAAATGCGGTATTATCATTTTAGCAGAAAGTGACTGCTCATTAGCTTAGAGAGCAGCGAATCACAGTTACAAAAATAAGCTTGCCCACACATCACTGCACCTTCGTGTGTCAGTTAAGAACCTAGTTTAAGGTGAGGCAAAATCTCAATAAAATTGAGGGTGACATTCAGACATTGTGCAGGGTTTCTGTAGGAACTGTCAAGTTAACAAGGCTATCTACAAGACTAAACCTCTTTTGAGCCCTTGAATGTAGGTACCTCTGCTATTCATCACAATATTAAAGCTTAAACTACTTACAAATGTGATTATTCTTAAAGTTGAGGTTTCAAACCACAGTAAACAATGGAGTCTGAAGATCCGCCTACACAATCAACAACACGTCTGCTCTTATTATCTCACTAAGCTAACTACTATGTGTGGTTTACACACACGCACGCACGCCCACCCCACAATTGGTTCCAAGGGACATCCGGCGGAAGATCCGGCGGTGCCAGATCTTCTGGCAATTAGCCAGTAAATGAACTGTTGTCGATCCCGACTACCTCTATAGGAATTGGTCTAACCAAAATCTCAAGGCAGATCTTATGATCCACTTAAGACTTTGCTGCTGACTGAATGAGCTGTGCTTCATGTTCCCACAGTCTGTTTGGATACACTGAGGAGGAGTACATTCCTGATGCTGAGAGCGTGTATCTGCACAGGGAGCAACATCATCAACCGCAGGCCTGCACTCTTGCTCAGTGCTTTCAGCTCTACACTAAGGAGGAGCAGGTGACATTTTGACCACACAAATGCATTAAGTTGATGGTAGCACAGTCAGTAGTTTGACTTGAGAAAAAAGTCTTAGAAGTCTTAGATTTCTCTTGGCCCATGTCAGTGATTATTATATTTTGAAGTATAGCCTCACATGTGTGTTGTCCTTACCAGTTTATTGTGACTGCTAAAGTTCAAGAAGCCTTTCACTCTGTGGCTTTACTCCATAATCCTACATATAAGTTTTAGGTTGACTTGCCTGTGATTGCTGTGGAAGAGAATAAAGGAAAATGAGAGAAAATCCCAAGGCCTTATCCTGTGTAGGGCCTATTTTATAATCTGTGTGGTTGGAGCTTGTCCTTGATGGCTGCTGCCTGGTCGTGTGTGTGTGTGTGTGTGTGTGTGTGTGTGTGTGTTTTAGCTGGCCCCAGATGATGCCTGGCGCTGTCCCCACTGCAAGCAGCTGCAGCAGGGCCGCATTAAGCTCAGCCTGTGGACGCTGCCGGATGTGCTCATACTGCATCTCAAGCGGTTCAGACAGGTATTGCAGCTTAATTAAACATTGTTTAAATAGAAATGTAGAACGAGTTCTACTTTCTGTGTATCAAGAGCAAGAATAACTCTTAATTTCATTATGGATAAAGTTGTCACTTTTCTTTTCTGTGTTTGTGTTGGACTTAATGTTGGAAATGTTGGCACTTAGGATAGGCTTGATATCAAACCTCAATACCTTTTTGGTTCTGACAATAAGGGTGTGTTACACTGATTATCTTGAAAAAATTGTATCAAATCAAATTCTTGTTTACTTATTCCTTGAGATTGTTTCTGATTTATATTAAATATGTTGTCAGTTTTAAATAAATCCACACATTAACTTGTCTTTGTACTGAAACTTGGATAAAATGTTGGCAACAATATATGAAATGTAATGCTCATTCTTTGTTGTAGCTACTGTGTACTTTTTATGAAAGCACAAATAAAACGAAACCTTGGCCTCTGTTTCAGGAGGGGGATCGGAGGGTGAAGATGCAAAACATGGTGAGGTTCCCGCTGATGGGCATGGACATGGCACCTCATGTGGTTAAGAGAAGCCAGAGCAGCTGGAGTTTACCTTCTCATTGGTCGCCATGGAGACGTCCATATGGCCTGGGAAGGAACCCAGATGACTACCTGTATGACCTGTATGCTGTGTGCAACCACCATGGAAACATGCATGGAGGCCACTACACAGGTGATGCAAAACCAATTGTTACAGTTGGAAGGTTGTATGTGGGAAATAGACTGTGTACAGTTATGTGTTCATCAACCTTGTTGACCCATTCTTCCATTTGCTTTGCGCTCATAGCTTACTGTAAGAACTCCATCGATGGTCAGTGGTACTGCTTTGACGACAGCGAGGTTTCACCAGTAGCTGACGATGACGTGTCTCAGCAGTCGGCCTATATACTGTTCTACCAGCGGAGGACGGTTATTCCCTCCTGGTCGGCCAACAGCTCTGTTGCTGGTCAGTATTTGTTTCCTACCGTCTGTGTAATATCTGCTCATATTGTGATCAAGGCAAACTAAAGTTTAGTTTTATTGCAATATTTGCATAAACATAGCTACAGAACCTTTGTGACAGAAGGCTTGGGTTTAAGGTTGAATACTAAGAAGAACCTAACAAACCACCATTGTAAATATCTTAGTTAGAGGAAGGCCTTACTCAGATTTTTATTATTATGATTTTAATATTCATGCAGTGTTTCCCCTCCCATTTTTTTTGGGGGGGGTAAGATGCGCGAGATCAAGCTGTTTCCACACATACAGGCGATTCGCTTCTCACGTAACGTGGGCGGAGCAGAGCATACAATACTTTCCTTCCACTAAAATTAATGAAATTGCCTACACTGGGCACTGGAGCAGTGCGTAGTGGTGCATATGCACTGAGATCTTCTATTTATATTTCTTATCTGATTTACACAGAAATGGATCATAAAGTGTTATTATTGCTTTTAAATTAAACTACAGATATAAAGGAAACAACTTAATGACTCTGAATGAGCCTATTGGCAATTTCATTTTGAGAGTTTCTGTTTTTATTTCTTGTTTCCTTCACCTGCTTCCTCTGTTAAGAGCTGACGGTAAATTGATGTTTTCACAGCGCTGTGCCAGCTCCAAAAAACTGAAGAACAACAATCCCTAAAGCAAGAGCTCTCCGTCTCGCCTGTCAGTCACACAATTCTACACCGTGTGTGTGCTGCAAATCTTAGGGGAAACACTGTGCATGTGCCTACCACACATGCCAAATTGTTTGGAAATTGCTTCTTTATTTGAGGAAAATAACAAGATAATATGACTCATCATGGTTCTGAACCTTTTTTATGTAGGTTCCACTAGTTCATCCCTCTGTGACCACTGGATCAACAGGTTACCTGGCAGTAGGCCTGCTAGCTTGGCCTCTGGAGCTTCATCCAGACGCACCTCTCTGGCATCACTGGCTGAGTCAGTAGAGTTTCCAGTAGAACGTAATGAAGATGATGGTGAGACAATGCTTATATATAATTTTACAGGTGTCAGATTGTTATTCTTTGTGGTGCTGTCATGACATGTACATTTTTATTACACACACATAAACTGCTGCTGTCTTCCGACTTCATTGTCCAAAGCACAAAGCTCTAAGTTAGCTTTTGATCTTTTATAGAAGCAAAACAATGTCCATCCTCCCACAAGATGTGTCTGGACATTTTTTAAATTCAGAAGGCCAAAACCCCAGCCCCAAAGCTAGTCTGCCTCACCAGGGATTGGCACGCCCAGGTCCCTGACCCTACCTGCCGCTCACACTTCACCAGACCCAGATGACTATCTCCTTAGGTGGTGGAAGTGTAGGCTTCATGTCGTTTTCTTTGGGCAGTGCCCGACAGGGCCCCATGGGCAAAGACTTGGCCTCCAGATAGAATGTACATGCCGGAAAGTTCCCTTCCCAGGTCTGGGTCCAGTAGGGGACCCCAGACCGTTGTGGGGATGACAGAGTTGAAAATAAGAAACTTTAGATTTACAAGTTGGTCTAGGTTCCAACCCTCACCTATGGTTTTATGCTTTGGGAAGTGACCAAAAGAACAAGATCGCGGCCCATTGGAGGTCTTCCAGGCATGTGTCCAGCTGTGAGGAAACCCCGGTGTAGACCCAGAACATAGAGGGATTATATTTCTCATCTGGCCTGGGAACACCTTGGGATCCCCAAGGAGGAGTTGCAAACCATAGCTGGAAAGAGGAACATCTGGGCTAGATTACTTGACTTGTTGCCACCGCAGTCGGGATCAAGCAATGACAATTGATGAATGGAGACCAAAACCAACATGAAACAGAACACATTTATTTTGACATGAAACCATCAGACCAAAACGGACAAAGGAAACGGCTATAAAGAGACATCTTTTCCTTTTCCTAATGTGTCTCAACACAAACCTTTGTACAAAGTGCACTACTCCTTCCACTGACAATGTTTCAAAAGACACCACCAATGTTTACCGGAGCTCTTTATTGTCAGGAACTATTTCACTGGAATTTACAAATCCCAACTCCAAAATTCCATTATTTATTTGTAAAGAAGGAGAATAATGTAAGAACAAGGCAGAAAGTGACGCTACATGTGTCACATCTGACTTGGACTAGAATGAAAACATGCTGTACAGAGCTCTACATGGTGGGAAACCACAGTGCCAAATTGAGACAGATGTTGGCTTGGGCTGCAGTTTGTGGTTAAATGTAGGCTCTGTTTAACCCTCCAGAATACAGGGTCAGCATATTCCCCAAAAATGTTGGCCAGAATGTAATTAGTAAATTTACTTTTCAGCTCTTATAGTCAGTGAGAGTACATCAACACATTTGCACAAGGCAGTTGTTGTATTTGTAATGTGAATTAATTAGGGGTTCAGCACTTTCAACGTTCAGTTGAGCATCTCTAACAACCAATACATAGATAAATACAAATGTTTTTTTTTTTTTTTTTAGGAGGATTCTCAATCCGCCCTTTTGTGAGGAGCATTCAGCATCAAAGCTTGTCCTCCAGGTCATCCATTGCTAGCCCTTTAGCCTTCAGCGACAGTGGGATAAAGCCTTCTTGGTCTCTCTCTGCAAAGCTACACATGAGATCTAACTCGCCCTCACGTTTCTCCCTCGACTCTCGATGTTCTCCTCCTTTAGAGAGGATAGGCGAGGCTTGTGATGACAAAGTTTCCACGTCCTGTTTTGGCAGCTACAGTAGACATGAACGCTATTTTGGCAGCAGGACTCCCCTGTCTATGATGGAGAGCAACTTCAGTGACCAGGACAACAATAAAAGGTTCCTAGACATGATGTACTGCAAGGCTCCCACTCCAGTGGAAAAGAAGAGCACCAAAAATGAGGCAACTGAAAACAACAACCAGATTACAGCTATAGACCAAAACATTCTACCCTCCCAACCTACCCCCTCCAAAGAACAGAAAAGTAAGAGCAGCATCGGAGGATTTGCTTTAAAGGCAGAAAGCACATCTTCCGTAAAGAGTTCCAGCAGAGTGGAGCAAGAGAAAACGTCCAAAAAACGTTTGTGCTCAACCCATAAGACCTGCACTGCTGAGACTTCTTCCAGTACACCTGTAAAAGGCAAGAAGGCATGCAGTACTAAAGAAAAGAGTGTAAATGCCAAGAAAAGCACCTCAACACCCAGTGGTACTCCCTCCAAAACAAAGGAGGCAACTCAACCCCTAGATGCGACGCGGCAACGGAAGCCACTTGTCCGCTCCACACCTCAGTCCTCAGCTTCTCCCTCGCCAACTGCAAAGAAGGTTTCCAGTGTCACTGAGAAAAGCACCACGAGTAGTCGGAAAAAGCTGGTGGAAAGGAGCTACAGCAGAGATTCAATGCACACCAGTCCCCTGGTGGAAAGTCTCCGCGGCAGCTTGGTAGCGCGCTCTTCGCTGTCTAAGAGTGGGGAAAACAACCGGCCTGAGAGGAGATCTGTGCGGAGCTCCAGCAGCAGTTCTTCTGTCACCAGCCTGCGCTCACCCAGTGTATCCTCCAGAGACCTGCAGCGCAGCAGCAAATCTGAGGAAAAAGGGTTGTCTTTCTTCAAGAGTGCCCTCCGACAAAGGGAAAGCCGCCGGTCGGCTGATTTAGGAAAAAGCACTCTGCTTGCCAAAAAGGCCTCAGAGAGGACATGCAAGCAGAATGGACAAGCCAAGGACATCGGTGGGGAGACTGCAAAGACAGGAGAAGCTGTGTCTTCAAAGACATCTATAGAGACTCGTGGAGGAGAGACAAAGTCTGAGACAAAGGAGTCTTCCAAGCCCCCCAGCTCTCTCAGTCGCACTCTATTAAACGTTGGCAAGTCCAAGTCTTCCACTTCTGAAGTAAGTCTCAAGTCTCCCTCTAACGGGAAGAAGCCTCTTGAAAGGATGGCATCTTCCCGAAAGCTCTCCTCTAGCATGCAATCACCTGCACGTACAACAAAGAGGCCTCAATGATATATTCATTGTAGTAACATTGAATTTACATAATGCAGCTATTTTCTTTGTGCCTAAGTTTCAGTGAGCAACAGACATATTTGCAAAGAGACACATTTTTGATGTTATGGTTTTGCACATTGGCATCAGATACCTACGCTGGCTTTGAGGTTTGAATATTGGCAGCCGGCCTTTAGCATTTTTTGCTCTACTTGATGAAAAGTAAAGTACTGTACATCACCTGCATATTTGGGTGCCAAATAGTTGCTTGCTACGCCGCCAGTTCTAGATTTTAAAGCAGGGTTTATTGTTATCAGTTACACCTATTGAGCATTAAGTATGGTTCTTGATGTGCGTGAGACTATCGCTTGACACAGAAGTTTTCTGGCATGGAAGCTCCATGAGCAGCATGCCATATGTATTCAGCTGTGCAGCACAACCTTTTTTTGGTGGAGTGTACTGAAGGCTTATATGACAGCTGACAGAATTCCCTCTTGAAATCTTGAAATCCAATTAACTCTCCTTCAGACAAGAAGCTTGTTATATCTTTGAAGCGCTGCAAACATTACATTTAGTTTGCTTGTGAAATATCCTGCTGATGAAACTATATTTAAAATGCAGCAGCTTGTGCATTAAAGTAATTACATATGAAGCATTTTCCTTGTATGCACCTAAAATGCATAATTTGTCTTGTAGAATAATATAACACAAGATTAAGAATAATTAGATGTCTTTTGATACATTAACCTCACTGCTGTTCTATAAGCATTTAATCCTCAACAGTAGTGAGAACAGAACCGTAACATCAAAAAAAGTCTCTAGACAAACACTGAAACTGAGTTGATACTCACACCTATACGCACACACACATACAAAAGAGTTTCATTCCGAAATAGTAGTGGCTAAGCATTCACAGTAGTTCTCATTGATAATTTTAAGCAGATCTATCAGATCAGATGATTTTAAACCCGCCGATTATGAACATTCAATTAATAGACTTACTGAGGTGATGGACCAAAACGGAAAAGGACTTGAGATGAGAAGGAATTTGAATCGGTACACACATTGAGACCAGTTGTCAAATATTTAAAAAGTTTATTTTTGTTTTAATACTAGTACTTTTTTGATAGAAATATATTTTATCAAATGCATATGGAAGTTGTGTTTTGGAATGAAACCCTTTAAATTGAAAGGAAATAAATCCACACATTTATGTGTCCCTACAGATATTGGAAAAAGTATATAGTATATTACCCTTTTTTCCTTTCCATCAGCAACGTGAAAATGATCTAAAGCGCCTTTTAATAGTGTAGTGTAGTGTATGGAAACAAATAATTGCCTTTGGCAACATAGTAGTCTACTACTGTATGCGTCACTGAGTAGGAATGTGGTATAGTTTGCACTTTGTATAGATAAAGTAGTCTTTTACCCAGAGTAGTCATATACACACACACACACACACACTAACACACACACACACACACACACACGCACTGTAATTATCTCATTCATGTTCTCATGATTTTAAGACATATTGTGAAGTAGTGTCAACAGGCCTTAGAGTTGAAATGGTAAAAGGGTACATTCATTTCAGTGTTTCAGGGGTCATTTTAATGAAATCACCTCTTTACTACACCTGGTGCTGAAACAGACCGATGGTCCTCTGACACTGATATTTCTTAAATAAGCATATTTTCAATTGCTGATGTTCAGAACTGTGACCATACACTTCAGTGAGCCAGAAACAAGTTTGCAGCAGTAATCATGACTGTGGTACCTCATTGCAGAAGACAATGTAATTTTTGGGCTGAAACAGAATATTGATAATGAGCCATTTAATAAATAGAACTCCATTTATACCATCTCAGAGCAGTTGTTCAAATATGGATGTGTAGGCCTTGTTTTGAACAATCAGCATAATCATTGAATTACACCACATGCTGTTGCAATACTCATACATTAGATACCAGAGTTAGAGTGGTTTTAATGATTGAATGTGTTTATGCCATGAAACTCCAACCATTAGTAAGTTTATACTTTAAACAAAATCGGACTTATAGATCTGTAGTATTTCACTTAACATGGTTAACACTCATGGTTTGATGAGAAATACCACTCAATTTAAATGCATGTATGTTATTTAAAATCCCTGTGTATGGTTTGAGCAAATGAGCAGCCTTAATGGGCCTGGCTTAGAATTTGTGAAGTTGTGTTGGGTCAGAGAGGCTTTGTTTTTGGAGTAACCAGTCCAAACTCATTTTTCACAACTCATGATGTAAAAAGTTGAAAAGCAAGTTGAACGCTATATATTTTTTTTAACCAGACATTATTTGTATCTTTCAAAACCACAACAAGCTGTTCACCAGGGCACTATTTGCCGGTAAAAGTGCTATTCACAGTTACACTAATTCTACCCAGCAATGTTTTATTTTTAGCAATGTTTAATTTTTAATTACCAGCGATTTGTTGTGTATAATAATCGGGCCACAGAAACTAACAAAACCCACGGCATGGCTGAACATAGAGTCAGAGCCCGTCTTTGGAGAGCCTGTTCACTCCCTATTAAAGCGTAACTCTTGCCAAAATGCAACCTAGGGTCTTTTTGTGAATGTACCCAAGTCAAACTTTCATTTAAAAACATAATTAGGACGGAAGCGCCACTTCACACAAGATTTACTGTATTCTTGTTTTTCGGACAAATGGCCTTTTGAATGAGAGAGCTATGGGCACTTTTATGCTTGCCTCAAATAGCTATTTTTAAAACACTAAGAAGGCTCAACACAACATGAAACTTTGCTTGAAGTATCAGCAGGGGCTCTACACATGAGCTCCTGCATTGAGAACATTGTTTGTGTACACAGAGTTTACTAAAATGAAAGGTTTTGAACAACTTACTGTACCTGTTGTTTTTCTGGTCATCCATCCTGCCAGTCCAAAATAGTCAAGGGAGGGGAGTAAAAATGGAAAGTTCCTAAAGCTTAGTTCCATATAAAGGCAATATTCATTTGTTGTTTTGTTGTTAGTGAAACACAATTTATGACCTTGTAGTTGAAAAAGGAGCCTTGTATGAGAATGAGATTTCCTCCTATGGAGTCCGTTCATTCGCATTCGGAGATTCACACCTGTTGTTGACTGGGAGAATGTCCCAGTCAATGTAAACTCTGTGAACACAAACAATGTTCTAAATGCTGGAGTTCATGTGTAGAGCCCCCGGTGATACTTTGAGCAAAGTTTCATGTTGTATCCAGCCTTCTTAGTGTTTTAAAAATAGCAATTTTGTGGCTAGCATAACAATTTCCTTAGCTCTCCCGTTTAAAAGGCCATTTGACTGAACAAGAATACGGTAAATCTTAAAAGTGGTGCTTTAGTCCTTAATATGCTTTAAAAAAAAAGTTTGACTCGGGTACATTCACAAAAAGAACTTAGGTTGCATTTTGACGAGAGTTAAGCTTTATGCCCCATTGCACCAAATGTGTTTGCAGTTCCCCCAGAGTTCCACTGGGGTTGATCGCGGGCAAGTTCAAAATGAATGGGAGTCTATAGAGCTAGACGTCTCAATTTGTCTCTTTTTGTTGGTTGCTGTTGTGAAATCTCAGATTTGATTGTAGTTTTTGCAAGTTCAACATGGATTATAGGTTGAAAGTTGAATGAACGAGTACTTATGTCCTTTCAGTTCCTTACAGGTTGTCAGTGTTGCCCATAAGATGCTAGAATTCTGCTAATGACTGCTGATTGATCAGTGAAGGAGTGATTACAATGCGCGTGCATGCGTGTGTGAGAGAGAATATTTTGGCTTGCTCTGGAAAACATTAGCAAACCAAAACTCTTTCTTGCACGTGTATTGACAGGGAGAGCCTAACCTGTCAACTGTGTTGTTGATGCCTCAAGAGAAAAAGGAAGTGACTCAGACTCTGACCGTACAATGTGTATGACGTCATTGACATTTTAAAAGGCTTTTTAAATTGAAAGGACATTAGTACTTGTTCATTTAACTAATAATCCATGTTGAACTTGCAAAATCTACAATCAGATCGGAGATTTCTCAACAACGGTCGACAAAAAGAGACACATTTAGCCGTCTAGCTCCATAGACTCCCATTGATTTTGCGCTGACCCGCGAACACCCCCAGTGGACCTCTGGTGGAACGGCAACCAAATTAGAACACAAAAGCAACTTTAAAAAAAATCAAACACCCAGCACTGTGTATTTTCTTTGCCTCCTTTTTCGAATGCAACTTTCAATTTACTGGACAAAAAATGTTATCCCCAGAAAATTGGATTTTAATGGGGTATAGCTCTGCAAACCTCAATTCATTCTGCACTTAACTCGTGAGCGCTCTCATATGGAACCAGAGTGGAACTGCAACCACTTCAGAGTGGAAGTTCTCCCCTTAATAGACTTTCTCTGAAAGTGTCCTTAGCTGTTACTATGGAGTAGTGGGAAGTTGATGTGCTGAAAACCTTTGACACTGCTAGCGTATTTATCACTCTATAGCTGGCCAGCAGCCTAGTCTCCCAAAACCTTTTGAAACCCTTTTAATGTCCTGCCTTTATAAAAAATATACTGTGTTCAAACTGTCTAAGGAATAATATAAAGAACATACTGCTGTTTAAATGTGGTGGTATTCCTGTAGCTGCTCTTTTCTATTTAACGTTAGAATCTATCAGGAACCTGTGCATGGCACTTTGGATCAGGGCAATTTTCATTTTTGCTTTCACCATCTTGTTTGCGTGTTTTAAAGTCTGTAATTAAGTTGTAGTGGCTAGTGTGCGTTTTAGAGCTGGATAATGCCATAACACTTACTTGTTTGTCAATTTCTCCACTCGCTAAATAAGTAGTTTATTGGATTACAAAGCCATTCATGTAGCCAAAACCCAGTGCATTATAGAACTTTTGACTTTTTATTTGAGTTTTTTTGGACATTGTAAACCATCAGTAGACAATGTCTGCATGACTGTAGACTCTATAGAAGAGTAATGTTTCTGTACAGAACTTAAAGATGAACTTATCTCTGAAACCTGTAGCCTCTTCCCTTGTTTTCCAATCATTCTTCATCCATAAAGATTGTATTTATAGCCACCACATTGCCTACATTTGTGTTAACAACATGTAAGATTAGATGAGATATGATGGTTCATGCAGTAAACTCATTCAGTAGCAACTTGGGTGTGTTGTACAGTCTAAATCCTGGAGTATGTTGATTTGAATGTCAACCGTATCACCTTGGTCCTGTATTATGTTACAGGAACCTGCTGGCAAACATGAAACCTTTTTATAAGTCACTTTCAGTCATTATTTGTTTTCTGTCCATTATGCCCTGGTGGTAGAGCAATAATCTATTAATCATCTCATTCACATAAGAAATCTGCGGTTTAAATGACCAAAAAGGCAACCTAGCTGACCTTCAAGATCTCAAAGTTCATTTAAACACCAGACAAGTACTGTACTCCATTCTGGAAGTACATGTATGTCCAATTAATTCAAATACATGCCTGTTAAAAAATATTTCAAAAATCAATTTAAAATGTGCAAGAAAATGAATCATCTTTACAAAATTGATTTTTCTCTCTAGCTTTCTTCACTACAGTTAATGTCTGTTTTTTTAACTTGTTGTCAATGTACAGAATTGAGAATAATTAAGGAATGTAGTATTGCATGAAACCGCTAATGCATGTATTTCATTAACTATGCAAGAGTCTGCAGTTGTGTAAATGGAGAGCAGAGCATGGCTGGTATATTCCATTGCTTGATTTGCACACCATTCCAATATTTAGAAATTGTAAATTACAGACTATTTCATCTGTATAGTTATAAGGATTATACTTAAAAATATCTGATTTATTTTTAGCATTCTTACAGTTAATGTTTATATATTTTAAATATTTTTTCAGTATTTTATTCTGCTGATATGTGCTCTCTGGGTGCTCTTACCAAACTTTCTTTCTTCTTTTTTTTCACAAGATGTTTAACATTAACTGTTGTACACCAGCAGAGACAACACTATGGAAAGCGATAATTTCTGTGATTACTAAATAGCCTCATGTATGTATGTACTATGTGTTGTGAAAAAGTCTTCCATTGATTCCTTGATAACAGTTTGTGAACTCCTGTTGAAATGTTCTCAGCTGCATCAAAGATGTGGCCGCTCTCTAATATAAAGGCTCAACTCAAATCTCTATATAGCTAAATGCAAAAAAGAAAGATAAGTAAATTTGTAATTTTATATTACAGTGTGAACAAATACATTAAATTGTAAATTCAGTTAATACTTTTTGTAGTATTTATGCAACATTAATCATTGCAATGATGGATGTGATTTCTATTATTTTTTGTATTTGAAACAGGAACAGGAAGTTTAATAGCAAACAAATGACTTCCAAACATGCTTTGACACAGCACCACTGTTTTCTGTTCCTGATAACTTGCGGATATGAGACATAAAGCACTCTAGTTGTTAAAATGCATATAGTAAAAAGTTGATTAAGATTAGAGACTCCTGCATTGAGTTTTTGTTGACACAGCTGTTTTGTTGTTGTCAACAGAGTGTCACATTTCCTTTTCCTTTTTCTTTTTAAGGTGAAACCATTGATTAATGACATTTTTGAAACATTGTTGTGTGAGAATTTTACCATTGACGGTAAAATACCAAAATACAACATTTGAGCCAGACTTCAGATTCTGCAAATACTGTAGTACTACAGCAATACAACCGTATGTTGTCCTTAATAATAAAATAATCTATATAAGTAACTTACTTTGTGAGTTTGGGGTAAAATTGTTTTTTGGACTTTATCTATGAGCAAGTGGATGAGGCTTTTTCAGATGTAAACACTACAAACATGTAATACTGAAACTTTTCAGAAGCCTTAAGCAACACTAATTGTAAAGGATAGTTTGTATTTTTTTGGATGAAACTAAGGAGCTGTGTAATGAATGAATGTCATGAATCTCATTTTAATGTTTTTAAGCTAACAAAGAACACTATAGTGCTAAATGCTTAGCACATTGTGCTTTTTTAACTTTTACTCATGTTTAATCATTCATAAAGCATTTTATAAAATCCAGTGCATTGCATTTAAGATTGTTTCCACTTATTGATTTCATTTACTGTATGTCTTGTTTTACCAAGTTCATGAGGCTCTTTGTTCTGTTTTGAGGGCCTCTGTTCCAGCATTTGCCTCCTCACTTTTCATTTGTTTTAAGAGTTTAAGTGTTTTGACATCCAGTAGTTCATTAGACTGTCAAAGTCTTCTATGTTAATTTATTTCTCTTTTGTTATCATGTATGCACTTTCAATGTTTTTTTATTTTTCCAAAAGGACAAATGTGTATATACTTTGTTGGTTTACCCATGCAAGTACAAAATGAAAAATCATATTAAAATTGTTAAAGGTCTAGCGTGTCTAGATGTCTTGTTATTATGGTTTGTTTGTGTGAGTGTTTTGGTTCCTACACTAGAGGGAGCTTTTCTCACACAAATTGTCCCTTAGCATGACGCCACGCAACATGAATTTCTTAGATTTCATTGGTTTATAGAGATTCACTGATTCAGCATTACAAAAAAGTTAAATTAACATTGAAGTTAAACAAAGCTTTTTGGTGATACTATTCCTCAGCTTAAGATTGATTGTCAGAATAGCCTGTGATCCTCACATTGAGGCAGTAATGAGTGTAACCACTCAGCAGTGGGCTCAGTACTCAGATCTGCGATACTGCCCGCAGTGTGTCTCCTTAAAAGCATTTGTATTCTTGCAGCTGTCACATGTTGTACAGTACATTAGCAGCATGAGACATCGTTTAAAGGTATTTTTTATTTTTAGAGTAGAAAGATTCTCCTTTATCCCATTATCCCATGTATGAGCAGACATATCTGCAGCTTATTGTCAAGCTGTTGCGGAGACTATGTATTGTGTGAGACCTCAAGGCTGTGAGATATATGAGCAATCTGGGAAAGATTATAATTTGAAGCCTTTACTGGCTGCCTAATATACCTTTGCACCTATGGCTGCAATGACAGGGAAGAAATATAAATTGTGAAGTTGAAAACTGAATGTTGGGTAATATTTTTAATACACAATCATATTAGATGGATACATTTATTTTAACCAGGCAGGAAATAAAAACACATCACATTGCCCTTTAAAAAGCACATTCCTGGACTTACTAACAACCAATCATTTACTTTAGAAATATGCAAGTATCAAAGTATGTATAAAAAGTAAAAGTTCTAATCATGCGGAGTTAATTAATATCAGAGATTTATAATACCATACATATATGATTGGAAGTTTATTTTTGAACAGTAACTAACTAACTGTCAGATAAATGTTAGCATTTTCCTATTGAAGAGAAAAATTGGAAGTTTAAAGTCAACCACCTCAAAATTGTACTGAAGTACAGTGGTTCTACGTATCTGTTACTTTTAACTACCTAAAAAATCATCATTACATTTCTTCTGATCAGCTAATTGGTTTTTCAGCTTATCATTAAAGTAGATAGGCTACATTCCACTAAAATACCTTTTAGAGGCCAGAATAACTTCTTATTCATTCCACATAGTAGAGACAGCTGTTTGGCTTTTACAGTTCAGTCTAATACAGGAGTTAATGTTATCCCTCTGTCTGTATAACAATGTTGGTTTATGCCATAGAACTGGACAGGCAGTCAACTCTTTGCTGAGATCCACCTCATGAATCATTTAAAATTTCCTGGTAAGCAGAGGATGCCAGTTACTCTCATTCTCCAGTGCTTTTAAATGGAGTTGAACCAGCATCTGGCTTCTCTTTCATGATAATATCAGTAACCCGCAGTACAGTGGAGTTACTTCAGCAATTCGCCTGTGGTTTTTATCCCCTTTGTCCCCTCTTTTGACTCCACCCCAGAGAGTGCAGCAAAATCAATACTAATTGATTTTAGAAGGCAGGAAAAAACGGTTGGAATTCAAGGGAAGAACCAGGGGAAGACAAAGACAGAGAGGTACTAGCAGAGAAAAGTGCAAGACCCTAAGCATAATATGCATGTGCTGGCACAGCTAAAGGTCACCAACATGAACCTGTCTGTAACAACAGATTATGGAGTGTCTAGGCCTCACAGCTATAGAGTCTCACACAAGATAAGAATAATGGCAGCTGTGAACTTCTTCACTGTAAGTAATTTTAATCCATGAAGTGGAATGCGGGTTGTGTTCAAGTTCAGCCAACTGTGCAGACTCTGTCAACCTATCGCAGGGCAATTGTTGATTGCTTTTGTTGTTCATTACAAAGTGGGAAATAATGTACCAACGCCAAATCTGTCTTAAAATCTGCTGCCACACAATCAACATTCATTTCCAGTGTTCCTCCTTGTAGCAGCCAGTTAGTTGCCTTTAATCTGCTGCTGAGCTTCATTTCACATTTACTTTCACATCCTTTTTTCCCCTAGACCACTCAATCAACCTTCACAGGGTAACGTTCAAAGAAGGACAAGACAGAACAGACTTTCACTACAGAGAGAAGAGGGCTGTTTGATTTCTGTTGCAGGATTCGTCCGGGGTCCGGTGGGTCAGTGTGGCTGACAGCTTGGAGATTGATAGTTGAGATCTTTCCCAGGCGGAACAGTGTTGGACAACATAAGCAGTGATCCAAGGCACTATGGGAGCAGGATGGAGGTGGGGTGGCTGCATATGTGTAGTGTGTGTGACTGTGTGTGTGTGTGTGTGTGTGTGTGTGTGTGTGTGGTCTTTTGACTGAAGATCATGTCCCCCCTGTCATCAGGACTGCTGAATGGTACTCAGTACCTGCAGACTCAGATCTAAGCACCTGTGGACCCATCATTGGTTCAGGACTATTAAAAGTTAGTTTCTTCTTTTTTGTTTCGTGTTTTCTTTATTGAATTTTCATTATTCCCTGTTGTCATTTCCTTTCTTTTTTATCTAGTGTTTCAGACAAAGCAAATACACCAATATTAACAGTGAGAGAAATCGTCACTCTTCCTGATTTTGATCAGAGCCATCCAAACGGTGAGTTGATTTTAATATAGATGCGCACACACATGGACAACCAATAACAATACTGTTACGGTGTGGCACTGATTTTTTTTCACTTGTGAAAACAGGCTTATACTTTTTTCATGTTCATACTCCCTATCAGCGAGAAGGAGAGTGTGTGTGTGTGTATCCACATTTTTTCAATAGTCATTTCATAGTTTTTCTTGCTCATGGCCAAACTAAAAGAGGGGTGCTGTGCCTCTGTTAAAAGAAATATTGGTAAAATATTTAATCATTGGCATATATCAAAATATGACAATCTCTCAAATGCTTCATAACTCGCAGCAGAATAAAAACTAAGTATTGTGGTACAAGTGTTTGGTCTATTTTGTTAAGCTCAAAAGTTTGGATCACTGTCTCGGCACGGCAGTAGATCCAAAGCGTTTTTACATGAATAGCATGCAGTGTGGATTAAATATCCCATTATCTGTTCCGGTTGTTCAGAAATAGACAGGTTGTAATGACCTCAGCAGATTTCTACTGATAGTACCTTCACTGTGCTTTCAGTTAATATGATGAAATGTGAGTCTATGTTTGGCCGCATTTCCATCAAAGTGGGATAAAACATTCCTGAACCTGTCAGTGATGAGGTCAATACCCAAGTTCTTCCTTTGCATATATGTACACTGTGTCTACGTTTATGGAATACCAATAGAACATAAAGTTTATATGATTTAACGATTTCGTCAGAACAGGGTATGTGCTTGCTAACCTTGACAGATGCAGCTGGACTCCCTGAAAAGCAGCATTGATACCGAATGGATTATCCTGTTGGAATAAATCAAACTATGATAATAAAATAATACTAAGGGACTTTGATTGTGAGATATCTTTTAACAAAACACACACTGGACATCTTTTTTTGGGGCTTTTGTAACATGGGAAAGATACTAAAATACAATTGTATAAGGACCTTTTCTGGGGCTTAGTAAATTTACTGCAAACATTTTTCTTGACTTTACCATGCTGTATGTGAGAACAGACATTAAACAGACTTTAACCTACCAGCTCCCAAGTACAAAGTCTGTGTAATATCCGATTGAGCCCATGTTTAAATAGAACAGGTCATTGTCTGGAGAATTCACAGCGAGCTAGTGGGCGTGTCGATGACATTCTTATCATGCAGCAAAGAAAACAAACACCCTAGGGAGAAGATGAAGGGTCAACCACATGAAGAGGGCAATGGAAATGTCTGGAGAGACATCATCAGACAAATTTAAATGATGAAAAGAGACTTGGGTGTTTGTGTCCAAATTACAAACCGGCCAGTGTAATCTGCGTCATGTCCTGCCCGCCATGTCCATGTCCTTTCACAGATGTAGTGCACAACAAGAGATTGTCCGTATCAGTTGGTTCTCACTTGCTGAATATACTCTGTTTGGTTTAGATTTTTTTGTTCTTTCTTCAATGTTTGGTTTCTTCCAGTTTTGCGCCGGCCGCATTGCAGAAACACGCCCACTCGCTTGCTTCTCCGGACAATGACCTGCTCTATTTACACATGGGCATAATTGGACATTACACAGACGTTGTACTAGGGTGCCGGGACGGTAATGTCCGTATAATGTTGACTCTAACAGATTTGGACATTTGCAGTCTCACACACAGCTACTCTGGGTAATGTCAAGTTCAGGTCTGCAGCACACATCTGATAAGGCGAACGATCTACGCATGTGTGCCACACGTAAGAAAGGTCAACTTTGGACGGACCTGATTTGTGGGACATTGTCCTGAGTTCATGTGAAAAAACAGCTTTTAAACAGTCAAGAAAACAAGTTGGCATTTTTTGAATGTTGCAAAAGAGTAAAACAACTTCTGAGAGCGGCCCAGAGCTGTCACATCTGAAAGCAATGAGTCCTGCTGTATTAAAAAGGCAACATGAATTTAGAAATGGACCCAGTGGACCGTAAACGGCAATGATGGACCTATCAACTCTACTCAACTGCAGCAGAAGTCACCATCTTGCAATTTCCAGCCATTGAAGTTATTTGACCACCTCTTGTATTATGAGGACGACAGCGGAGCCAAAAACTGTCAAGGTAACACAGAAGTACGTAAACTGGCCTGTCAAGTGTGAAGCAGTTCACAAACAGAGAGTAGATGAAACTATTCCAGCATCAGAATATTCCGTTTGCTATTTCTTACCCTGACCCAGGATGTTGTGAATGTAAAAAATATATATATCGTATCATGTATATTATATATATTATCGGATTAACGACAATTGAAAAGGAAACATTGCATGCCCCTTTATGGTTTGATTTTCTACAAGAACAAAAGGTTTGAAGGAACCATATTTTAAAGAGGCCTCACTGCTCATGAATCCTCTTTATCATGATTCATGGTTTCATGTGCACAGCAGCTAATACGGATATAAAGCCAGATGCAGCCATAAGCTGTTTCACCATCATTTATTTATGAATGAATATTCTTCAACTGCACTAATTTGTCTCTGGACTTAGGAAAATGGCCTAATGTATTTGTTAAGCCTGGTCTGGGATTCTTTATTACCTGTCAAATCTCTGAAAGTAACACTTCATCATGTGGTTTTTATTATTTTTCTTTTTACCCCTTTACAACACAGAGAATCCGAGTGGATGACACTTGAGCCTGTGGAGGCACCAAGATCCACATAAGTGTTATTTTTTTCTGCAGTTACAGTATTATGTAAACCGCTATGAACATTTGATGATAGGCTACTTGGCTACGGCACAAATGAGGTTTAGGATTTAAAAAAAAACTAGTTCATTCAATGGTAATGTAACACTAAAACACAAAATCATCTGCATTTAGTAATTACCCTGATGTAAATGCTGTGTCTCCACTCACACATGTGCATCATAAACATAATGTGCTAGAGGGGAGTGAATTTGTACCTTAATAGAGTTCGAAGGGGGTTCATCTTTACTTTGGGTTTATACTTAGATCAGAGCGATGCGGCTGACAGAAAGATACATTTAAAACGGCTGTAATTTACATAACAATCACTGGTGATTTCTGTTTCTTGGTTTAATGTGGACAAATAGAGAAACAAAGAGCCCTTCCATGTACCAAAATGTCCTTTGTGTAATGTTCATAACAAGTTAAAAAAGCCATCCTCTCTGCTCCACTAATTACCAGTAAGAAGACGCCCTATCACATTCCCCAGACTTTCAGCAATGAGAATATAAATAAACCCTAGCAGAATGAATTATAGATTGTCCAATCTGAATAATATGAGCACTTTAGTACACAGCACATTTTGGTCACCATCCTAAAAGTGAGACTTTTAAGATATTTCCAGTGCCCACAGAAACGGACCAACAGCAGAGTCAGCAAAGCGTTGGCTATAACCAGAGCAACACCCTAAACCAGAGCCCTGTTAAATGTGTGTGTCTGTGTGTATGTGTGCATGTGTGTATGCATGTGTGTGTGTGTGCGTGTGTGTGTGTGTGTGTGTGTGTGTGTGTGAGTGCGTGCATGTGTGTGAGTGTTTGTATAAGGCTCTGTTGTCCAATTCCCAAAAGTCTCTGGCTGGCCTTCCGAACAGCATTTCTTCAGCGATAATCAGTGCCTTTGCTTTTTAATTCCTGCATTTGAAATTCAAAACAACAGCTGCAATTTCCCCTTTGTAATAGCAAGACAATCTTGACACACACTGTAGATCCGAAGAGGAAAATGCATAGTTAAATGATACATGGTTCTGTGTAAAAGAAACATTTTCATATACTCAATAGATGACATGCAACAGAATTTCCTCTTGGAGATCGGACTATTAAAAATTATGGTTGTGGAAAGATTTCATCCCTGGCGATAAGTAATGCAGTGCCTCTCATTCTACAGAATTCTGACCACAACATAACTCTTCTGGTTTTGAGGTTGAGTTTCTGTGGGTTTTGAGGTTCTGTTGATGTTTCTTGTTTTATTTTGTAGTAGTCCAGTTCTGTCTAGTTTTATTTCCTGTCTTGTGTTTTCCCAGATTGTCTGATTGTTCTGCCCCGCCCTGATGTGTTTCACCTGTTGTATCACATGTCCCTTGTTTGCTCACTACCTCTTGAATTGAGTCTCTGGGATTCCCTTGTCTGTTGTCAGGTCATTATTTCTGTTAGGAGTATCTGTGTGGTCAGTCTTCCCGTTTTGTCCCCATTGTTTAGTAGTTCCTGGGATTCCTGTTTTGTTTTGTACTTAGTTTTGGGATTTCTTTTTTTACTCCTGCTGTTTTTGATGGACACCTTTTGCTGGGATTTTCCTTATTAAATATTCAAGCTCTATCCTGCCTCTGGTCTCTGCACTTGGGCCCTCCATTTTCTGAAGCTCATGACAATGACAGCTTTTATCTTCTCTATGGAGTCAGAGTGTGCTAAAAAGTTCATTTAGCTGTTGCTCAAAGAGATGAGATAAAGCCCTCAAAAACTGGAGAACATCCACTGCAGTGAGCTTCTCACAAACTAAGAAATGTCAGCCGTGACTTTGAGGCAAGCTGTTATTATGGAGTCTACCTCCATAATTGTGATGTGAGGAAACACATTAATGAATAAAATATTAAACTGTGCCTTCAGTATGCCAACTTGAAAACCCTGTAGCAACTTATGATGATCTGAAACTCTTATTTTCATGCATTTTTAATTGGGGGTAAAATAAAGGGAAGAGGAACGAAAACATAAAGAAAATGAACCCCACTAAAAGTATATGTATTGAAGAGGCAATTTAACGTGGCCGGAATCCAGTAGCCTCCTCATGCGCCTCCTTCATTTTCATAGAAGATCCAGTGACAGTAATGAATCATAGTTAAAAACATACTGCAGTGAAAGCTTGCAGTTTATTAAACAGCCAGCTCATTGCTTTTGATCCTTGGGAACGTCATTGCAATAGATTTCAGCCCACCACAGCGATGGTTGTCCGACTGATCCTTCTCCGGCATTCCTTTCCCTTCCATGTTTCACACTTCATATTTCTTCACAGGGAGCTTGGAGGAAAAACAACAACAAGCAAACAGATCCGAGGAGCCATCCTTTGCAATGTAAATACAATGACCTTGGTTCATGTCATCCTCCTGAGTGTTGAGTTTCTGTGGCTGAAGGCAAAAATGTAATCATTGAATTCTTTTCTCTGTGAAACCGGTTTACTCTGACGTTCTGGTGAAGGACGAGATATGTTTGAAGAGAGTTATCAGGTGCTGTGCAGAAGCAAAACCCTTTCAGTTTCCCTCAACTGCATTGTTTCTCATCAGATGATTGATATTTATATCTGGTGCTGACATGGGGCCATTATTCTTAATTTGCCATCTTAACGTCTGAGCAGCGAGTCAGGACTGGGTTACGCTGTGTGCATCATCAGTATTGGTGAGGTTTGTGACACTGGCAGCGCCTGTCGAGTCCTGGAAATATTGATGGACGTAAATGTTGTTGTTCTTCCTTAGGAGGTAAAAACTTGTGAACGCATATGCTCTTAAATTAAAAGATTGTTGTAAATTGTTCTTGGTTGTATTGTGCAAGTGCTTCTCAGAGAATATGGAGCGACACGGCACCCCATTTGCCTTTTCTCCTGTGTTCAATTTAACCCAAACTATAGGCCTGTTCTGAGATGTTTCTTGCAAAGTAAGCTCTTTCTGCAGAAAGTGTTAACTCAACAATATACTTCATGAGCTCTAATCCTAAACTTCTTGTGGCTGTGTTAGTTACCTAATCCTCTGTAATACTGACATCCTCATCATGTGTACCAAAAAGTATTGTTACAAGCATGCACACCTAAAGCAGTTCTCACTTTGGGCTTGATCTAACAGTTCTGCAAACAAATATCACAGAAAAGTATAAATATCCAAAGAAGTGAAAGCTAGAAGCACAATGTTGAGAAATATGGAAGAAAATTACTGCGAATCAGCAGGTTATTGTTCATATCTGTAGGTCACTGTTGTCAGTGTCAAATATCTTGTGAGATATTAGTAGAGTAGATAGTTGTTAAAACTCAGCAATAGTTGCTTCTTCACAGAATACAAATCACAAAAGTCAGGTGCGAACAATCAACATTATTTATGAAAACAATAATCATCTAAACAATATTATTTATATATATATATATATATATATATATATATATATATATATGATATGATTTCAAAACATTTTTCATACATTAGGAACAACTGCAAGGAGTTTTTTTTATTTGAAATGGGTTTCACTTACTCAGACTGTTTAAGGCCACATCCTCCTGCGCCACTACACAGAATAACGAATGCGTTTTAATATTACAAAGATTATCAGGCTGATCCTTTCACAAGACAGCAGTTGGTTATTCAGACTTCTACCACAGTCTTAGGTTCAAGCAGAAAATGCCTGTGACATGTTTAAAATATCAAGCAGTTCAACACTTGCAGTAATTGTGCATATTTGAATTGATGGGTCCGCTGTTATTTCACTTGGATGATATTCGGGATATGTCGTGTGGGGGATATTAACTTCCCACCTTACTCTGTCTCTTTCTGTCTCTCCTCCAATCCTCCCTCTCCATCTCTCCCTCCTTCTTTCATTTCTCATCTGCAGCTCTCGGCTGATCTGACACCATCTTTTAAGTTGCTCTGGTTTTGGAGAAAATTCCTTGCTCAGCAGCCAGGGATGAACTGATCCTCATACCCTGCTGCTGCATAGAGGACAGGTGAACATGTGAGATACCTACAGTTTTACCCACCACTCTCTATCTTGGTATGTGATAGATTTAAAAATGACTGCACCTCAACACCAAGAAAAAGCACACTAAATACTAAAAAAGCATTTCCGCTGTGAGCGAGTAGGTTTAGATGACAAAAGCTTTCTTCAGCAAACGCAGAGAGACTTCATTCTACTAACTGAGAGTCAACACGTCTGATTTTATTTGTCCAAACATTGGTAACTCACAGGCCTGACTACTTGTAAAGATCGGATGTGAGGCAATCCAAACAAGATAGGCCCTTTCGTCTAATCAGAGTCTTGATTGTTATTGATCATCCCTCCTCTCTGCAAACAGAGGTTCAGGAGTATTTTTATCATTTCACAGTAAAGCAGATTCTGACTGGTTTAGTTTACTAGAAGCTACTTGATTAATTTCTGTTTTTTTATGTAGTAAAAAAAGCAATGCCTACAAGTTAGCTGCAGGCTTACTGATTATCATCATACTCAGCAATGACTAAAGTGAATGGCCAGTTTGGTTAAGGGTGTGATGTGAGTTAAAAGTTGCTGTAAATCCTTTTTATCTGCCGAGCTGGAGGGAATTTGCTGTACCATCAGGAAGGTTTTATTGATACTTATTGCAATGGTGCATTGTTTAGAATGTGTCTTTCTTTGACCAGATGAGCCAGACTGCAGCAGTAAACTTGATGTGTGCCTTATGTTGCAATCTAACACATTCCTCTGTCCAGTTGGTTGTGTTGTACAAGCCTCATGTCCAGTGGCAACTGGTCATTAGGGGCAGGAGGGCACACCTCTTGTCAACAGAAATAAATGCATTTTATTTATAATATTGTTTATTTTATATTTTTTTTATTAATTCAAGATTATTATCATATACGATTTATTATCTTCTATGCATACAACATCTTCCAAAATTGCCTGTAATTTGTGGTAGGATTTTTATTTTACATTCTGCCCCTGCCTTGCTGCTTCAGACTGCACTCTCCCGTGTTCGGAGTAGACAACGGCAGCCTGAACGTTTCAGAGAGCCCCTGTCAAACATTGCAATGTGCATCTTCACATCACTGTGCACCTGTTTTGTGGAGCTATGCAGTTTGTTGACATATTAACAGAGTGAGATACAGAGTATTCTTGTTTTATTGGTATGTAGCCCATCTTTAGAAATTGTGTCCAACCAATTGATTTGATATAAAAACACCACTGCTCATGTCCCTATTTTTGTAAAAATAATAATCACTAGGGGTAATGATCGTGAATCTATCAATTAGCAGCTGCCAAACGTAGCAGACTGTATTCCATCCTTGCAAACACTATAATCAGCAATTAGTCAGTCTTGCTGTGTTTCACAAGAACATGTAACGTCCCTCTGGACGCTATTCTGAACATCAAACAAGCCGGTTTATACCTCTACTAAATTACATAAGACATGACGCAGTTCCTCTTGGACATGTCAGCACAAGCAAATCTTCTATACAATGTCCTCTTCCATTAATTATTAGACATGAACTCTTGATGAAAAAGAAAAAACAATGAAAAGGCAACCTACCTAAAATACTTCTGTACTGTGTGTGTGTATTTATATATACGTGTGTATGTATTCATATATGTGTGTTTGTCTATACATACATATACAGTATATACGTACAGTGTGTATATGCAGTTTGTATGTATGTGTGTATATATATATATATATATATATATATATATATATATATATATATATATATATATATATATATATATGTGTGTTTTGTTTTCCAAAGTGTCTTGATTCATGTTTGCTTTCTGTTTCACTCTGACAGGGCTGCAGGGAGGATACGCTTGAGTTTTTCTGAGGGCAGGGGCCCATCTGCCTTCGCTCAACGTCCCGCCAACATACAGCGTGTCATTTGGACATGTTATTTACCAGACTGTTGCCATTCTTTAACACCACTAGACATTCCCATGAAAGAAGGGCTGCTTTCTCATCGTAAAGCATTGGACCAAGTTTCCACAAAATTACAAGGCGTTTAAGTTTCAGATAATGAGGTCACATTGTCACCCACACAGGTTAATCTGTATTACATACTGTAAATGGATGCCAAAGCAAAACATTAAAAATTCTAACAATATTTGTGACATGCATGCAGGGATTTTACTGCCTCTGACTACCATAGTGTGTAAATAGAAGTGGTCTGCTCACATATTCCTGTGGCGGCAGTCAAAAAACGTCTTTTATTAGTTTCAATGACGGCTGGAGATGTGTTTTACCACTTCTCCAGTTATTATTTTAGTAAGTCTTATTACTTTGCATTCATAAGCACTATATAGACATTAAATGAATGGTTAATAACACATTTTATAATGTAATTGTTAAAGCAGACATGTGGACATTTTAACTATTTATTTCAATGTACAGTAGTTGCCAACAATTGCATCTTCTTTAATGAAGACGTGTATTATATCATCCTGGTTCTTACTACATGTCATCCTTTATTAGTTTCTACACAAGCTTCTACTTATGGATAACCACAGGATAAAAGCAGTTATAGTTTTTGAGAAATGCATTGTTAAATGCTTATATCTGTGGCAACCTCTAGCTCACCCAGTAGAGTGTGTGCCCCATGTAGGCTTGTGGTCCTTGGCAGCGGGCCAGGTTTGAATCCTGCCCGTGGCATTTTGCTGCATGTCGTCAGCTCTCTCTCTCCCCTTTATGCCTTCAAGCTATCCTATTAATTAAAAGCTAAAGAAATGATGCTTGTATCTCACAGGGATTTAATACTTATTTATCAACCATAACATTGCAAGGAGTGCTTTCTCATAAGCTTGTAGTTTTAGTATTTGACTCTAGCGTATATCTAAATTTGAAACGTACCCTTATTTAACCATTAGCCTCTTGAAATCGATGAATGTAGTTTGACAGGAGGGATAATAATTGTAATGAGGAATATGTATCATTATTTATAGAACCAATGGATTCCTTTTTCACTGGTTGAAAAAAAAAGTACTTTTTTGTGTAAAAAAATGACCTTAGATGTTGAATTTCCATCATTGATAGATTTCTCACATTTACTTTCTCGAATGGTAGATGATTGATGGGGATGATTATTTTCTCCGCTCATGTTTTCTCAATCAGTGAAATGTTTTTCAATCGACAGGCGTTCAATCAGAGTAAACAAAGAATCCCTTTCTTCTCCTGGTTGCAACTGAGAAGCTTTTATAAAATGTCTGTCCACCATTTTTAGTATATGGAGATTAGTATGGGGGCTGGAGGGTAAGTATCAGGAATTTTCATTCAATATTATGGCCCCTTTATCTGCTCTCCAACCCATCTGGGGCCACATGGGGCAACAAAGCATCCCTGTGTACTTCACTCACATCTCAGCTTCTGGATTCATTTCTGTGGGAGTCGGCAGCACTCCCTACTCTGAGCTGGAAGGATGCCAGTGATGGTGAGGATACACTGGTAAAAACAACAATATAACACATAAATTCATCATGCACGCGGCAAGTCACACCACTTGTGCAATCAGAAGTGTGAAGCGAGTGCAAATGAGCAGCTTGTGTGTGGCTGGTGCACAGTCAGAGTGCTGCTATCTGATTCTTACAGCAGAGCCTTTTGATTGTTCCTCCAGGCTAGTTTGAGTGACACATAAATATTCAATTTCCCTCAGATTAGCTTTGTTGAACCAGATCTGCATCTACCAAATATTTATTCTAAACCAAAGATAACTCCATATAGAATATTCTCTGTTTCTTTGTGTTCCAAAAGTATAAGTGCTTTTGTGTGTATTAAATAGTGCAAATTCCAAAACCATATCTCCATTAATAATATATCAGTAAATTCCATAATTAAACTACAGTGATTGACAGTGTCTTTGGTTTCTGGTGGTTCAAACTCGCATTCAACTTGAGACATTTTCATTCAACTGGAGCGAGGGTTGGTGGATAGACTGTGGAGTGGATTTACAAATCCTCCAGCCTGTCCCATTTTCTCAACATGTTGAATAGTGATGATACAACTGTCAGTGAGGTTGCCAGAGGCTCTTTGTTTCTGGACATGAGGCAACTCGAGGTTCTGGCGCAACAGAGCCAGCCAGGTTTCCTTAGCCTCCAAACAAAATCCAAAGCAATGGCAGAATAGACACAGACTCGGCTGGCTGTGTGGGATTCAATCAGATCGACCTCAGTGACATCTGCGAAGCAACTAAAGTTCTTCCCTGGACTTGAGTGAGGGGGGACCCTGACTTGAAACCCTTTTCTCAAGATACTGTAACTGACTTACTGACCCCAGTCAATGTCATTGTTAAATTAGATGATGCTATCTACCACCAGCAAGTGCACAGAGGTTACAAATGCTATAGTTGAACTAGGCATCCAACATCAACGCCAAGGGGCAAACACATATCATGAATTACACTTTACATTTACGTTCTCAAATTTTCCAACTGTCCATCCACTGATTGAATTCATACTGGACTGTCTGGGGCTGAATGCTACTGTACAAGAAATGTCTTGGTAATGGGAAAACAATAACTGTACTCTACTATCAGGGAGTGGATTACCTAGTTGTATCTTACTTTGCATTGATATTATAATCACACACTTAATGACAGGTTGTTTGAAATGTCTTAGGAAAGCCTGTAGCATAAATATTCCTTGAACACTTAAGATCAATTGTCTCAAATGATCAAAAACTACAGTGCTGCGCTGATTACCTTTGAAGTACACAGCCGCTCTGCTGAGGGCTCCTGATTTCAACATTGCTGATTCAGTGGCATTTTATATCCCCTGCAGTGAATAATCATGCTCGGGTCTATTGTGAATAATGCAGAGAATTACAAGAATCTTTCAAACGTCACCTGTTTAATTCTTGCAATATTAATGTTTTGATGTCAGTGATAGAATATGATATAAATGGACAGCTTATAAGAGATTCTTTCACGTTTTTGTTCAAAAATGTAATTGTTCCATGGACAAGTTTCAGTTTATCCCCTGCAGTCTGTGGTAAAAAGTGAGTGGAACGGATTGGTGAATGTGCATGATATATATTCTTACTTGCTTAATGTATAACATGGGAATGGGCCTTGTTAAAAGCTCTTCGCATTCTGCCTTGTTTGTAAATTATACTTGTGTCTGTCCTTTCATTTCGAATGCCAGCTAAAAACCATAAGCATGATTAGACACTGGAACTCTAGACAACTATATGCAAAATATATTTTTTGTATTTTGGGTGAACACATTGTTCAAATAATGTCTACTCCCAAGGGAAGCTTCTGATGTAGACTTTTTCATATTTTGTGTGACTGCTGCGAGCGGAAAATGTCAGAATTTCAGCTTGTGACTGAAACCACAATGTTTTTGTAATTGGGGCGAGTAGTGTTTGCAGGTGATGCACAATTCATGGTGCTATTAGCAAACTATTCTTTGTAAATTTACCATGAGTCTGTAAAATTGTGGCTCCTGTCGTCTTAACATGGTTTCCCTCTTTGGATGCTCATCAGGCCCTCCATGCAGCAATGTGTGTGACCTTTACATGATGAACCATGTGGGACCACAGTTCTGACATGCTGTTTTGTCTTGGGAGTCTTTGGCAAAGAGGCTCAACTCTCCTCAGTGCAAGGATGCATGGCATCCTTTTTTGGAACATTTGACAAGTAGCTAGGACATACTGTATTTGCTTGGCCCCATGAATCCTATCTGTTCAACCACACCAACCCTCCTTTCTTTGCTCTAAAGTTTGCTTGAAAAAAAGAACACTATCAACTTCACCTACGTTTCTTAATTGCTTGTAATATTGGTGATGAAAAGAACTGAGTCTTATTTTGCTGTTGCACTTTACACTGGGGGCTGTGGCTAGTAGAATTAGATATGTTTTTTTAAAATTCCAATATATCTATGAAAGTGAAAGAAATGAGCCTTTCTGACAAGAGTACAATTTGTGGCGAGTTTTTGAGCATCCCAAGTACCTCAAAAAAATCAGTTAAAATAGGCAAAAGAAAAATAATGCCAATTCCTTTAGTTTGAATAGGGCCCTAGAACCCATCGGCGCCTGGACCCTACAAATGTCAATTGTACTTTAATGACTTACAACTTCCATGTAGTCCTTGAATCTTGGAGTGCCATCAGAACATTTTTCTGTTTTTTTCTTGCAGAACACAAGTCATTTATTTTGAGTGAGAGAAAAACACATCCAGAAACCTTCGGTTTCTGCTCCTTGTAGAAGCGGGGAAGTGTCGAAGTGTCTAAATGAAAGACATTTACTTAAAAGTTGAGGAATGATCTCAATCTGTGTCAAAGCACCAGCACGACTTAGAGAAACAGGAAAAAAATCAGCAGCAAACAGAGTTGCACATACTTGTTCCTGACACTTTTATGGTTAGTCATCACTTGACACATGCAGATAACAGAGAGTGAAAATTATTCAAAATCCACATCCAAGTGCAACGGTAACAAACAAAAAAATCACTTTCTCAGTATCAGGACAGATATATAGTGCAAAACTGCAGCAGGTCTACTCTTTTTTTCTGGGTTTTTCTGTCTCTTCCTGTACAATACGTTTTTACTATGGAGTTCAGAAAGGTCTGTAATTGCTCAACTATTTCACCCCTCCTCTAAATAAGTTGTACCAGTGTCTGAACATACATACAGCCCTTCATATATTACCTTGTTCTCTAGTTTCCAGTGTATAACTCAAGGTTGCTGTGTTGAATGTGGTTCACACAGAATACTGTCGATAGACTAGTTTTAATAATTCAGTGGTCAAACAACTTTTATACTGTAAAACACAAAGGCTGACAATTCCACTGAAGCTCACTGTAAGTCCCAGTTATGTCAGCAAACATTAATAATCCTCTTACATTTTGAAACTGTGTATTGCAACTTGTCATGCATTTCAGATTGATTCTTTTGTTGCCTTCATATAGCTTCAGAGCGTCTCTGCCAACCACAAGCCATTAAGCTTTGCCCATTTTACAGGCCGACAGAAAAGACAAGCCTTGTTATGATTTTTACCTTTTTCCTTCGATTTGGAGACTGCGTCTGAAGTCATTCAGATGTAAATTACTGTGCTCCCATAAGACAAGAACAGTTAAACTCTGGGGTAAATGTTCAGTGAGTGATTTTCTCAAATATACCAAGAAGATCAGGCTGGCAGAGTGATGGTGTAACGGTGCATTAACGCAACATTTTCAGGTGATGTCTCTCCAAGCACAGCGTGTGTCTATGATGACCATCTTTTCTGTGGGATGGTATACCAATGCCTAAGTTGTCAGGAAGGAAATTTATATAATTTCCTGGCAACTAAGACATTTCATATTGAGGGAAATGTCTCCTAAAAAATTGATACTTGTGTTGTGACCAGAGATGCTGCACATTGGAAATGTTATAATACTGTTTTTGGTTCTGGTTTGCGTTTTTCTCTCCTTTGCTAAAACTGTATTGAATGTGTTTGTGTACATATGTTATTCTTTTGTATTGTCTTTTTTAACTTTTTAAGTGACTTGTTTCACAGTATGTTTCACAGGTTGTGGACATTTTGTGTTTCAAAAATGTATTTAATTTGTTGAGTGCTTTTTAAAGGAACAGTTCAATATTTTGGAAAAATGCACTTGCTAAGAGATGAGAAGATAAATAACATATAATAATAACAACATAATAATAAGTAATATCTGGTTAAATATATAGCTATTGCCAGCAGCCGGTTTACTTAGCTTTGAAAGCTAGAGATTTCTCCTTTCTTAGAATGTAGTGTAGCCAGCGCTTACTCTACGCTTCTCTTTCTCTGTGGAGAAAGGTTTGGTAATTTGAGACTAATCCAAAGGTCCACAGCAAATTCCACCAACTACCACCAATTAAGCTCACAAATTAACAGGTGATGTATAATGTATTTAGTTAGTACAAAACACTGTAAAAACCCCGAAAAAATATTAGGACTTAAAGACTATTTATTGAGTTTCTGCTAGCCAAAATAATAACAATCCTCTGTTAAACAGCAAATTGTCTTTTTAAACACTTTGTATTTTGCACAGAATAAAGAAATTGGACATAAACTGTAAATTAGTGGGCTTTAGAAATGGTGGGATTCTGCTCACAATCTCTTTGTTCTAGCTTTGTACTTAACCAAGAGATGAGTGGTCTCATATCCACCAGAAAGAATACAAGGACTTTACTAAAATGTCAACCTATTTCCTGAACGTGTCACTTGGATTTTACAGCAACGGCAGACTCAAAGGGATGGATCAGAGTTTGTAGGAGACTTTCTGTTTAATTTCAATCTATAAAAAAAGATTCTCCTTCAAGACGTATGGACTCAAACAGTAAAACCCTACAAGGAAGAGTAATCAGAGCAAAGAGCTGGCTTTAGTGAGCAGCAAGTATCTTAAAGTATTAAATACATGGGTTGGGAGTTAAGAGCTGCTGTGAGGGGAGATGGTAAAAGACAAGAGAAAGGAGTTAAACTAGACTGATGCAGACTGAATGATCCCATTTTCTCTGAAAGCATGAAAGTAATGACACAATGGAAATGCTTTGATGAGTCACATTACACTAAACCAGAGCCAGTGAGATTGCAAAGAGCTTTGCTACAATCTATGATAATTTCCTTCTGAGAATCTATCAAGGCAGAAGCAATCTCAGTGGCTTTGCATTTTTGCTCTGATTATTGTCTCCTGTTCTCCAAAGTAAGGCCATTAGTTCCACAATTACAGAGAGTTATATTCAAGAATGATTCACAAATTTTTTTCCAGAATGCCTACACATTAACGGTCAATGAGGCATTGTGTCAACAGAGCACGTCCTCCGTCTATGTTTACGGCGCTGATGGCATTTTATTTACACCCCGAAAACAATTGTGACAGCTTTATCGCTCCATTTAATTAGAGGTGCCTTCATGAATTTTAACCTCACGTTAATAATTACATCTGAATAAGCAACACAAATGTGTGGATTGATCAAAAAGCCAAAAAGAAGCGTGAGTCTGGTAATGCATAGTTTTAACACATACACTCTGAGGGTTGAATACTGTAAGTTTCTGTAAACCGTTTAACTTATTATGTACGTTTATGTATGTACATGCGGAACATGTGTCTGACAGCTCAGTGATTCTTAGTAATGGCATTCAGATTGCCTGCTCATTTTCCTTTTTTTTCCACTATTAGTAGTTGAGTAAACTCTCAGTGTTGTTCACAATAACATTTTGAGGATCTTTTTCCTTGAGCTGCTTTTAGTTGAACCTGGCGGGCACTGAGATTTTGCAATGTTCACAAAAGTGGTGAAAGTTTGGCTAAGTGGCGGTCATTTGGCATCGCTCCTTATTGTGTTCCACTCTTCTGAACATGCCATCGGGCACATTCCCTCAGTTAAATAAGGACTTAATTATCTAAGTTACAGACTCAGACTGACTGCACTTATCAGGCTTCCTGGCGAGGTAGTCTGTTATCACTGTGGACTCCTTCTTTTCCTCCGGCGACCCCATGGGCGCAGTCCTGTACACTGAATTGACATCCTCTCTGATCCCACATTCAAACGGAAGGCAGCACGCAGAGCCTCTGCCAACATTGAATAACTGTGGGACTTGCAAAGCTACAGTCTCCCTAACAGTTAGTTTGTAGCTTGTCTTCCAGTTTGATGTTCCAACTAAATAGCATTTAAATATGATGCTGTTTAGCAGATGTCTTGGAAATTCCGGATATTACAGAACTGCAAAGCTGTTATGGCAACAAAAAAGCATCTATTGTCATAAATTACAGATCATTATTACGGCTTTGAGGACAACTTAATCCATGGAAATCATGGCAATGCTAAGGTCTTGTTTTTCTGTGTAGCAGACCATTGCTTTATAGTTTGTAGGCATGTAGCGCTCCCACTGCGTAGCTAATTGCTGTCGCTCTGCACTGCAGACAACCCGGTCGGGCTTCCTTGAGAGACTGGTGCTTATACGGAGCTCATACATACATAAATTAGCAGATCACAAAAGTTGATAGAGGGTTGAGGAAACAGGGAGCAGTAATAGTGATAATGGCTACATTGGTGCAAGCATTAGTTACCTCCATGCTTAGCTCACACTCACCGGGGAAAACTGGCTTCTTGTGGAGAGGAATATTGTCAAATACCTACGCCAATGAAATCTTTTTTAAACCACTGATTTGTGTCAAATTTTGTTTTTCAGGAAGTAGCCCTTTCAGGCTAATTTACCTTGCAGGATGGGAATATGACTCCCTTACCGAAAACAAAAATGAAATCCCTGTGGTGTTAAATCTAATCCAAAGTTGATCCTGTTTGATAAAGAAACTCTTTGTATCACGTTTACACTGGCTGGCGGGCTGGTTTTGAATGAAGAGGCTGAAAAACCAGGGCAAATGATTTATTGAACTTCTATTCTAATTTTGGATCCAAATTTCAAGGGAATTGAGGATTGTATTGCCACTTTTCACTTTTAATTGCCAGTTTCAAAATGCATTGTCATTTGAATAAAGAGGCCACAAAACTTCCATAGAAATACAATAATATATTTCCATTAATACATTTTAAAGTGATTTGTGTTTCATGAAGGCATACTAAGTAGAAACACTTAGACATAAGTACCTTTTTATTATACAGCTTCTGTTGTTCCTGCCATGGTATGGTTATTTTATATTTTGCATGAAAACCGTATAATGCAAATACCTCTCTTGCATGTGAAATAATATGTGCTTTAACCCTGAGGGTGGCTACCGACCGCTGCGGTATCCCAGGAGCTGGTATGAATCTTCCACCGCTCCTGCTTAATTAGTTGACTGTGTGCCTGGAGACCTGTTCTCCACTTGACCTTTTGAAGGTAAGGCAAGCAGCACATGTTCAACAAACCAGAGGAAATGAGTAGTGGGGAATAGTTTTCACATTGCTTATGTGTAAGCATAAGCTTTTAGAATAGTACATACTTGTGGGTCTGTGTTATTTCTTTTTTTCCAAGAATGCATGGCTTTTTCAATGGGATTCTTTTGATTAGTGTGACACTGAGCTAATCAGTTGTATTACATGAAGCATGAAACAGCAGTGCAGAGACAAATCCTGAGGAAATAGCAAGTTGAATCTGCAGAGGAAATAAATCTTTTTTGGGTATATCTTTTAATTTAGAGGAACAGCTTGACCTACGATACACTGTGATGTTTATGGAAGAACCTTGGGGAATGATGACATATTCAAAAGGTGCATTGATGCAGGTAGAGGTTTGCTTAATGAGATTTCCTCTGGAGGGGTTTCTGGCTCCCAAGTTTTAAATCATCTAAAGGGAAGTCTGCTCTTCTCATTATCCATTGGAGAAAGGGAACATCCTCATTACCATCCATGGCTTTGGCTCATTATGAGGGGCAAGGAGATGCCTTGATATACAGTAAATACTTCAACACTCTTCTCCAAATTGAATAAGTCTTCCTGGAAAAAGTGCACATTCCAGTAAGAAATAAATGATACATCTTGAAATTTCGAGTGACATCAGTAAACAAAAGGCAGCAAACCTGTTACTTAACATACAATAAACCAATAATTATTGCAAGATATTCTCTGCTTTTTCTTATCGTTGTATTTGAGCAATTTTTGTTATTTTATTATTTATGCATTTTTTGAAAGAGCCTATAGTTTCTGTGCTTACTGGGACACTGCACATTTGCAGCTGTTTTTCTTTAGATGTCATCCCCACAATATGGAGATTACAGACACAAGCTTGTAAAGTGTGTAACGTTTTAGGATTGAAGCCTGAGTAGAGTTTCAAAAGGTTTTCAAGGCAGGAGTTATAAAAAGGCCATCAACAGCTTTGGAGTCCTCATGAGGCAATTGCAAAACACATATTTGAATGTTGCACCATCATTTATTTTCATTTAATAAGCAGGGAAATACATGGTCTCTGAGGTAATTGATTTTCTTGTGTACTGTGAGACGTTTTTGACGAGTGGAAGAGGTGTGTTTCACCTCAGTGTCTTTCAAAGTTCATGACATTTACAATCACTTCTTTGGTATTTACTGTGAAGGTTAGAATGGTTAGAGAGCGTTTATCTACACAGAGAACACTTTTCTTTTTTCATAATGAGTTCATACATTATATACTGTAGGCCTACATCAATGAGCGGTTTGTTTTCATTGCCACAACTGCATGTGTGATATTGCTTGTGTTTGATGCCTACAATTAATGCAAGAAAGCATACCAATAAAATTAGCACACACATCCAAGAAAAAGGTGAGCTTTTTGTCAGCATTTTTTTCTGTCTTGCATCCATGAATATTCCCCAAAAGTTCACCTAATATTCTTCAACAGAATTCACATGGAAAGTAGCAACATGCAGGACTGATAACACATCAGAGTATTCATTGGGTATCATAGGGTAGCAGCCGTGAGGGAGTTTTTCTCCCAGTGCCATGTCATCAAGCCCAAAGCATTCTTGGGGAAAAGTTTATAATTAACTGAGCTGAGATAAAGTTGAGTTATTGCTAAACTGGCGTGTCTGCTGATGGCTCACTAAGTAGCAGGCAGCTGCAGACAACATTGGCAGGTAAATCAAAGATGTGGAGAATATCACAAATGACAGTCTAAATACTGCTGTTGGCCAATGGACATGTACTGGAAGAGCACAGTTGGAATGAAAGTGAATATCTAATTTCCTTCATACGGAAGGTCACATTATCACACTTGCACATTAGTCTAAGTTTGACGATAAGGCTGCTCAATTCACAGCCCTGCAGCAGGTGATTAAACAATAACAGTGTAATACCTATTTGGAAGACGTTGCAGACTCTTTTTTTCACACCCCGATTACTGTTCCATCATTAACATAACAAATTTACTTGGCTCTTTCAGCCAAGGTGCTTGTCTTAGATCATCTGATCTAAAATGTACCTTAAATAACCTCCAAGAATAATTAATTACAAATGAATGCATTTGTACATTTTCTTGTATTGTGTTGGCAATACTTTTGAATAAGAACATCCTATGAAGCACATGGTTATTCTTATTTTCATTAACTGTTTAATTCTTGTCAGCAAATGCTCAGATTTAGACTGGTATTCCATATCAAGAAAATACCTCATATTTTCCTGCTGCTGTGTGTTTCCAACTGCAGACAAATAGATTGAAGCAAAAAGAAAAACTCAGTATATTAATAAGTACCACCAAAACAGGGACTCATAAGGAGAATTCCAATGTCTCAGACCGATTAGGATTGAAATCTAATATTAAGCTAACCTGATCTCACAGAGTTCCATGAAATGAACATGGCCCCTCAACTCAAAATGTGCGTCAGTTTCACGGTATCACAAAAAATTTGTGTTTGCGGCTACGTGACACGCAGGAAGAATGGCATGGATGGGTTTAGAACAAGAAGAAAACAATTTTAGGAAACATTACACGCGGGACACGATCCCCAGTCTTCCGGGTGTAAATCCTGTGTTTGACACATCCACCACCCAACCAACCTTGTTATGCAGATTTTTTGGGCTTTCATGCTACTCACTACCATAGTTGCTCCAAATGCTACACATTGTTTTCCGTGGTGGCCACACAGTATTTTCACACCTTCCGTTCCACCACCACGTAATGCGGTGTTAACAACATTCTGTGAGACCAGGCTGTTTTTAACCTAATAACAATATGCCAGCACTTTCTGCAGGGTTGGAATGTCATAATTGTAGTCAGTCAAGTTAAATCTAAAGCTGGATTCATACGGGACACAATTACCCAGAGACTTTGTTTGAAACAATTGCAGAGGTTGCCTCTGTTCTTAATCCTGTATTAATCCAACACCTGCATTTGCTGCCATATTTCACAGAACACAGATACATCCAGCGTACATTTACATATCATTTATTTGGAGTTTTATTGTATTGTTATTAGATTTTGCACATATTCCTTGGGTTTCTGCGACATCCTCCTCTTGTGTGTTGTGACTTTCAGGGGCTTCAGTGGAAATTGTAAATGACAACTCTGATTGGCTTCAGGGTGCAAATTCAGGAGGTTAATCTAACTGTTTAGCATGGGGACCCATTCAGAAAGAGCACGACCACATCTATCAAAAGAGGAATCTTGAAAGTTAATAAGATCACTGACATGCATAGCAGCATTTGGTGAGAAACATTTTATCCTTTAACAGGGTCAATATAAACTTCTTTGTACTGGTATGTTCTTTGAAATTTGGTCAGTGAATGCCATGCACTAAATCACTTAAAGATCATATGTTATTGTAGTCATGTGTGAACAGGGCTTTACAGCTGGTGCATGTTTAGTATGACTCATCAGGTTATGCATTAGTTGCCTGTACAGAGACAGGCATTAGGGGTGTTTAGTCTTTGTAATGGAAACCTCACAATTAGTGTGGTGTACATGATATATTAAATCGGATACTGATAAATATAAGGAGGACAAGAAAATACCACAAATATAAGGAAAACATGTGCTTTTATACTCTTACTGGACACAATGAGAACAAAACACTATTTTTATTCATGTGGCAAGAAAACCAGAAAGTATATTAAATAAATACTTGAATTTAAGACTTGTGTCTTTTATTTCGATGATCACAACAAACATACTGACACATAAAGAGCTGAAGTTTAAAGGTAAACCTTTACCATTGCTATTTCATCTGTTTCAATATAGCTGCTACTTCTTCTTCTCAGTACAGTTACAGCACACATATTCACTTAATCTATCATTGTTGTCCATGAGCTTTTTTCCACAGTAAGGTGATGAATTTCACTGCAAGATATTTGACAGGCGGATTTTTATTTTACTATTTCACTGCAATTTCATGTCGACATCTCATTTCAACAGTAAAGTTGGTTGTTTTTTATTTAGAATATTTAAACAAAGTCATTAATGTAGGTCTGGTGTTACTAAATGACAGAAAGGCATTGTTATGGTTGTTGGTTAAAGGCTTGGTCAATGAATTGCTGGTTGCCTGTTGTTGAATTCATTTGGGTGTTATAAAGAAACTTGGTCTTTGTATATACTGTGAATATGAAATGGCACATCAGAATGACCAAACCCAGCACATTGTGAAACCATTTATGTGATTACATTAAAATGAGTTGTGTATTTTTCTATATTAATTGTGTCATGGTATTACATAGCTCAATAAACTTGTCATCTAAACATTAAGCTAACGATATCCTCATTTATATTTCTCTCCAAAGGGTAGCCATTTTTTTTTAAACAGCACCGTTTCTGTATGGCACAATCAATCCCACTTGAAGTCTTGCCCTACAGTTTCAAAGAATTTGATATTGAATGGCCTATAAAACTCTTGCAGCTGCTCTATGACCTCCTGTTCAATCTGTACATGAGTCCTGCCCTTGGATTTGCCAAGGCAGCGTGGCTGGCTGCTGCTCTCCGGCTTCTTCAGACAGGGGAAGCCTTTGGTTCGGTTAAAGTAGAAGTGCTTGTCCGTGATTATTCGTTTCAGTCCTAGAAAGTCCTGAACACGGCCCATTTCCCCTGCCGGATCCGTGATTAGTCGTTCCCCGCTCACAAAGTGCATTTGCGACAGGCGAAAGTACTGCAGCCAGTTCTCCAGGTGCAGAATGTACATCCCGATCCGAATTGCGTTCCAGGAAGTGTCAACGAGACCCAGACTAATGTTCTTAAAGGCCAGCTCTTCAAACGTAGGGATGTCGGGCTTTTTGGTAAGAGTCTGTGTATAGTCAGAGATGGCTCTTGTGACTGGGTTACGCACCACAACAATCAGCTTGGTCTCATGGGACATACTAGAGATGCGTCTGGGTGCTTCTCTGGTGACAAAGTAGCTGGGTGTCTTCTCTAATGTGATCTGGCTGTCTAGTGTTCTTGGCATTAGTCCCCTTGGGAGAGAAATAAAAGAAAAGAACACACATGAATGAGTCAGCAAGAGTTGATATTTTCCTGTTTAGCACCATTTCCACATCTTTTCTGTTGGATGGATGACAGTAGGAAGTAAAATTGTACAGTAGAATTCAGAGAGAAGCGAACATGAATCCTTACTTGTATCATGAATACTGACAACCTTTGTATTGAGATATGTTTTTTTTAGAGTATATCAAAATATGGGGATATCATCCAGCTAATACATGTGGAAATGAACACAATGCAAATGTAGTTGGTAGATTTTCATCATAATTGCCATGATCATGTTGCCAAGATAATGGCTTTTCAAACTTCAAGCAAATGTTTGTATTTGTCATATTAATCATGTGAGTTTTTTTCTCCTCAGTGTATGTCATTCTGCTTTGGCACTTTGCTTCAAAAAAACTTGATTAATGGGCATCTGATGTTGGCTGTTGAGACAAGGATTTCCTCGGCCACAATTCATCCACATGTTGTTCCCTGTTTCCTGTAAATAATAAAAAAAAAGGCTGTGCACAATAACTCTGCAGTTTTGTGAGTATAATTACAAAATGGTCATGTTAAAATGTTTTTTTCTTTTATGATTACAGAAGACATAGAGCTTGAATTGCTCTATTTCACAGCATGTGCAATGGTTTCTGGATTTCGGGTACGTTACCACACAGTTCTGATGATTAAATACCACACACTTTCTTTATTATTACTGGGGGAAGCCTTCGATTAAAACCTAACCTTTCTCAAAGCTTTCTTTCTCGAGGTAGGGGTGGCCATAGGTTACCTCTTAAGTCTTGAAAATATTGATCCTTTCACTTTTATTTATGAATCCTGAGTTGTTGGCCTGGGTACCCCTGGGCGACTAAGCAACTATTAATCTTTTATGAGAACAGCACCTTTTCAAGCAAACAGCTTTGCTACACACTAAAAGACTTGCAGCCATTTTCCAGGAGGGGCCATCTTTGGATGTGTGCCACATGCTCAGATATGAAGATTGTGTAGATGAGAAGACCCGCTACGTGCTGGTTTAAAACTGCAACTTGTCACTTCGCAAAACTGGGCTGACAAAGTGAACAGATGAAGTGAAAGGTTGCAGATGGTTCTGCTTACTAATAGATATAGCTGCCTGTTGTTGACCATACTATGTACCTCCTGTTGACCATAGCATGATGATACTGGCAATAAGGAGTTCAAAAAAGCCACACTGGTTGTTTTGTTTGGTTACACAATATAAAACTCCAAGTGATCCTGTCTGTCAGAGGAAGATGCAACATGTGCTAACTTACCTTGAGTTATTGATTTTTACAGCTGTGAGTCTTAGCACCGGATAAATTACATTGAAATTATACAGCACTGAGGTGACTGATATAGACAAGAAGAAACAAGGGTGTGAAAAAAAAAAAATAAGAAGCCAGCTGCAGCACTGGGATCAATTATCATTAAAAGTGTAAAGAAGGGTTCTAATAACATTAAGGTGATGTGACAGACACTCAAAGAATTGACTTGAAATTAAATGGAACTTTTTGAACGCACATATTCATACACATGTCACCACCACATTCAGTTCCTGCTAACATTTCATTTGGATCACGCAGTTACTAAAGAGGAGTGGCTATCCAATGGTGAATACATTTGTCTGTGTCACAAACCCCGGCGATATTACTTTTTTTATTATTAGAATTTGATCCATTTTTTTACAATAACATTTGTAATGTCTAGAAGAGAGGTATAATTAAATTATTTAATCGCAATTGTGTGTGGGGAGCTAACAGGAAGACAGATGGCTCGGCCGGCGTAAGTCTGGGGCGTGTGTGCTCTCAACTGGCTTGGCTGGAGAAGTAGACCACATGCTCTATGGGCTCAAAGACAAAAGCATGAGGATGGAGACGTATGCAACTATTAAAGGAATGAATGGGGCTCCATCTGTAAACACAGTTCTCCTTAATCTATCCATGGCTCATACAACAGCATTATTCCTGGCTCATTGAGGGACGATCACGACGTGCAAGACAAGTGTGACGTGACTGACAGGGGTAGACAAGCTCAGACTAAGACATAGAAAACTTTGATGCTTAAATCGATTACCTTCAGTATACGTAACATTAGCCTTGTTAGCACAGTTCCCCTCAAAGCAGCTAACATATTCCTTTGCTCATCTCTGTGTCCAACAATTCCTCCAGATTAAATGACAAAAGAAATCCTCTAGAATGACACATACTCTGCATGTTAAGAAACAATCACAATGGGTCCGTAATGAAGATAACAATAATCTGTATATAAATTTAAAGGCAGGTGATCAGACGTAGTATCCAGGTATACACAGGGTTTGGGTTGTGAATGTGAAACTGTCAGTAAAAATAGTTACTGTTACTGATTCACAATAAACGTATGCAGTCTTCTTAGACGATTGCCATTGATGGACAAACAAATCCTCACTACAGTAGTATCTTGTGCTTAGAGTCGTTTGCCTCAAAACCCTCAGCAAGTTGTTACCAACTTTAATTGCATCTTCAGTTTGTGTTCAGACAACATTAGATGGAAACAGAAATCCTCTAACTACATGTGTGACTTTAATCTTGGCCCTGTGGCTCATTAAACTGATTCCTACAGCCTATGTGTTGCTCTGTTGTCTCTTCAAATGATTGCTTAACTAGCAGTAACTGCAGTCAATGTACAACCCAATGATCAAAGGATGTTAGTCTTTATTTTTTATTAAAATCAGGGCTATTTCTAGGTATGCTTTTATGTCAGTGCGAGAAGCCTGGACCAATACGTTCCAAGTAATCAGTCCTGGAGTTATGTTAATGGGGAAAATTGTTTTGAACTACAATTGTGTTTTCAATTATCGGGTTATAACAAAATTATCATCCAACACATGTGCCAGCTCTGCTGCAACTGATTGTAATGGCCGCATATTAACCTTTAATGGCCATGTGTGATATTACAAACAGAATGCAAGGGACAAGTAGAGATTCATTATATTTTGATAAATCATTTTCTCAGCTCACTCAAACACACCCGGCAGCAGCAGCAGCCTTATTTATGTATCTGCTCATTACTGAGATAGCGGGAATCAGGCCAGAAGGGGAACATGTGATACCTGAGGCAGGTGTCTGAACCAACCAGGATTTCCTCCCCCCATGCCTCCAAGAAACAATCAGCATTACCCACACAGGATCTGAAAGTTAAATATAAAAATTGATGATCTTTATGGCAGGGGGTTCTTTCACCCAAAGCTGTTCTGTCCTCTCTTGGTAATGATTACTTGCAGTTAGAAAATCTACGTGATTGTAAAACCAATGTAATTGTTCCTGGTAATAAATAACTGTTGTTTCAAACCTTTTTCTTTATCATCAGTATGCATGTGTGAGTAGAAACAACCTGTAACATGCACATTTATATAAACAGCTTGCTTTGCTTTTGCTTTGGGACACAAACCTTAATTAAGTGACATTTGAGTAAAGGTGATTGATTACCTCCTTTTCACTCAGAGTCAATGCTAAATAAATTCTTTTTTGGTAATTTACAGTATTTGTCCCAATTCTTCATGAAATGCATTACAGGCTTGACTGTGACATTTTAATCACTCTGGGAAAATGAACTCAGGTGTTGGAGATCAGCTCGATATTGTAAATGCGACCTGTTCCTTATCAAGTGAGAGGTGAGGGTTGAAAACGATTTTGTTGCTGGATGCTCCAGCATTGCTTTCAGTGCTCTCATTGCACAATTCTTGTTGGTTATTTCTGCAACGCATTTTACTTGAATTTGAATTTAACATTGACTTACAGAATTACTGAATTTCCTTTCGGGGATCAATAAAGTATTTCTGACTTCAACAACATATTATAAAGGTTAGTATGATATTTCATTGTAAATACTACAGCAGTTAACCAACATAATAGACAGGGTCTTGGCTGGTTAATATGAATCCGGCAGGGTTATAAATAAACCCTCAAGTATAAGTTTTGCTTTTCGGAATATTATTTCAATGTCTATACTGTGACGTAAATTTGGTCATTTCTTACTGTATGTAAGGCCAAAAACCCTTTTTTGCATCTTAACCAAAAAAATCTAACAGCGAGGAGCTGCACCATCTGTTTGAACAAAACAGGAAGTCACTGAAAATGTGTTAAGGCAGTCACTAATTGGTATATGCATGGTGTTTCTTTTATTGTGAAGGTTTTATTTGGGTCTTCTCGTGATAGGGAGAGTTTACAGTATATTAGAGTGTGTATCACAGAATAATGTAAAGATATAGCTATGTCTATGTAAGATGAAGAAAACACTCAAATTAAACAAACCTATTTAGATGCATGCATTCATTATTAAATATATATGGCTTTTTAACTAAAATGTGGGCATTGATAAACACTCTGTCAATTTTAAATACACTTACATTCCATATGCCAACAGTACCGATTTGATAAAATGTTTTAAATTAGCTTCATTATCCACTCCATGAGAGAAGAGAAAGAACATACAAAGACAAGCATCCTTCTGGAGCTCTTATCTTCAGGTAGTTAAGGTCAACGGTGGAAAGCATGCCAGTCATTGCCACTCATTAATGACCTGGGGTGTACTGAAAGCTTGCCTGCATATTGTAATGACCCTGAAAGAGCCTGCTGGCTATCTTGTTGAACAATTTATCTCTGTTGGTGCAGTGGAGGCAGTGGAGGAATATGCCACAAACATGGATGTCTTTATTTCAGAGTACACAACACACTATTCTCCTGCAGCATGCAGTTTTATTGTGAGAACATCTTAATCCTACCCTATTACTCTTATTTATACCTAAAGCTAATAGCAATTCATTTATAGCTGTAAACTAATCCCCTGTAATGATTGCTTTGACGTTTGCCAGTTAATATCTGTAAATTGCTAAGTTGTTCTATTATACTTAGGATTTGACTTCTCTTAGGGCCCTGAAGGTTCAGTCACTCATTTTTGGTGTTCAACACACTGAACATTTCAGTATTTTGTACTTGCTGAACCAGTCGGGATGAGAACTTTCAAGCCTACAGGGTCTGCCCTCACAGTTCACGTAGGTCAAGAGAAAACCTCGTTAAAACATGGTGTTGAACACAGTGCTCAGGCAGATATTAATTTGGCTTTGAGTTTGAAACCACCCGGCTGGCCTGCACCTTTGGTTAGTTTTTGTCTGAATGCATCAAGTTCTCCATTGTGCAATGCTGTGCTGCAACCCATGGTGTAGCAGACTTTTGTGCTTTAATTAGTATCTGGCTCAACATGAGCAGTGACATCAGTAAAAGCACTATCAGAGGGCTGCATGAGATGCTGATAGTCCTACCCCAGCTACAGTAAATCACTAGTTGACCTGTGCAGACAGTGACTACTGAAGGTGGCACAGGAGGGAATGACACAGTGTCCAACTAGAAGGGGTCCGTTCTCTGAGGAGCATGAATATGCTCAGCATGTTTATGGCAACCTGGCCATTATATTTTTTGATAATTCATCCATACATTTTGATTTTTGGCCTGTTGATGGTGCTTAAGTAAACATTAAGGGGTCAATAAATATGATTGGATTTGTTAAGGGTGTCTGTCAAGGTAAGATGCAACATGTGCTAACTTACCTTGAGTTATTGATTTTTACAGCTGTGAGTCTTAGCACCGGATAAATTACATTTAAATTATACAGCACTGAGGTGACTGATATAGACATCAAGAAATAAGGGTGTGAAAAAAAATAGAAAATAAGAAGCCAGCTGCACCACTGGGATCAATTATCATTAAAAGTGTAAAGAAGGGTTATTATAACATTAAGGTGATATGACAGACACTCAAAGAATTGACGTGAAAGTAAATGGAACTTTTTGAACGCACATATTCATACACATGTCACCACCACAGTCAGTTCCTTTTCCCAAACAGTTATTAAAGAGGAGTGGCTATCCAATGGTAAATACATTTGTCTGTGTCACAAACCCCAGCGATATTACTTTTTTTAATTATTAGAATTTGATCAATTTTTTTCAATAACATTTGTAATGTCTAGTAATGGAATTATATCTATTACATTTTTTTCAGAGAAATGGCCAGTAGCTATCAAAATCTCCCTTTGTTTGAATCGCAGTTAACAATTGACAGATAAACAGACCCTCCTTACACCACTATGGCTGCCAAAGCAAAAGCTAACTAAACTTCAATCCACCATACCAGTAGAATAGTAACAAGTAGAAACTCTCACTCACAAACTAATTTGGATGCTAAAAGCTATTTGGCTGTATTACAGTACAGACTGCAGACTGTTAAAATCCACGCCTGTATGTGACACTGCATGTGTATAAATAAAAAAGCTGCAAATTGCTGTTTCCCCTACAGCATGTGCATGATTTGTTTCATTGTCTAAAGACAATGCAGAAAAAGTGGACTCTTCAGGTCCAGACAATTGTCATGTTGAACAACTTAAACTTCCAAAGAGCAATGCAGGTTAATCAGGGATGCAGACCATCAGAACAAGTAAAGGTCACCTTTGAATCTTCTCCTTGTGAACGATCAATGAATGTATTTTCCACTGTGGTATGAACGTTAAACAGAGAACTTAAATTGTTTAATTTCTCTATTTTTTAAAACAGTGTCAGTAAATTCTCAGTAAATGTTTGCAGCACAAATATAAAAATTGTCATGCAACATAGCTACACATGCAAAAAGTCTCTTACGAAGCAACAAACAAAAATAACCAGTACATTTCTCTTAAACACTTTTTTTTTTTTTTACATCTGATTAATTGTATTGTCATATGCATCAACTGTTATCACCTCCGCAATGTCTGTCGGAACAAACTGTCAACCTTTCAAAAGTTCATTCATGTTTTCACAATTCCCACCTACAAACATCCAAAAATCCAACTGGAAACTAACCAGTGCTAAACATAATTTACATAATCCTTCCTATCACTTGTAATTAATCAAGGCAAATTGTGGCAACACACTATTACTAACAAAACAGTTGAATGAGTTAATGGATTTTTAGAGAACACTGATCTGATTTATCTTAGAAACCATTATTCACAACGTAAAGTGTTTCTGCAGTGGCAGGAGTAGAGATTTATAGAATGGCCTTTCCCTCCTGCTGGACAACAAATGTTTGTCATTACAAAGACGAATAATGAACCCTGCCCATTGAACAATATCCAGGCTCACAGGCTGACCACGGACGAGCCCAAATCAAGCCCAAATCAAAGTAGCCATTACATATGCTGTGTTTGTTTGGTCTCTAGAGTAACTTAACAACAAAACCGTTACACAGTAAATTATAAGAAAAGATCTCCTGGGCTCTGCCTGCCTGTGTGTTATCACAGTTAACAGCATGCAGACTAATAATGGTCACGGTCCTTGGCAATACATAAAAAAGCTTTGGTTAGAAACAAAAAGGTGACCTTTCCTAGCAGAAATAGATTAAAACTTTTATCAGAGGTACTGCTTAGTCAAATAATATCCAACACACAATAATTTAATTATTGTAATTGCTTGTATCGTTATCTTCAGACTTAATTAGAGCTACTCAAAAACATGCAACAGCGCTATCAAAAGGGAACAGCAAATTAATGTGCGCACACACACATAAGAATGCAAATACCATGCAATGTTGGACTAACATATCAATGTATTTTGGTCAAGTTAGTGAACAAATCCTATTAAATGAGTATTTGAGGTGTGGACGGTCTTGTGAGCCTGTCATAGCAGATTCAGGGTGATTGCTTTAGTCGGACACGACACAGTATAGTTTTCAATTGGTGATTTTATGTATTGGGTTTTTGTCTTGTCTTTGTTGCAGCAATGTCCTATTGTGAACTTTTGCATGAATGATTTAACATTTTAATATTTTTCTTTTATAAATGCTGATATGAGGGTGTCAAATCTGTTTGCAATCTTCCTTTCCATTCTTTTAGAAACTGACTTGGGGAAATTGTGTTTCATACAAACCATTTGTCCTGAAATATCCTGAAAAGGCAATACCACGCAGAGATTTGCTTCCCTGCCATCCAAACCCATTAACAGTTTGTATGAGTCAGGTAGACTGTGCAGAGAAAATGTTCTTGTGCTGCGTGACTCTCATAATGTCTGTGCTGCTACACTTCCTAAAAATGCCATCTTCCTCTTTTCTTGATACAGCATAGATCCACTGGAGAGGCTGCTTCATTATAAAAGTATCACTTTCGTAGATTACAGCTGTGATGACATCTTACGATGAATCACTAGCAACAGAGGCCTGCTGCCTTGAAAGTGTATTAAGAGTTAACACAGAGCAGTCCTGAATAATTCGACAATACTGCGGCCAAATCCGTTAGGAGAGGAACTAAGGTGAATAACAATTCAGCACTGAGAATCAAGCATCTATTTTTCTAATTTAATAGAAGACAAATTGTTTGAATATAGCAGACTGACTGAGCAAGATTTCTTGCAGTAGAGAATTCCTGGCCTATCCTCAGCCACATAATAGAATCAAAACATTTTCATAGAAAGACACTACAGTCCTGAAATACTGGAAAATAGATTGCATAATGTATCTGACCTTGAACCAAATCCTATTTAATCGCTGTCATTTCAACACCAGACTTGTGTTTTCCTTGAAATAATAATTATTCATGGTTTGGTCTGCAGAGGGAAATGATTGACACTTGCTCTCCTGAACAATAACAGGTTGAATTGAGCTGAGCTACGAGTTGTCACATTACCATGTGGCACAGGAAAGTATCCACTAAAATGAAGACCATCAACAGCCTCTGAAATCCAAAACTGCACATTCTCAGATGAGATTTTCTGCTTATTTTTTGTATTTTTGGGTGAAATGACAGCTGTAGGGCTGCTGAATTTAATTGATAACTTTATGCAAAGCAACATTATATAAAGTACTTTTACTCTTGACTTAGATAGTAGGAAAGTACAAAAAGAGACGGAACAGGGGACCAAAATGAGTGAAGGCTCAGAGAGAATTTGAACCCTGGTCAGTGGGGACGCACTGGGTTTGCCAAGGGTGGAAGGATTGCTGACTGCTGGATATTTCCAGAAGCACAATGTCTCCAGAATGCTAAAGTATCACTTGTTTCAGGGACTTGTGAAGCCTAAATTACAGTTTATTGTCAAGAGTGATTATGTGACTAACCAGATTTGTCAATCATTCATTACTTGACAATGCATTTTTTTTAACGCACAAAATTACAACATGTCACTAATGACTTTGTAAAAACCTAAAACGAATGTTTTGCTACATGTTTTTTCAAGTAAAAGCCCAATAAATGCTGTCTCGCTTGTATTCAGTTGGAATGTATTTTTCCAGTCCTGGTGGTGTAATGGTTTTGTGCTGCAGAGGAGTTTGGGGCAGATGATGGTTGTACGAAGCGGAGGACTTTGACACAGGAGACTGGGGTTTACATCCAGAGTAATGTGTGTGGTTCAGGATATACTCAGCATGGCTTGCCTTTCAAATAATTCTTGATTTCTTTTGCTATTTCATCATGACCTGCATCTTTCTCATATCTAAAGATCTTTGAATAACCACATTACCTTGTCAATTATTCTGTAGTTGACAGAGGATAATACAGGGGAATTAAATGTGGTGTCGGCAGATAGGTACAGTACAAACATTTAGCAAATTCACATTATATGCTTATTAAAATGTTTCCAGGTGGCATTGTGTTTTTGTCAAAACACATTAACTGTTTTAAATTAGCAGTTTATAAATGTGATTTTGTTACACATGGTTTTGGTAGTTTGGTAGTGCAACTCATTTCTTTTAATTTAAAGGAATAATTTGCAACCATTCAACCCATTCAAACTGTGATCAACAGCGATAGTGAGGACCACACGGGGTCCCCACCCTTGCGGACTGTATCGCTACAACTAGACACTACTTCAAAATATTTTTAAACAATATTGTTACAACAATTGTAATCTTCAGCCACGCAAGTGGCTCTGTGAGGTTGTACTAAATCACCATTGTGAACTACATGCTTGCTGATAAAAGGAGGTACACGGATTACCATGCTAATCTTAGTTCAGCATGTTTACATGCCAACATTGACTACTTAACATATAGTACATAAGTACAGCTGTGGCCGATGAGAATGCCATTTGTTTGTGTGCATTGAGTCATAAACCAGTTTTAGACCCAAACATTTGACATGTTACTGACACAACGGTAAAGTTAATGGATTACCAAAAGTATTACAATTCATAGTTGTAAAGACATTTCAGTCAAAGCCACAAATGTGAACCTCATGATGGTGCATAAGAAAAAGTCAAGTAATCGATCACTTGAGTCACTGTGATACATCCTCTGGGGACCATAATTATCAAGTTCATAGAAAATCGTCTAGTAGTTGTTGAGATGAACCTGGACCAATTCATGGCTAATAAGCAAGTGGTGCAAGTTGTGTGCAAGCTTATTGTATTATATCAAAATACCCGACTCTCCACACCATCGAAGTTTCCAGATTAACAATGTTTGTTGTTTAACTGCATACAGTACACTAAAGCTCTAGCATGTGATTGATCCATAATGTATGCATTATCACAATATTTCCGGAATTATTCTATTAGCGGAATTTCTCTGTGTTTCAGACTAGTCTCATTGGGGAAACATCTCAGAAAAGAGTTGCTTTTTTTATTAATGTTAACCACTATATGTCTCTGAGCTGCACTGGAATGAGGACAGCTCATTAATAATGCAGAGATATGCCTTCCTTACGATCCCTTGCTCTTTAATGTGCAGTTTTCTGTGTTAAATGAGAACCATCTAACTTTCTGTCCTCATCAACCTTTCTCATGATACTGTTCCAGAGTTTCCTGCCTCCCCGAGCCAATTAATGTGGACCTGGAGAATAGTTGTTGCTGCAGCCTATCATACATTTCCAACCCTCCTCAGGGAATCTACTGGAAGTGCTTCTGACTCCTGTGAAATCAATAGAGCTGAGATGCCCTTTTAAGTCTTGATGGTGTATAGCGACGTGTTTTTGTTTGATCTTTCTGATTCTGTGGAGGATGGAAAAAGTAGAGAGAGAAGTGCAAGGGAATTGGTGGCAGTGAAACGTCTGTTTTATCAGGTATTGTATGGTTATGTGAAGACCCTTGCATTAAAATAAATGAGGCCATGTGTGTGTTCTGTTCAGGGGGCACAGTAATGAACACTGCACCATTTTCCTTCAGAGCCTAAATGATCTGTCACACGCTTAACATAATTATGACAGTCTGTGCAAAACAACTGGCCAGTGCACTGAAACTGAAACGAGTTAAGTTGGTGTCACATGTTGTATATTTCTGTTTGTTCAACAAAAATTTAGCTAATAAGAATAACTGACAAGAAAAACCAGGTTTGTCAAAAGTGAGTAGAGGTTTAAGTGTTTTTAAAGATAAATTGATGCTGTAAATAATCCATTAATTATCTTGTTATGTGGCAACGTGCATTCAGTGATGACGAACATAAGACGGTCTGTGTTGAAAAAGCTGTTAAATGAAGATTATTTTGTCACACCTACTGATCAAAAGGTCAAGAATAAACTTTCATGCCCACATTGCCCAATTAGTCAAATTACCCTAAAATGAATCATTGGCATCTTAGTAATGATTTAATTATTGGATTAATTTATCAAGTAGCAGGCCTGCAAGGCTATGATGGTCATAACACACTAGAAAGAAATGTTTGCCTAAAGTGGAGATCAACAACGAACCTTTTAATGTTAGCAGTTAACAGCCGTAGAGTTACCATGTGATGCTAGAGAGTTGCTATGAACACAGCAAATCGAAGGATGACTAATTTTTTTCTCAATGCACCTAAAAGGGAGGCAAACATATATGTTACAATTTACTATTTATATCGCTAAGTTATATTTTTAATGTATGGTGGGACTTTTGGGTAGGACATTTGGTTAGGACTTTGGCATAAACAGCAGAGACTTCTAGTTTGTAAAGGAAAGTTCTTTTTTTTACTTATGGGTCCCCTATTCCATCACTTATTTCATACTTTTTACCAGGACTTCCTTATTATAGTTTTCTATTGCATTTTGTGTAACTGAAGCTACACTTCACGTCTCATTTATGTATGTTTTTTAACAAAGATTAAAGGTTTCTGATTTGATTGATAGTGTGGGCGAGTTCACAACCTTATTTTAGGTTTCACACACCAAAAAATGAGATCAATTTAAAAGATAACTGATTAATTAATAATAAAAATATCTATAGTTTACAACACTTAACACACAGATAGAAAGGCCAACTACTAACACAAAGCAGAGCAACATGTGTAGAACGTACAAGTACATTGTGTTATTTGCTATAGAGACAAATGTGACAGTTAATCAAAATGGAAAGATACTTCATGTGATGTGCTGCCAACAACCCAAACATTGTGACAGATAATCACTGAGAGCGAGTCAAACACAATGACCATCACTCAGTCACTCACCAAGTTGAAAAACAGCTGCTTTAGCCTGAGATAAACCAGCCTATGTATCCATGGTATTGTTTAAAGCTTTAGCGCTTAACTTTTTTAAAATTAATAAACATCAGTTATATTCAAAGCATTGTCAAATAAGTTGATACAAAGCTAATTAACACTAGGAGCTCCACAAAACTCTCTGTATTTCTCAGTATACTGTAGTTATGTTTAGAACATGGTGTCACCCGGTGACTTTTGCACGCAGAAACTTGAGTTAAGGTAATTAGCTCTTCGAAAGAGTCCACCATGTTTTTTCTTTTAATCCTCCATGTCCTCCTTGGCTACTAGAAAACTGTGTGGAGGAGGGGTGGGGGCGCGTGCACGATTGCGAAAGGCTTGTGTCATGTGGATGCAGTGGCAGTGGTGTTGATATCACGTAATACAGAATTTTATCAGAAACTACTCACTATAGTTTTAAGTATCTTGAATGTATGAACTGTCCGTTTATCAAAAAGTTTGCAATATTTCGGCTTTGAAATTGTGGCATCATATCAGCGTGTAACCTAAATTTATCTTTAAATTAAAATAAAAGCTTTAATTTAGAGTGACGTGAAAAAAAAAAAATCGTACTTCTGTAAATCCCAAACCTGTGCGTTTACGTGAGGTAAAGAAAGAAAGTTGCTAGCGCATTGAATTATCGGTTGGGGCAGGACAATGAGAGACAGAAGAATTCCCCCCAGTTGTTTCTGTCTGCATACTGTTCAGATGTTTAACCACTTCCCCCTTAGCAGGTTTTACTTTATGGTTAAAAAGCTCAATCCGGTGCATTCAAAAAAAAATGACGTCCCAGTGTACCTTTAAACCAAGTGGAATAGATGGACAAATTTAGATTTATATCAAAAATTGCAATTAAAAGGTGACCTTAATAAACATGCACATTTTGGGACACAAGTTGCTTTTTAACTTTTGACCAGGGGACTCTCAAGTGGTTTTGTCTCATACATTAAGGCATTGTTGTTACATCTCAGTCTGTGGTTTATTAGATTGAAGATGAAAATGACTGATGATGATTCTCTTTTCAGGGGTGTGGCTTTTGAGTTAACTAAGATAATATTGTACAGGCTGGATTTTTATTTAAATTGATTGATTAATTTATCAAGATAAATCTTTTTCTATGTGTGAGTCGCAAATGTAAAATAATGATCAAATCCAAACCTTTTACTTTAAGTTGTAATTGCATATTTTCAGCGCTACAGGACTTTCACTTTAGAAAACAGTTTGATTTACTTTTCTAAAATGAGACCTTAGGAACAATTAGAATCAAACTGATGGAAGAATTGCTCTTTGTTTTGTTCCTGACACAATGGTGGCTATGTGAGTGGAAATCTGCAGGCAACTCTAACAATTAGACATACTGTAACACAACACCATCAAGCCTTTTTGGAAGACATTTGCAGACTTGGCTGCAACAATTTGAGTCACTGCGTAAATCACTGGCAATCATATTTCTTTTTGAGAAGAAACTTACATTTTGCTGCTTAAATGTTTGTTTGAAAGAACATGAAAAAAGAAGATGCTTTGTCTTCAGATTAGATTTCAGTGGCCATCTAAATAGAAAAATGTGTGAAGAAGTTTCAGAGCAAGGTAGAGGGACAGCGGTGGAGAGGGACTGATGCTTTAGGCTCGTGCACCTGTTCCTTTACCAACCAATGCAAGAACATGTAGCCCATTTCATTTGGCTGGTAACAAGGGGGGCGGCCTGTGTCATCTGTGCTGTTGACGATAATTGTTGATGATCCTACATTACCCTAACCGAGCTGTCTGTGCAGCACCATGGAGCTCTGCTGACAGCAAACATCAGCAGCTGTGAGAAAAAACATACTGACTAAAAAGTAGAACCAAACTTGTGGTCTTAGTGGTGGTGTGCTGTTTAAATATGTGTGTCTACATTTGGTTATGGAAATGTGATCCCCCAATAATACACATAATGCCTCTGTGTGTAAACAGCTAACTGTGCCCCTTACATTTAATTACAGTATAGGCCACTGCTAAATTGTAAAACAATCATATGACTGAAAAGTGCCTTCATACTCGTCAGAAAACGAGGACATTTGGACATATCCCTAAAACCCTAACCCTGGACACTCTACCCAGCAGAACAGAGGGTTGACTGCACTGAGCTGAGGGAGTAAAGATAAAACAGTGCATCTATGCAGTAATATCAAAGCAAATATATCAAAGAAAATGCATCTATAAATAAATACAAATGAATACGTGTTTTTCTTGTAATACTTGCTTCATTTGTTCCTCACCTGTACCAGTCAAGCCCTCTGTCATAGTTTCTGTCGAAAAAGTGCGGTTCCGTTCCCAGTGCGCGCACATCTGGATGGATCCGAATGAACTCCAGCACCGCCCGGGTGCCTCCTTTCTTTACACCGACTATTAACGCATTAGGCAGCTTCTTATTCCCATATTTTTGCGCAACACTCATGCCACTCAACTTCGTGTCACTCCAGTGGCTACCAGACGAAGCAGAGGCTTTACTTTGGTCGCGGAGATTACTTGATCCTCCCTGGGCTGCAGACTCATCTAGAGCGGACCTGACTTCCAGCGGAGCGCAATTGTTTAATTCTCCAAGAAGTTTCTTCCCTCCAGCGTTATTACTCGGTGGGCATCTTTTCCCCTCGTAACCCTGGTGTGTCATGATTGTGCTGCGACAAAAAATAATACTGTAGCATAAATAGGTGCAGGACAGTAACACAGTAAATATAAAGGCGAATCTGGCGCTAAACCTGTTCGTAGATGAGAGAAACCTATGTGCCATGTCTCCATGGGTTCAAAGTGCTGCATGATTTTCCATCGGACTCTTCCTCCTCTCTTGGTCCGCGCTCGGAGTCTGGCAAATAGGTTTCCAAAGTCAGACAGACTGGCATTTGAGGATAGGGGTGGATCTCGAAGGCATCGACTGCGCGTAAATCGCAATATTCCTTTTCATAGGCTGCTGAACTGTGCAAGAAACTTGAAGCGGAACAGGATTACAGCAGCTCCCAAATGAAGAAATGGGTCAGTCGTACTTTAAACAAGTTTTTCTCAAGTAGTTTGAAGTTAGTAATTTGGATCAATTACTGATGCCACTGTCTTAAAAAGAATACTAGAAGAATAATTTGACGCTCGTCTTTATTCTCCTTCTCCTTGTTGCGTGTCGATTTTGAAAGACAAGTCCAACGCGTCCTGTCTCTGAAACCACCGCGACTATTCTGGTCGCCTCCGAGGTGATTTTGATGCTCAGCCCACTCTTCCCTTTCATGAAGATGTTGTAGAGATTTACAGTATGCACTTAGGTTACTGGCTATACATATTTAATCAACTCCCTGCCGTGGTCCACGTGAACATAATTCCATATGCGTTTTGTGTTTTAAAGGAACATCCTGACTATTTAGGTAACATATTTGGAGATCAAAATCTGCAACATTTGGCTCCCAGTGTGCATTTTATCATTGAATGCATGCCTTCAGGATATCAGAGCTGCTGGTTCTGTAGGTGTGTTAACTGTTGTATTTTAAAAAGTTAAAAACAATGTTCTGGATAGGATGTATTTCTTTTTTATGAATACTCTGCAGCCAGATTGATTCAAAAATGATCTAGTCTTATTTAGCATTCCATTGCTTACCACCAACTCAACCTTCTAAAAGTGGTTGATCAGGTCATGTCTGGCATTTAACATAGTTTATAGCTTTTGTTGCAGAGCAAGTGACCTTCTGTCTCCAACCCCTGGTATCTTAGACGAGGTTAAACAAATGGAATGTTGATTCCTGTATTTTTGTGAGAGTTTCTCATTTTACATGATAGAACCTTTTGACATATGACGACCCCAAAGTGGCTGAGTTTAGAGCCATACCTTCCTAATTGGAAAGCGAAGAAGCCAACAAGACATGTCCTACATGTCGCCATGCCAACGGAAGACCAATGACAATGGTTTTAAATACACCAGGCAAAATATAACCTCCTTGAGGTGAAGGGAATATAATTGGGATATGGAGAATGATTTGGGACTGGTCTCATGTTACTCCATCGGGGAGAAGCATGGATCATGTCCGCTGCTGGCAGTGTTATTAGGTTTTGTGTTTTATTGTCTTTGTCATATCATTTTCATCATACTGTTTCATTAAACCTTTTGTTAATTCTTCATTGAAACTCTAGCCTCTTCTCGTCCTCATCAATCCAAGAACACAAGTTAGTTTTTTCTAAAATAACAGAGCATTATGAGATGGGGTTTTCAATGTTCGTTGTATTACTAACACTAGAGCAGTGTCCATTGAAAATGTTTGAAACGGGAGGATTGCTTGGCCTGTGGTATTGCTGCTTGTAGAATTCATCAAAACCAAATTGTAGGCCTAGCCTACCCCAAAATTACAGAAGGAGCCCAAACCGTGAAGGAATAATCTCTGAGATTACACTATGCTCTGCTGCTGGTTAGAATGGTTGAATGTAGGCTACAGCCCACAGCAAGTTAATACTATAAAGTCTTTGCATGGCTTTTGTTTGATATTTAGTGTTGGCAAATGACAAAATAGAAATTCCTTTCTATTTTAGGAAATTCCGCCTTTCTTTTGTTAATCTTATTACACAAAATAGTTGCAATGTTCCTTTCAGCTTTCCTCTCATGTTTCAGGAAAGTGAAGAAAAGTAAGTTTGGTGTATCAACAATCAAGTAGCTAACGTGTGCAGTGTGAGAGGGGTGTGGCCAGCAGCTAGAGCGACAAAAGACAATGTGTGCTTCTTTTACCGATGTATATTTAATGATATCTTTTGCATTTCTAATCCAAATAACGTCAAATTTGGCACTGGACTTACCTGTGCCTGTAGCAAAACACCTGTCAAGTTTGAATTCCATCGGGCTAACGGTTCTAGAGGTATGCGCATAACACACACACACACACACGTGCATACAGACAGACAGCCAGAGTTCCTATATTTTATAGATAGATAGATGTCCCATTTCATAGGAATCTACCAAAACACTGTTGAAAGCAGTTTTGTATTCAATGTTCTGCTCTGTGCAAAACCTTTGCTCTTCCCTTACAATAGTTTCATCAAGGCTGAACATTCTCTGCATAAGTGTTTTCTTTACACACACCTGGGCTTTAGCTTTCTCTAAAAGGCAAGATCACACTTGACCCTCTGTCTTGACATGATGCAAGCTGGATGCAGAACATAATGCAAAATTTACACCTCTTTCAATCTCATGGTTAAAGGTTGTTTCATTATGGAGGACTGAATAGCTTAATCAATGCATGGGTAAGATTTGTATTTTTTTCACTTTCAAATAGCAAAATATGAATTAAATATATTGTAATTTTGTTTCAGCAAGTAAACACAGATACACATGTTTCACCTTTAAGACCTTATTAGATGTTACCATTGTAGAAAAACTGAGCGCCGCCTTGGCCCGTCCAAGATGATTGTGATGGGTTTAAAGAAATGCCAATTAACCATGTTTTTCTCCCATCCCTGAATGTGTGGACTCGCCAGCCCCTGTCAAATCAAGACTATGCATAACTATGTAGATTAAGTATCTTACTTGCTAAGTGAGAGTAGTTTTCTTTTGTGTGATTTAATATTTACATTGTGGTTAATTAAAAGATGTTTTGAGTTTTCAATACCAGCGTATTTTTGCAGCTGGTTACTTGCCTTGATTGTGGCATATCTCAATAGGGTAGCTCAATGTCTTTTTGCTTCCAAGGCCAATATATCCTTCGTGGAAGACCTGTTTTAGCCGCAATAAAAAAAGCTCACACTTTTATCACGGACAACAGGCTCAGACTATCAACTGCAACTAGTCTTACTCTAGGCTTGCAGTTCAACTCAACGGATGCTCGAATAAAGCCTGACATCGACTGTCCCTCTCCTTGTGCCATCTCCCCTATCTATATTGTAAGAGCACCGTTGCTGCATCCAGGGCTTAGTTGCTGTGATTTGCTCAAAGAAATAAAAACAAGCCACATCTCTTTTCCCCCGCTATTCCAGAATAGATAAGCGGTGTATCCAGACAACAACAGTTTTGTGAAATTAACAGAACAAAAACAAAACTTTCAACAATTAGTATCCATTATTTGCCCTTTTGTTGCTCATTTACTTTTGTTTATGGAAAACTAAAGATGTGTCTAAAGCAGTGCTGCATACTGGGGTTAACTAAATAACTAAAAAATAACTTAAATAAATTTGTAAAAACAAAAATGTGGGAGCTCAAACCATTTTACGATTCAAAGGGACAGTAAGACACTTGGAACTGCAGAAACTGCATTTAAGATGGCTCCAAGTCTTTCCCACTTTACTGTTTTGATGTGCCACTCTAAGACTGTACATCAGAGATTGGCCCTGGGCTTCATCGACACTCTGTTGTTTGTTGCTGGTATTAATGAATATGGACTCCAAAGTGAAATTCAGGGACACAAACAGAAATAATCTTAAAAATCTGTATGTTGTCTTGTGTTGAATCTTTTTTCTCAATCCCAGTGTCCAAATTTGAAAACCTTTTTGCTTTACAATCTGTCTGTATTCATGGGTGAGTGGTTCATGTTTTTGTCATTTTTATCTGCTTCAAAAGCAATGCAAATAATTGGTAAATAATGGTTAAAGTATTCTAAATTGGCAATTGATCATGTTAAGGGGCTTGTTGCTTTTATAATAAACTGGCATAATGACTTCATTACTGTACTAAAGCTTTCACGCCTCACTCCACCCCCCCCCCCCCCCCCCACACACACACACACACACACACACACACACACAAGTGTGTCTCACTATCTTTGTGGGGACCAGCCATTGACATAATGCATTCTCTAGCCCCTTACCCTAACCTTAACCATCAAACCTAAATGCCTAACTTTATCCCTTACCCTCACCCTAACCATAACTTAATTCTAACCCTGATCCTAAAACCAAGTCTTATTCCTCAAACAGCCCTTTAAAGTTGTGGGGACCAGCATTTTGTCCCCACAAAGCTGTCAGGACCCCATAAGTATACTGTATTCACGGTTTTTGGCCCCCACAAATGTAGTTAAACCTAATACACACACACACAAACACACTTTGCCCAGAAAATCCTCCCCCACCAACTTAAAGTATGCTAACACGGACAGCAGGTACGAAAAGCGCCTTTCAAAAACATTTCCTACAGTACTTATACATGTAAACAACACTGCACTTGTCTGGCCTCAGTCCCTTCACACTGTGAAAGATGGACTTCCTCAGCATCTCAGGACTACTTGTCCAGGCCTGTCGTAAAAAAAACCAGCCTGAAATTACTTGTGCACCGTATGCCACTAAACCTTAGGAATACATGTGACTGCATGCTAGCAATCACCATCTGGGAGAAATTTGATAGAGAAAATAACTCTGAAGTTGTTTGAATTTTGTGTAAATGGATGTAATTCCAATGAGTAATAGAACACAATGTTGTAAAACTCTTATTGGATGTGTGCAGGTATCGCAGAAATTGCTTGTCATGCAGAAAGTTTTCCAAAAATATGACATGTGTAGGGCAGTGTAAGGTTTAGCCCCATAGTGGAAGAAAGAGGAATGGACTCTGGAGTTTTCCACCTGGTGACTTGATTTATTTCTTCATTAGTCACAAGGTAATGCAGCATTGCCAGGATGAATTATTGAAAAAACAATAAAAAAAATAAACAAAACATGAAAACTAAATACTAACTACTGAAATTACTATCACCAACTAATATCAAACAAAATAATAAAAACTAAATCAGGCCCGGACTGTTTGGGCCCTAGCAACTGCACTCTTCCTGGCCCAAGTCGTTCATCTCTAGATGAGCGTCAGCCTCTCTCCTTTATAGCAGAAGCCCCTCCTACAAGACAAACCAAAGTTAATTGGAAATCAATCAAACCCTATTGTGTTAATTCAGCATTCCCAACCTTTATGGCTACATGACTACAGGCTATATCAATAATAACATCAAAAATGAAATGTTACATGCTGAACAAGTTCTCCCAACAAAACTGTAGACATTCTGTACACCCCTCTGGACTGGCTGACACTTGGGCCCTTCCAGATCTTCCCCTCTATAAATTACTCCAGAATCTATCACTTCCTGTTTGCCAATCCAACCCCTGCTTGCAATGAGACAGGTGAATGAAACTAAAATAAATTACTTGAACTGAATTATGTATGTGTTGCTTTTATCCAAACATAATTCTTAGTCGTTTGACAAGTACTGAAATAAAATGACAAACCCATTGCTACTGCTCACAATAACCATTCCCATTTACTGGACAAAGAAAGGTTAGCTTAGCATGATACCACATGCTACCCCAGCTTTACATGAAGGCATGGGCTAGCCCCATGACAGGCAGCATCCTAACTTCCATGCTACAACTTTTGTATTACTTTTGTTCCGACAGATCCTGCATCAAAGCAAACAAATATCCCAAACTGAATTCTCTGCAAATACATGTCACATAAATATATCAACAAAATGATCACACCATCAAAACCTTAAAAATAATAGTTATAGTTATTGGCTATATGCCAATCAAGCTCTCATATTATATCTTTGCTGCTATATTAATGCTGCTACACTGCCAGCTGTGGCCTGGCTGAAGCTCATGTTTCCAGCAGAGAATATTGTCCTCAGGGATTCAAATAATCTTTCCCTCTTAAGTTCATATAAACCAATAAGAATAAGCAACCTTGGCAAGGCTCTGCACAGTGACGCAGTAAAGCGCCCTGTGGTAGTAAAACACCTTCCCTTTATTTTTGCTGGTGTCCTATAATGCCAAGGATATTAGGATATTTTGCTTTTTCATTTAGTTTCTTGCTATTCAGAATTCATAGGATCACCGCATCAGTATGATATCAGGAATGGACAGCATGTAGTTATGACCCACTCTATGTGAGATGATGTGGCACACTATAGGCTGTAAACACTGTATGCTGCAGTGTTGGAGATAAAGTTTTACAGTAAAATGAGTTATTCTTTGTTTGTGGTAAACACCCAGTTAGTGTTTTCTACAGAATCCTATCCTATCTGCAAATCAGATCGAGAGACAACATGAGTGTGTATCTTATAATCTTGTCACAATCTTTCTTCAACATAAACAAGAAAAATCCATTGGAGATGGTTAGTCATTAGCTCCAAATATACTACAAGCGCTGTAAAAGCCAGTTTTAGTCAAAATGCAATCTAAACTCTGCAGACCCGTGCTCTTTGATTGGAGATGATTGTTCAGAGAGAAGAGCGGAGAACAAGAGGCACAAAGGAAACTCTGGGAGTTAAAGCAATGTTTTCATGCTTTGAGACTGTATTCCTTGAAAACAAACCCTCCACTGAATCTATAACACAGTGTTATACAACTACGGAACAAATCCAATTAATAAATTCATAAAAATGCCCAAATGTGAGCTGCTTTGAATCATTAAAGTGAGATGATCTTATTGCTGCTTCCTCTGGTAGAGGAGTGAGACGCTTCTCTTCCTGTTTTAGTTGGGACTTGTCTTTTTCTGCCATCAGTCACTCCAGCCCATTTCAAGTAATTGAACTGTACCCAAGGACTGACAGAACAGAAACTTACAGGACAGTAACATCAAGCAGTTTTCACACCAACGGACGTCTTATGCGTCAGCCATCATACTGTCCCATCAATTTTCTGCGTGTAGGTGTTTAAACAAACATACATTTCTACCACTTATTTAGCAACAGTGCAGGAACTGTCTCTGTCCTTGGAGGGAGGTATGCAAGTCTGGGGGGGAACAAAATTCACAGTCCTCCGTCTGTGCAAAAGAATATCCCACACCTTATCTGAAGCATTAGCAGTCTGAGTTATTCAAATCAGATCCTCCAAAGTTACAGTTTTAGTACAAAATTGGGGAAGGGGTCACAAAGAGGTGATAAAACAACTGTAACTTCGAAGGACACTCAGTTGATCAGTTGAGCTGAAGCATCATATTAGCTTCATGTACACTTTGGAATGGACTTTTGCCCAAAAAGACTCTTATGGATTTATTTCTCATCCGGTTACATTAGAAAGAAATCTTGCAATGGCCACAATGAACAGGAAGCAGTTAGCTTCATAGCACAAAGAAGTTTTTAAATAATATGATTATTGCCAATTTATATTTGCCTTTCTGATCATGTTCTTATTCATGCTCTTCTTCTTCCTGTGTATTTGGTGCTGATCTCCCAAAAAAAAAAGACAACAAGAACAAAAGCCAAGCACCGACTAAAGGCCATTGAACAGCAGGTTACCTCTCTCCTTGCCAACCCTGGTGTCAGCTAATTGCTGCTGACATTTTGTCTGTGTTGTTTAAATCAGGACTATTGTGATCCATTGCTTTCTTTCTTTTTTCATCACACAAAAAGGAACATGGTTAAAAAATGCCATCCCCTCTGCCGTCCGCTGAGCGCCTCGATATTTTACAAAATTGTCCAATTAGTACACAGTTTGCTTTGACAACGCTCAGCAGTTTCATGAACCCAGCAACTATTTTGGATCCCCTTGCATAGAGAGCTAAAATGAAGACCCGCAGATATGGCTTCCCCCAGTTCAAAAAGACTCTTCCCAAAATTCTAATTATTTATAACTTTAGCAGAAAATTTGAGACACACAGGAGCCGGAGGGCTGTGACCCCTTCACTCCTGATTTGTTTTGTCACTTATATTTATTAATGGGACAAGAATCTGTTGCATCTTTATTTAAGTTAATACTAATACAAGAATCAATTTTAAGCATCCGTAGCTCTGGCTTGCATTAGTAAGTCCTTTACTAAGATTAAATAGTTTTTAAAATAAAAATGATTGCTTGCAGGTTGTCATTGTTGTAATTTCTGTCAGTGTCAAGTGAAGCAGTGGCTGCCTGTGTCCCCGCATAATTAAAATATTCGTACACCTCTGTCACTGACTGATTTCCATCCACTGCAACTCTCTGAGGATCGACAGATGCCGTCAGAAAAGGACATGAGTTTTGTTTAAAAGTGAAGCCATTTATTTGTTCAGAGCACTTTTGAACACAACTTCTTATTGATTGAGACAAACTCCATGGCTGATGGATTTTGTGGGTTTTATTTGTTTTTCAAAGACACAGACAAAAGGTTGCTTTGGTGAGTAATTGATCACCGTGCATAGAAGGATACATCCCTGTTTCTGTTGGCAAAATGCAACAAGAGTCGATTGATGGCTGTGAAGTGGATTGCGATGTCCTTTCAGTGGCTCACAGATTTGTTTCCTTTGATTGTATCTCCACAGATTCTTATTCTGGATATCCGGCACCTTGTAAAAAACACATAAACAGGGAGTACCTAATCCCTGCTGTTATTCTGAGCATCAACACTCCTGAATCCAAAAGAAACGGGACCTGCCCCTCAGTGGGACCCTGCATCACAGAACAGCCTTGGACTGTGAAATAGTAAAAAAAAAGAAAAAAAACACTTATAATGGCACATATTGAGTCTCTGTGCAAACAAAACTGTTGCTATTGCTCGGTTAGAACAAGACATTGTTAGCCTCTGTTAGGTTCTGTATGAGCCAATATACTCAATCAGTCAAGAACCAGTGTTGGCACTTAAATGTCAAATTTGGTTCAGCAAATTCAAGTGCTATAGCTAAGATTTGTCACCTGTTGCTAACATCCCACATTTCAGTGGCAGTTGTCTCGTTCATAGCCTCAAGAGAGAATTAACAGTGACAAACATTGATTGGAATGTCCTGCGGCATATTATGTCTGACAGAAATGAGAATATTTAATTTGATAATATTCTGCTTCAAGCAAAACTATGAAGTGTTTAATTTTCACAAAGGTTGATGTGACCACATGCACAGAATATAATGTGAAGCATTTATAAGTTGTCCACTTGGTTCAATCAAGCATTCTCCAGAGCAATCATAGTGAGTAGAAAAAGCAATTAAAGAACAAAACAATGACATATATGTTCTTTAAAAGGATATTTGTCAGAGTTTTAGATTATACTACTCACCAAATACACATACTGCATACAAGGCAGTAGAAAGCCCACACACACATGAGAATGTTTGCAATATGTTCCAGGTTATAAAACTAATTTCTGACAAACAAAAAACAGAAAGTCAATACACAGATTAGCTGTCAGTGCCAACCTTTACAGAGTGTTTACTGTTGTCTTTGTGAGTAATGTACTTTAAATGGACCTGCAATGCTCTTCGGTAAATTTGACATAACATATCTCTTAAAATATTGGTGTGACTCAATAAATGATTTTGTGTATGTCATTTTAAGATGTCCTCTCATTGTTTGTACAAACAGCAACTACGACCCATATGTATATTTTATTTACAGGTGGCGCCCTGAAGTGACCAGAGTATTCATGTCGGGAGCAAAGAAGGAAGTCAAAGAGGGCATAACAAAATTACGTAATTAAATGAGTACCAGACAAAACCTTTAACAATAAAAAACAATTTGAGTGTTTTTGAAGTTATGCTATGTCTGTTTCCATTGCACTCTGCCACATTTTTCCTTTTATTAATACACCAACTTTTCCAACTCAACCAAGAGTAAAAAGTTTTTGAATTGTTTTTTTTTCATATTTCCACGGTTTCAACTACAAATTAAAATGGGCTGGAAACCAGGTGAATGGGACAGGTGACACTAATGGCGTTTTTCCATTAATGGTACCTCCTCTACTTGCCTCGACTCGGCCGCGGTGCCCCGTCCTCCTTTTTCCATTGCAGATTAGTGCCGCCTCATGTGGCGAGCCATGGCTGGTCGTCATAGCAGGAAACTGCCGTGACCTAATGCAACACACACAGAACTTCAAAGGTGTGTTGCTTTTGATTCTCAGCATGTGGCTGTTTGCCAGAACAAAAATTAGTTTCAAAAGAAGCTGAAGGCCGCAAAATAAAAACGCTGTCTAAACTATTTAAACACGTTTGGTTTGTTCAGAACACCCACCGTCAGTCACTAGCAAGGATGACGCAGTGAATACTGACGATTCTCTCTGACCAATCCGTAGTCTGCAAGTTTTCACGTCACCTTTTAGTATTGCCTCAGCTCGCTTGGAACCTCGATTAAGGTAGTACTAAAAGAACTACCTGTTATCAGTTACCTGGGACTTTTTTTTGTAATGGAAAACCCAAAAACACAAGTAGAGCTGAGACGAGTCGAGTAGATACCTCATTCAAATAAGCAGGCTACTCCCGTTTACCTCAAGTTCACAGTTGGTCTACATAAGACTAAGAGGTTCTGTCCCACAGGTGGTGTATTATAAGTGCCATAGTACACAATTGTGCTTAAATGGCACAAAACAAAAAGAAGTGATTTTAACATGTATTAATCTACTAATCTTAACAAAAATAATGCATAGCATTTAATCTGAAATAACTGAATGATCCTGCCTCTCCTCCAGCGCACTCCTCCTTGAACAGTGATTTTTGATTTTCACAGTGATTTTCACAGTGGAGCCAGTTCATCAGTCAGACATGTTTTGTCAGTGCAGGAAGAAGCAGCTCTGCTATGACTATCCCACTGTGGAGACAAAGGTGCAACTTCAGTTTTCAGCATCTGTCTGAGAAGGTGATTTTACACAACAATTAACGTATTGATTAAATTCATATGTTAGTTTACATACATCCCAGATGTCTAAACCAGGCAATCACACCAGGAAGTAACGTGCAGTGAAGTGCAAATCTCCCAGCACCAGATGTAGTATATATATTTTTTATATATTTAGAATGTATCATTATGTTTCTGGGGAAAATCACCATCATTTCTCTGATCATACACAGGTTATACTTGAATATGTTCCATCCCTTCATAGACAAAACAGGTGACAAGACTGAAGTGAGCACTCTAACAAGTGTTTGGCATCAAATATTACTAAAAAGGGCTCAGCTTGAAAATCAAATATAGATTCATGAGTTTTATTCTACTCAACAGGTAAAGTCAACACCATATTGAAAATGTTATCCTGTAACAAGAGATTATTTGGCATTACTCTCACAAACACCAGGGTATAAATGTGGATCACAAATGGATTGGCATAGCACTAAACCATATCTATTATTCAAGCGTGAGGGAGAATTTTTAGAGCACTCTCAATTTCTGCCATATTCATAATTTATATTTAAATCCTTCTTGGTCACCACTACATATTCAGATCTCATTTACTGTCATCCAGACAGACTCGCCGCCTTATCCTCCAGGAATCTGGTCTCAATTAATGTTCTTATCGAGATTTAGGAGAGGATTTAAAAGGAAAGGTGCTTGGCAGTGTCCATGGAAACACACAGTCGAAGCAATCTGTGTGTTCTTACACAGACATTGGAATAATTGAGTTGTATGGCGGTGCTTTGCTTTTGTCTTTCAGATCACTCCATGTTCATCTTGTTTTCTCGCCCTGTATGAGCCCTGTACGTTTTATCAGAGCCTTTATATCACACCACATGTACACAATCAAGGAGATTATCTGCTTTAGGATTGGTGCAAGAATATTTTACTTTGAGTGTTGGAAATACTGATTGAGGTGTATTTTCTGCCTGGTTTGTCTTTTCACAGAGGTCTGACACTGCATCCATACCAGTCCTGCTGAAGGGAACTCTACACACGGTGTGTGTCTGTCAGAAGAGATAGTGTTGCAACCATATAGAAGAATGAAAAAAAATGGGAAGCTTCAATCATTCATCACCTCTTCCTGCAGCTAGTGTCATAGGGGTGGGGATTCAGAATTCAGAACAAGTTTCAGGGGTGCTAAAACTGCAGAAATGGAAGGCAGTTCTTTTAGTGATTTTTCATGGCTAACATTGTGCATAGTAGACAGAACTGTAAAGTGATACAATTTGGCTTTGGGATAGATCTTTGATGACTGCAAGATCAGAAGTGTCAGATATGTTTCCACTTGTGTTTTTGTTTAGGTCCTGAAAGTAACGGTTCTGTTATACATATGCCGTAACAACAATGGAGGCCATAAGCCAAGCCAAAACTGCAAAACCAACATGACAAGAAAAGTCAAAGTTAAAACATGTTCCTCCAATTAATTAATTGGAAAAAAAACTAAATTAGGTTATCTATCATTTGTTATGGAAAACAAAAACCAGATAGCATGTAAGATTGTAACTCATTAAGCTGCTTTTAAACAACACAATGCCAATCCTTACATTACAATTTCTAAATTTGACGTAGACTAGCAACAATCTTATTTAACAAATGAAATGTAGACGATTGCACACCCACCAACACTGTGACCGTGTTTGCGAACTCTTGGCATGTAGGCCTACAACAGTCTATAAAATGCTCAACTTGAAGTTATTTGGTCATTAAAGCTCATTTTGACGTTTCGTTGTTGTTTACAAATCATAGAAGTTTCCATATCCCCCATTTGCTACATATTGGCTGATGTAGGGCATGGTGGTGATGTGAGTGCATTTTTTAGCACAAGCCAATGTTATACAGTAAATTTGATTATGAAGTGAAGAGGATGCATGTTTGATTTATTATTTTTTGTTATCTAGTGTACACCTTAGGGCTTTGCTAGACAAAGAGAGTTCTAAAAACCAGAGTTGTGATGTAGGCTGTTCTGAAGTGACCAGTCAGTACCAAAGTCATGTCGATCAGTAGTATTGTGAACAATTGCCTCCTCCTCCCCAACTCAAAAAGAAGCAGAGTTTACCCTGAACACAGCTGCCAGAAAATATATATTGAAGCTCAGACAGCAACTGAGGAAACATCCATCTAAACAATCAAGAGTGAAGTGGTACAACCATAGCCAAAAGTGTAGATATTGTGCTACAGTGTATAAGCTATACACAACTATGACATCAGCACTGACATTGCCTTTCAAGGACATCAGAAGCAGGGGGGATGGCTAAATCCCCCTTACCTCAAAGGCATGCAGCCAGTTTGTTTTGATAAACACAGAGTAAACTGGGGAATTATAGCAAGGCTGTGTGCTATTTTACCAACACTTCCAACTTAGTAAAAGCCTGCTGGGACCTTCTCAAGGAAAGAGATATGAGAGCAGTGCACACCCTGTACACTTCAGTAAGCAGAGGTTAACTTGAGGATATTTATCAGCGTACAGAGCTGAGTGGAATTACCCCACGTGCTCAGGAGGCAGAAAAATTTAAATTAGCCGTCATATGGAGGACAGTATAGTACGAAGTGCAGTGCATCAAGCAATGGTGAATACTGATGATCCTTAAAATGGCATTAGTTGATATGTTTAAGGATAACAAAATAAAATAACTATGTGTCAGTGAAACTGGACAGTGTTGTTTTCAACGATAAAGCTCTAAAATGACGCACTGACCATCTTGTACCAAACAGCATATAGACAAAACGCAGCTACAGAGCCAGATATTGCCCTCAGGAGATGATAGAGACCAAAATAGAGCTAAAAGAGAGAATGATTAGAGTCCAGAAGGCCAGAAAAAAAACATCAATTGAAGGATAATGTTGCTCCGTTTCCACTGGATGAATAAACAAGCAGTCCTTTTCCAACAAGTTGGCAACATCAACTTAAATCAAAATGTGGTGTATCAATGTTTAACTGTTTTCCAACTGCCCCTGATTTATTTCTTGAAACTATCCTAAAATTGAGTCTCACAGCCATGTCAGTTAAACCTCCATTTCAGTATATGCGGTCACCACAATTATCACAAGTTTGCCTAAAGCCAGCCTTCTCCCAAACAAACGAAATGATGCTGGTTGTTTCAAAAATGTGTCCATCGAATGTCTCAGAGATTTGACCAGTAAAAAACATACATTGTTCTGCACAATGCAAGGTTACAGCTTGTGATCAGTCTAGTGCTCGGCTAGGTTTACTACAGCTGAATATGATTTACATTACAGCACTGTCAGTTTTGGAGCATATAATGCACCATGGCCTGCAATGTATATTCTACTCATCACTCTTTGGGAATGTAGTGTATATCTATTCCCAGTTTTGTCTTTAAAGGGGAATTGAAGCGCATGTAATGGACAAACCTCAAACTGAGCACACGTGATGTCCTAATGCACAGAATAAAATTGTTTTATGTTGGTTCTCCATTCCCTCTCTTAGTCAACCTGAACACATTCTATTTAAAAAGATGACAACTAAGAGACTCCAAATGATGAAGCTGACTCTTCCATAGAGTGCAGGCTGTGATGTATCCGTACTGAAGCTTGAAGCTTGAGTGTTTGCCTCACTATCAGTGTAAGGCTGCTTTTGAAGTGAGTTGAAAGAACTAAAATCCAAACTCGACTGGGTGCACTTCCTTATCTGTTACCAAACTGCAGTTGAGTGTGGATACACAGAAAACCTTGTGAGGATGCTTTTTTACAGTGACTATAGGAATTCCAAACAGTTTCATATATAAACAGCCTGGTTTCAGCAAACAAAGCTTGTCATTGGGGTTCCAGACTACAACAAAGGCATTAACCTTGGACACTGACTGATGCAAAAATGTGTTGAAAAAAATTTAAAAACCTATACTCAGAAATTCCTTTGAGAATTGTTTCCAGCGATTTTTGCTGATGAGATTTATTCTTCAATGGCCACAGCTTCTGAATGAAACATTGACATGAACAAACATTGTCACGTCTTAAAATAGCCATTTTCTAGCTAACAATACCTTCAAATTAAAGCTTTCCCACAACTTACATCAGTGTTTAAGTGTCCCAAATCTTTTTGTTGGCTGAACAACAATTCTCTCAGGTAAATGACATGATGCTTTGTATTGAAGGGTGTAGAGGATGAGGTAACAAGGAGGGCAAAGGAGCAAAGAAGAAGTTTGGAAAGCAGAGAGCAGGAGCAGATCCATAGACAGCTGAGAGTCAGTGATGCTAGTGTGTAACCTCACTCTCTCGCGCTCTGATTAAAGAATGATTTATAGGCCTGCTGGAGAGCCCTCTCAGCAATCCGTCTCCTCAATGAGATTTTCTTTCCCTTTCAAGGGGTTTGGTAAATCAAGCCATCTTGGAGAGGATTTCGGGTGGACAATGTCAATGTGTTGCTGAGGGGGAGCCATTAAATGTTATTATCATGAAAGCATGGGGTTGTTCACAGGTGCATACAGACACATACTTGTCACATACAGTGTTTATCCTGACTCCGTCAGTGGCATAAATCAGTCGGTGCATCTATCATTCCGACAGACTGATCATCAGTCTTTTGGCTTTAGTGTTCATTTGCATGTGAAGATTTAAGATGTGTTTAATAATGAGTGTGTTGGAATTTAATACGAATTTCTCCATTCTTTACATTCATCCCATAATGTTCAGTTATACAGTGTTATTCAGTGATTGTTCAGCCCTAAATAAATCTGCCAATGTTGTGAGATTTCCTCTGCAACAATCCTCTGAAATTACACTGAGACCAAATACTTGTATTGGAAAAACACTGAAACTTGATCTCTAAATGTACTGATATTTATTTAAATAGATTAATAATTATGAATAAATACATTACAAATAATAAATAACAAATTAAATAATAACTCAATGATAGTCAAAAATGACTGGACAAGATGTACACTCTATTAAAGGCTTCTGCACAGCAACAGAACAATGGCAACACTGCATGGGGAACGTTGGGAAGTCACTGCTGACCCATCAATCATTAACAAATCATCCGCAGACTGAATCCTATCTTTCAAAAGGTGTCATGATGCCATCTGTCAGCGTGCTACATGCCACTGGGGTCTGTATCACAAGTGCAACAGTTGTTGCAACAATGAATATCTTTTAATTTCCATATTATCTTTCTAAGTGTATAGAATGTCCATGCATACATTTGGGTCTCAACATTTCAGGTAACTTGCTCATAATTACGCTGCATTCAAGTTTGCATTTCATTAATGTGACCTTTTCATTAACCAATGCACGGAACCGCTTTGTGTGGTGTTTCCCAATTATCTTTTCTTGTTTACCAAATGACATTAATTAGAATGCACTGTATTTACATAACCCAGAACAAATAATACTTTGAGCATAATCTGCTGTTAAGCTTCCTTGAAAATAATTACTCCACATACTGTTGCCATTGTAACTACTTACATTCATAAACAGTCAAACAGTCAGATAAGTCACCTTATTGACATAAAAATGGATTTTAAAATTTAAACTGTCATAATTAAAGCTAAATGTGGCAAAACCTCAGATGTACTCTACTATAATATCTAAAAATCTTCCATTACAAGGAAAGATCCTGCAGGCAAAATCCTTTTACACATACATACAATATAAAAAATTTAAAATGCAAACACTTTTGCATTATAGTTTATTATAGCTCACTGTTCGGTCAAGGTCTCACACACACACACACACACACACACACACACACACACACACACACACACACACACACACACACATATATACACATACATGAATATATAAACATGTATATATATATATCCGGGGGTCATGGTAGGAAAGTGTTAAAAAACGTGTTTTTTGCATTTTTGGGGCTTTGAACTTTCTTTGAAGGGCCAACAACTTGGCATTGTAGTGTATTTTATAAGATCCTCATGTTTTATCATAGCATTTTATGAATGAGTAGTATAAAGTAGCATAACGTAGAAAATGTAAAGTACAAGTAGCTTAAATGTGTAATTTAGTACATAAGTTGATTAAATGTACTTAGCTTCAACACTGGTATTTACTATTAAATGAATTATGCAGGTAAAATACTGCACATTGAGTGAAGGAACATACTATAGAAAGAACTATAGTATGTGTCCTTCAGCTCTTTTTTCCTTTACCAAGATTCTTTCACACTTCTTAAAAACACCACAAAAACCTTTATAGCAGGGTGGCATTACGGCAAGATTTTCTGTCCTTCAATAAAAAACTCAGACTCTCCGATGTGAAAGTCTTTGATCTAGTCAATAACAATGTAAACAAAGCAAGCACACAATTCAGAAAGATGTTACCGCTGTGTGCTTCACTCTATATTTTCAGGTTTGGCCTGTGACAACGTAGCCCACGAACAAAGCTAGCAGCCTGAATAACAGTGATTAAATTTGGCAGACAGCTTGCTCATCATTATGGCACAGGGAGAGGGCAGTCACAAAATACTTGAAAGTGCTTAACAGAGTCACAGAACACAACATTCTTCCCTGCTGATTAGCTTATTTAGAACAGAGGAGCACAGGTGATGATTATTCCTAAAGATGACAGATGATAGACTACATGTTGTAGCTGTGCTGGCTCTATAAATGTCGGGTTAGGCATCATAATTTCACGTTTTTAGTACTATTCCCCCTGTTGCATTTCCGCTATAAACGCACTGCCCTTGACTATTATGCAGAAAGTGTTGACTTGGCAAAGACGCAAAGGCACCTCTCAGAATGCTAACGGACAAAGAACACGTTAAACCACATCTGCATTGCATTAGCTCATTCTGTTAGTCACATCACAGCATTGTGTCCTTGTGATCAACCAGGTAGTGCATCTTGCATGGATACGACTGGCCTGCAAATATACCATGAATATGTAATATATTTTTTCTGGAGCAAGTGTGTGTAGCTTCTTGCAACAGAGCTGTCTCTGTGAAATAAGTGCCAATTATAATATTAAGGCTGTCTCTACCAGTGACCTTTTTGCATTTGCTCTGTATGCTATTACACTCAATCAAGAAAGGTCAGTGGTGGACGTGGGTCCCATGCAAAAACTATTTTTTTCATCTTGCGTGTGTTGGTTGTTTGTACAATTGGATTTCATCACTGAAACAAACACATGGACACTGCATTGGATTTACTATTTGCATACACTGATACATCTTTAATATTGAATATATTTTGTAATTTAACCTTTTTAAGTCTTTTAAAGCAAGTGTTTAACTTTAACTTTTTAACTTAGTTTAGCTTTTATTGAAAGTTCTCTGTACAGAAATAAAATGCTGATTGTAATTCTTCTGAAGTGTTCACGTTTGGTTTCATAGAATCCACGACTAATACGTATGATTTTGATATAAATAACTGCTGTTTAGCTTTTTTGTGCCATTGTCCCTCCAATAGATAGGAAACTAGTTAAACAGACAACAGTAAGTGTTTATCGAAGTTTGATGTTACTTCAGAAATGAAATAAACAAATGAAACATTGCTGTTAAACCAATATTTTTTTTAAACTTTGAAAAACACAACTTGCACTCAATAAATTGTACTATTTTTTGATGTAATAATTAAGTACAGTAATTTTTGTCATTAATAGTATGCAGTACAGTACAACCCACCCAGTACAACCCAGTATGATCCACATGTGAACAAGGCACACTGTGAGTGAACAGCTCCAGATGGTTGCACCTGTTTTACATAGTCATTTCAATGTTTGAGAAGGGAGCCCCTTGGTGGGCAAACTCAGAATTTCCCCTGTCAAATAAAATGAACAGCACTATAAATGGGCATTAATGGCATCCTCTTTTATCAGTATGACTGTCAGACAATATCAACATTCAATGACAAAATGATGGTGTATTCCAGTTAAAAGAAATATTCAGATGTTCTTGCTTCACAACTGACACGGCATCATTTCTTGTAGTTTTTTTGTGTCAATCATAACTGGGATAAACCTTTGAATACCTCTTACTACCAACAGAAACTATATCAAACATCCTCTGGGTACTGCAGGGGTCATTTCCTATCTGGAGGCCAATTTTATTCCAATTCTTGGTACTGTGACCTTATATAGTCAATAGCAAATACTCTAGCAATGTAACCTCATGTCCCATTTTAGGTGCATGTTCATGTCATAATTCATGTCATAACAACTTTTACACTAAAAAAGCAATTATGACTTTGCCCTATTTAAACATGAACAAACATCCTTTATTTATTTAGGGAAGGTTCACTGTAAGGAAGACTCTCTTTTGCAGGTCCAACCTGATCACATTCACACAGTTACACATTCACACGTGGAAGCTGCCCAGTACAACCACAGTCTGAACTGCTGGCCACTGAGCAGCTCCAAATTTTTTCCAAACTGAGCGACAGGAAGTGCCACAAATGCCAAAAATATATATACTAAATTTAGATTTTTCAGAATCAGGTTTAATCAGATCAGCTCCCCATATTTTAGGCCAAACACTGGTTAAAAAATAAGTTTAGAGGGTGGCGTAATATTATAGCTCACTGATTAATATTTTTTCCTCTCACAAAAGTCTGAATTTCATTCCTGGCCCAGGCATCGTAGCCTCCTATCATTTCATTCTCTTTAATGTATTCACAGGGTTGGATGCCTGCGCTGTAAGTGAGCCTGAATGAATATTCCATCACTATAGACAAACTTTCATCAGTGAATATTCGGGCTCTACCCCTACATTTGTCGCTGGCAGCTATGTTATATTTCTCTCTTTTGAGAATACATTTGTTGGCAAGTGCAGCTCTCTGTTAGTGGAGCACACACTTAGTGTGTCAACAGAGACTGTTACATTTTCATTCATCATTTCCTGTGGGCTGAGAGCTGTCCACTGCCAAGCACAGAATTTCATTTGAATAAAAAGGGTGAATATATTGGTCCCAGTGGGGAAGAGACCTCCTCTACTACAGTGTCATTTTGTCAGTTTGCCACAAAAACAAGTTTGAAAGAATCATATTATTACGTGAAAAAAGAAGAAGAAAGAAAAGAAGAAGAAAAGAATCAAAAATAGTTTACTGAATTAATTTTTTGGGGGAAAAATTAGTCTTTATTATAAAATATAAACATTTTCCTGCTTGCTTTAGTTGAATAAAAAAACAATAGTATATTGGTGCCATTCATCTATGAAAGTTTAGCATTTAATTTAGCACACATATTTTTCGAGTTCCTGCAGTTCCTTCTGAGGCCATTTTTTTGGCACCATGTACAAAGACACACACCTACACACATATTCATCCTTTAGCTAGTCATCTTTGGCTAGTTCTATACACAGAGCTTTACCTTTGCGGTACTTTGTGATCATGGACCATTATCACTGTTCAATTACTTGAGCTTTTTCTTCATGTAAACCATGACGCCTATCAAACTGTTAAATACAAGCAGATTTGGTTTATAAGCTGAATTTTTATATGTGCCCATTCAAAATACACATTTAAATCTGGTAAGAATGGGATTATTACAATTATTACAATGTGTTAGATTTGAAATATTTGGGGAAAATTGTGCCTCAACATGTGAGTTATACATACATCTTGTGTTTACATTTTTTTTTTAACAATTGCTCACACACTAAAATTAAAACTTTTCCATTATTAGCAAAATGTTGCACTCAAGGAGAAAAACACCAGCCTAGATTTGGAACAGTAAGTACATTGTCAACCTCACACTTTTTGCAAAACAATGCACACAGTGATTTGCAAAACACTAAACACACTTGTGTGCATTTGACACCGACATTCATCATTGATGTCATTCCCTTCCATTTCAAATGAACACACTCATGAACCAATTGGTTAAACACAGCCACCAGGTGGCTTATGATTACTTAATTGTAGACACACCAACCAGGTTTGAGCACTGTGTAAAACACAGCAGGTGAGTTCATCTGCCTTTAACCAAAATGGAAGAAATCAGAAGATAAAAGAATGAGAGTGAGAGATGGAATCCACAGAGGAGGAGAAGGAGGTAGAGGAATAGAAAAAGGAAGAGGTGGAAGTCCAGCCAGAGGTAGAGGCCAAGGTGGAGGGAGAGGAAGAAGGAGACCTGAAGCCGGAGAATGTGGTCAAAAAGAAGAGGACCAAATTTATCAAATGAAATTTGTGAAACACCAGTGGACCATGTTGTGAACCATGGATTGATGTTGCGGGAGGCTGGAGTAAATGTCAAGGACATTTTGACAAGGAAACAGGTAAAAGAATTGCTGTTTACAGTTACAGTAACCAGCTGCTCATTGTATGCGCCATATCAGCACTTTTGATACCCCTTCTTGTATTATTTTACAGAAGGTTACATGTGTTGTTCTCTACGTAGGATTGAGGGTTGAGAAACAAAAGGAAGAAGGGGGCCCACATTCATGGAAGAACAAGAGAGAGAGAGAGATCATAAACATGGTTTTGGCTAATAATGCTATCAGGCTCAGAGAATCCAAATGAACATTGTCGGTGACCATGCCATTTTCAATTATGTCCATCAGGTCTCTCTGTCAACTCTCTGGCACGCATCCTGAAAAAAAACATCAGGTTCAAATGAGAAAAAATGTATCGAGTGCTTTTTCAGCAGAATTCAGAGAGGGTCAAACGGCTGCAGCATGAGTATGTGGAGGTATGTATTGTTCACTTTAGCAGTGTGACGTGCACACATTACCTTTTTACATGTTCAGCAACTGCGTACTTGATCAGTCCTGAACTACACAATCATTTCTTTCATTGTATTTCAGAGAGTTTTACAGATGGATGCTGAAGAAATCCTGTATGAATACATAGATGAGGCAGGGTTCAACCTTACAAAAGCAAGAAGGAGAGGTAGAAATAGCACTGTCCACAGGGCTATAATCAATGTCCCAGGGCAACGTGGGGGTAACATCAACCTTTGTGCTGCCATTACACAGGATGGGGTCCTCCTCCGTCATGGCAGTATGGGCCCTTATAACACACCTCACATTCGGAATTTTGGACCGATTGCACAACATCGTCACAGCAGTTAACCAAATGCACCCGATGCAATACATTGTCATCTGGGACAATGTGTCATTCCACCGCTCTGCTCTTGTCTAGAACTGGTTTCAACACCATCCACAGTTTACAGTACTATACCTCCCACCGTACTCTCCATTTCTAAACCCAATCGAAGAGTTTTTCTCTGCATGGTGTTGGAGGGTTTACGATCTCCGGCCACAGGCTCAGGTACCCCTCATTCAGGCCATGGAGGACCCCCTTGACCAAGTCAACGCCGCAGCAGTGCAAGGATGGATTCGACATTCAAGATGGTTCTTCCCATGTTGTCTTGCCAATGAGGATACCGCCTGTGATGTTGATGAAATTCTCCGGCCAGATCCAGCTAGGAGAAGAGATAATGTCTATTATTTTCTGTACTTTTTCAGCTTTGTTTTTGTTTGTTGTTGTTTTTCTGTGATTGTAACCATTATGGATAACATATTTTATGTTTGTCTGTTGTTTGCTGAGCTAACAGTGTTATGCACACCACTGATGTAGTAGCACAAGAAATGTAACATGTTTTGTTGTCTCCAGGTTGACTTTTTTGGGTATAAGGAGAGAAATAAATTGTATTTTCCTCAGTCTGCAGCATTGGTCTTGTGTAGAGTTTGGTGAACCTATTGTATATTTGCACTCTCTCTTTGTACTAAATGTACAGTACTTTAATCATTGAGATGTAGAATTGCTAAAAGTGCAACAGCAGTGCGTAAAAATAATTTATTATTATTAATTTTTTTTAATTAGTGCATGGTTTTGCAAGAGTGTTTCATTTAGCAAAGACGTGTTCTGCTTATGGGGTGTGTGATTGTGCTAATTGTGTGTAGTGTTTTGAAAAGCCGGTTCCCTGCTTTCAATATAGTGCTTAACAATTGAAAAAAAGACTGTAATTACAGCCAAACAACAATGTTTCATGTTTATGGAAGGAGGGTCCTATATACTGAGTGAGGTCTATTGTTAGAAATGTGGGCGAGAGACTGATGGGCTGTAAGTACAAGCTCAATTGTCCTCTGCAGGGGTTCATTCACGTCTAATCAATTCACCGATCAGAACAAGCTGAGCCCAGAATAACCCCTGCAACCACATCCCAGGCTAGTGTAATACATGCCAATGGAAATAAAGGCTCACTAAGGTTTAGCGTGTTGTAACTTTGTGAGATCCTGCACACTGGACACAATGTCACAGGGCATGTCTCTGCTTCTGCAAAAAAAGTTAGTTCCTTATGGAAATCTATAACACACTAAACACTAACATCAATTTTTAAAACACCTCACCGATACACTTCTTGAAAACAGATATGGTGGCAGAAAATAAGGTACTGTGCATAAATACTTCAGTGTGTGTGTGTGTTTATGTGTGAGTGTGTTTACAAACAAATATGGTGGTAAAAAAGAAGGTAATGTGCAGACATACTGCAGTGTGTGTGTGTGTGTGTGTGTGTGTGTGTGTGTGTGTGTGTGTGTGTGTGTGTGTGTGTGTGTGTGTGTGTGTGTGCAGACACAACTTTTCCTCTGCTGTTAATGCAGTGCCACCCATAGACAGGTCAATTTATTACATCTTCATCTTCAGTCTGTGTGAGTGGAGATGGCATTCACATACATACCAGACTGAGAAAATAGCAGCAGAAGAATGCAGAACAAATCCAGTGCATTTAATTGACATCAGGGCTAAGAGGGAGTGGTAATGCTTTATACCAGGTATAGAAATAACTCAAACTAAAAGTAAGCAGAGTCCTCCAAGCATTGACTCAATAAATGTGTTAAACGTTTAAAATAGTATGCTCACATTAAACTGTAACTTGTGTGAACTCCACCATCAAGGGTGATTCTTAACCTCAGTGGACTTTGTTACGTTTGCACATTGTTCTTGTATGCTCTCTTTATCTGGTTTCATGGAAGTTGGTGAGAAGTTACTCCTGGTTGGCTCTGATAAAGGTGAGTTTGCTGAAAAGCATAAGCATAAGAAATGCAACGGTAAACAGAGGCCAAAGTATTTAGATTGTTTCAATTTTTTGTGACTTTTGCGGTTGTTTGTGACATCTTGGGCATTCTTTTCAACAAACAAAATAGGAGTACACTGCTAACATTTTCATTTGTAAAATGGTGTGATGTTGACTGTTGCATTCAGTTTAAACTAGAATCCATTCCAAAGCATTTACTACGCTGTATATGCTCTGAAAGAACAAACCAATCTAAACAGAGGGAAATATTCTCAGCTACCTGTCTCATATAAAATTGATTAAATTCCCAAAATGTCAGAGGATCAATTGAGCCCAACTGGATCGGGCAAATCTTTAGTTATTGATTGGTCATGTCTGTTGAATACTAGAGAATGAAATTATGTCATATTAAGGTAAAAAATTTCTGTCATGCAAAGGTTTCTCAAGAGAGGCATATTCCCAGTCGCATTGTGTTAAGACAGAGGACAGTTTTTCTTTACCATGCATTGTGTTGGAGATACATGCCTGACCAAATGTCCACCAGGCAGTATTGTTTCATAAAAACATACATATTTATAGTTGATTGTCTGCACTCCTTGCGTAATGGCTGTGGATTGATCTGTTCCTGCTGTAATGGGGGGAGCATTCACTGTCAGCCTGCAGCCTGTCTGTGGGTTCCACTACATTGGTTTTGCTGGATGGTAGATGTCAGCAAGACCACAGAACAAAATAGTTTTGAATGAATGCTGGCAAATTGAATTCCTTCCCTATTTGTTGGATGCCACAGTAAATGGATGCTTATTGACAACCGCATGGTGGAGGACAAGAGGACCAACCCTCGACATCATAGATCAATAACATTAACTGAGACGTCCCTGCAACAAGTCTATGTGAATAAACAATAGAAAATATGAACTAACATGTAATATGAGATGTGATTTCATAGAGTTATAGGGTGATCTTCCATTTCTAATCACCAGTACTTGTTCTGTTACCTTGCTTGATACTCTTACTTCCCCTTTGTCTTTGTCATCTCAGCGACATTGTCCATCGATCAATAACTACGGAGCAAAGTAGTCAACATGAATAATGTGCTAAATTAGGATATTTAGCAGTTATTGATTCTAAATGTGCCCCTGCCCTTGAACTCTTTCACAGCACCTTAAAGGTTGATGTGCTAAGAGAGATGTATGTCCTTTCATCACAACAAAATAAACGTACAGTATAGGTCAGGCTCTTTGGTGTTCCATCTATTTTGGGAAAATTGCAGATTGCGTGCATGTCCTTACACCTTAAGCACTGCCCTTTAAAAATGAGGAGGCGAGTAAAGCATACAAAGCTGCAGTAATTATCTCCATCCTTTACCCTGGTGAATGTGATTCAGCGTGCCAAAGAGAAAGGCCCGATGAGCCCAGAACATTTTGTAGAAAACCAGCTTTGCAGTAATCATGGCACGAAGCTCTGGCAAAATGTGGCCAGAGACATGCAGTCAGAAATTACATCTCTGTCTCCCAGGGTAAACAAGCCAGCACACATTCATTATAGAGCTCTCGACTGGACCTCAAATGTGTATTGACCAGCTGGGGACAAATGGGAACCATTTCCCTGTATGAATTGAAGCCATTTGTTACAGTTTAGGATTGATTCTTTGTCATGGCAACCACCAGAGTATGGTCATTCAATAAGAAATTGCATTATCTCAACCAAAATTGATTAATGTAAGAAAAAAAAAAAATGACAGAACGAATGACCCAGAATACATGACAATGTGTTTCAACAACAGAGAATATGTTGATATTATTACCCAGTGCATTTCAAAGGTTTCATCATCTGTCCTGGACGTACCCTTCTTTCCCAGTTATTTTACTTCTTCTACCACATATTGTATTTGTCAAAAAATATGTTGACTATTCCTTAAAGGTGCAAAAGCATGAGTTGCTCAATCAGAGGCCACTGTTTTATTTTGCTCTCAGACACACTGCTTGATTAACTTCATCCAGTACCAATGGTTATTTTAAACAGCATCTTGTCTTGTCTTGTCGTTGCTTGGTTTTTCCCCCAAATGGAAATGTGAGAATTTTGGCACACGCATCTACTGTAGTTGCACAAAAAGATGTGCATAGGGTGTTCAAAACTTCAAAAGATGCACATTTTATTAACAATCAATAAGGAAGGGTAAGATATAAGTTTAAAAAGATCTAAAGTAGATTATAACTGTTCACAAGCATATTTACTTACACATATATAAAAACACATGGGTTAAAACAAACTTTTTTCTTAGGTGGTTTTCCACCCATGCATACCAAGTGAATTCAACCCAGTGCTTGTACTTCTTTTGATGGTAAAGTCTGAGATTCTTGCAAAATTGCTCTATGAAATGTAAGGAAAAGTATGTCTGTAAAGGCATAATAAACTCAGTGAAATCGTATGGATTTGTATGGTTTTAAAGACTACAATTCAGCTATTTATTTTCCCCACTGTTGCCAAGTGACAGGAATATTTTTTAATAGCCTATGATATTTGATATAAGAATAATCCACTGTATTGTAACATACAATACAGTGGATGTTTTTTTTAGACAAAGTAAATTATACCTGATCGTAATCTGCTGAAAATAGGCACTTTGCAATGGGACAGAGACATTGGTGTAGGAATAAAATAATTTTCATATCACATTAGTTCATAAATGAATACATGCAGAACCTACCTCATCGGTAAATGCATAAATGTGCATAAAGTGTTTGATGTTTTCATGGAAGCTGGAATAAAAAACAGATGTTCCCAGCCCAATTGCCATCATACTGGAACAGACCAACTACAAGGAGCCCAAATCCATGTTAAATTGTAGTAAGAAGGGTGAGTGCTGTTTTTAGATGGGATGCGTGGGATGTACTGGGTTGTTCCCCAGCATTTCCAAAGACACAACCTTTCCAAACCATCAAAGAGGATACAGGAGATGAGGTGTTACTGTATTTATAACAAGATGTCACGAACCTAATCCCTGAAAATGTTCCATCTGAATGAGTTTTTTATTTTGCATCTACATTTATACATCATGTTAATGTGACTGGAGTTGAACATTGCTGTATTATTGACTGACATATGAAATATTTGTAAGAAAATTAACAAATTTAGATGTTTAACAGAATAAAACCAAAAATTGCAAATTAAATTTGCATGTATGATTTTTTTCATACAATGCATTCAACTTCCTTGGTAATATACACATACATGTATTGTATGTTTATCTATTTATTACTGTTATTGTATCACAGTGTATTCTACTCCAGCATATACAATATTTTCTGTTATATGCCATTATATCTATCACTATCCCACAATTTGGATAGTGAACATTTCTTTGTGGACCAATATCCTACTAATGTACATAAAACAGCGGTTAACATAGACCTGATTGTACACACTTGTTTTTTTCAGCTAATTATTAATCTTGTTGATGGTGTGGATGGTTAACATGACTACATTACTGCTGACTTTGTGTTTTTATGAAGCAAGCATATATTTATTGAAACATGTACAAAATGTTAAAACATGCCCTGGTTAGTATATAATTCAAAGTCTGCAGTGTAATTTTTTTCTTCAATTATTATTCCAATTCACATGATCCACGCCTAACAGTTGCTGGTGTGTTTCCGTTGGTTTTTAGGGCCCCTGTGGGCCCAGAATGGAGGCAATCTCAGCTGGAGCTTGAAATACAACGTATGCAACAGTCTCCTCCTTCAACACCCCAGACAGAGTTATCCAACAAAGCAACACTGACACCGAATCAGTATTACATTTAACTCTGGTTTGAGAAACCATTACCTTGGCACTGACTATACAGCTTTATTTAATCTACAAGCTGCCAGCTCTGTCCCTTTCCCAGACTGGCACAGCAGGTGCTTGTTCATTCAATCTGTAGGGGCTGGCATGAGTCTGAGAATTTGATTATATCTGCATGCCAGAAAAGCCTGGCAAGGGCCAAAGTTCAATGGGATGCCTATCTGCACCAGTACGGCGTAATCAGTATTGTGGATCCCTGATGCACTGCATAAGCTATAATGCATGTGTAGACATTTTTGATAAACGTAGCGTTTAAGCCTGGGAATATTTGAGGTTAATGTTTGTTTAAGGCAAGAGGAAAGCGAAAGACACACTCACGATTAATATTTTTTATTTTTTATTTTTTCAATTTATTTATTCATTACCATCTGCGCCTCCTCTTACTCTGAAATCATGCAGCTGCCAGAAATATGTAGGTAGGTTACTACAGTGTTGACTGGCCTACAAAGCCGATGAACAATATAGATCTAATCTTTGCAGTCCACCATGCACATCTGACCGTTCACCTTGAGGACACAAGTGGCATTTTTATTTTTCTGATTTAAACACGTGTAAAATGTGACAGATGTAAGGAAGTGCATGTGCAGCAAGTATGGCAGGTCAAAGATCAGTAAACTGTGTGTGCAGTCTGGGATTGGAGGATAAGGGAACACATTCAGGCTAGTGGGTTTAAATCCCAACAAAGAGAGGTGCCAGAAAAGCTGTGTTGGAGTCACACAGCAAGATGCACCTCAGATTAGATGGGACTGTGGTAATGCTGACGTGTACACATACACATATTAAATCCACATAGGCTTACATACTGTACAGTAGAGTTTTTTCACTGATTTAAGTGATACTTAAAGACACACACAACTATTAAACATTGAAATGACCCCTAATGCTCCTGAAAAAAGCCACTTCCTATTTAGTCCTATTTTTTCTGAACTCATTCACATTCTAAATGCAACACGGTTGAAGGTTTTAACATTAATGTATTAACAAGGTCAAGCTAAGGCATCAAGGTCACTAAATAGTAATAATAGCCATTTTAAGTGGGCAATTTGGCAATACGCAAAGAGTTTGCGCATTAGTTTGCAAGTTGGCGTTCCATTTAGAGGGAGAAACACAGAATAATACAATGAATATTTTTTAGATACTTTTGGTTTCATACAGCCTGATATTCTGATTCATGTGTCCTCACAGAATTTCCACAGTGGTCCAATTTCTCTGATAGACAGAATATAAATTGAAAATTTATATTGTCTTCTGCTTTAGATCTTGATTTGTGAAAAGAGACTTTTTGAGACTCTTGGAAAAAAAAGAATGGAAAAAAAGGACGTGCTGGTGTCATTTGCCATACGAAATTTTGAATTTTTTCCCTTGAATAAATATCTTTAGTCCTCTGCTCAGCATTTGTTCAAGGATTTCAGCAGATGCAAGGCGGCAAAGTCAATGCCCAATGAGTTGCACTGCTTATACCATTACAGGTCACGTCGCTCCTCATTCTGTTCACACTAACAAATTGCACTGGCCTGACACAGTAAATAGACATAATAAGGGCTGTTTGTTTTTCAGCCACCTCTTCCAGACAAAGTCATGGCTGCTAAATGTTTGTTGTAGCTATAAGGTGTTTCTCTGCAGACTATGCCTGAGGTCTGCTTAGTTTGGGCTGTAATTACTCTGTTCTTTATTTCATGCTTGTGGCTTCTGCATACTATAAATGCTGATCACTGAGCCCCTGCACATTTTCTGCAGCTGTTTGATTGAATTGAAAAGTGAAAGGGAGAAGCAGAGAGCCGGCAGTGACCGCAACGTGCTGCAGATGGCAGTAGTTGAGCAGGCATCTGCTTTTTTGTCTCTAATGTTAACTCCTCCACAGGTGACAGATGATGACATAGAGCTTTTAATCTAGTTCAGATTTATGATGTCAACAGAGGGAAAATTCTCCCTTGCTTCTTGTGTGAGTGGAAATGGAATGTGTGCACAGACATTAAATAAAGAGGTGGGTGTTTTGGTGGGTAATGGAAAAAATAGGGTTTGTCTCATATTTACTGAAGTGAATGCCCTGTGCAATTCATGCCACAACATTTTACAAGTCTGACTGAAGGAACGAATGAGATGAACTGATAACCAAGCACTACATCAGAGAGGAATGAATTGAAAGACAAAGTGTAAATTGCAACTCCATGAGAGATTAAAGGCAGAGCTGAAGAAACTTCAAATTGGAACTTAAAACAGGGCAGAGATGATGAACAGCCAATACAGTTTGACTCTATCTAGTGCCTCATTCAACATGTACACCCTGTGGCTGGCTTCCTCATTTCCATAAAAGTCTAGGCCTTCATCTGACAAGAGGAAAAAAAACAACACTTGCTGCTGTTTCAAGAGAACACAAAGCACGGAGAAAATTGCATCAGGGTCTTATCCTGCAGACACTCTATATGGTTACACATAACATATCCATTCATGTATTAATGTGCTGTATAAGGACAGTTCCATAAAACATCTGACCATGTGCAGTAAATCACTGTGCGGCTGCACTGCAAAGCAAAGCCAATTATGTGTGTTTTCTAAGAAATAAATGAGGAGCCAATCAGCCGAGTCAACGCTGGCCACAAATGAGGGGTCAATCTAAATAAAAAGACACGTTCTCAGAAGTGTTGTGGAAGACAGAGCATGAAAGATTACACGAGGGGCCGAGACAAAGATTTACAGTTCTGTCTTGACTCAAATTTTGTCAATCCTGTCAGATCCAGCACAGCTAAATCTGTCACAATGAAACACAGCCACATCATACTGCCAAGACCAATTGTTTGTTGCGTCTTGAAAGATCTGAGCATGACCTTAATGATCTGTGCAACATTGAGTGTTGGATTACCAAGTTACTTGAGCCAGCCACTGAAAGGCATGCTGCATGTTATATTTTGATTGTGTGGGCAGGAGCTGATACCCCCTCTGCCCTCCCCTCATGGAACCTGACGCCAGCAGCAAAGCACTCTGGGGAGGCTTCACCAGGATGAGGCATTCAGCCAAATAGCAGCACACACAGCACTGCAATTTGTCTTCCTCCTCCTCTGGACACACCTCATGAAAACAAATGAACTCTCACCTTTGTTGCTACAGCCAGGAAGCACACAGCATTGTTGTTGAAGCAACACGGATGCCAGGGTTGTTATGGGTTCTTAAGCACCGCTCCCTTAGGGTGGGATCCAGACTTCTGTACACTTGTGATTGGATTCCATGAAAATTGGCCAAAGAAAATTAATTGAATAAAAAAAACATTAATGATATTTAGTGACCACTAATGTCCAGTGATGTTAGGCCTGCAGGGTTTGTCGACTACATAAAAAGACAGTAACAGAAAGCAAGTGTTGGAAATTCACTTAAGGGTTAGAGGCCAGATGCTGCATAAGCACTCCTGCTGCACACAGATCATAAAGCACTGGGCGGCCTATTGATTTCAGGTCCTTCATCAGTGTTTCTATGTGGCCGATGGCCGAAACACTTTGGGATGGACATGCGTGTCATCTTTATGTGTGCATTTACGGTGCCCAAGAGGAAAAAAAAATGAGTGTCAGAGCCTCATCTATCTATTTTGGTCAGCTGAGTAAAAATGTGTCATTTCTGCTTGTGTTTACCTCATTTACAACAGTGATTTAGAAAAGCTTTCTCAACAGCGTGTTCAACACTTGCGGCACAATATAGTGGAATCAATAAACTGTGGTTGTATTGCTCTAAATCAATTTCCAGCATACAGTACATGATAACAAAGCATCACTAATGCTACAAAGGCTTTTAAAAGATAATTCCGGTTTATTACAACTTGGGTCTAATAACCGTAGCCAGGGTCATCGTTTCTGTCAATCCTAATATTATTGTACTCACAAAAGTGATTGCTGGTAAAACCTATGAAATATAAGATTCAAGATGTAATAAACCAGAATTTTCCTTCAAGACTGCAAAGCTACATTAAGCTTCTGCACTGATCTGTTGTATGTTAAGCTAAGTCAGCTTGTAATGCATGACTTTCATATGGTCAACCATTTTGAAGTTAATGAAAGGTAAATGCGGGGCAAAATTTGTCAATATTTCCATCCAGATTTTAGATTAAATTCTGTGACATATTTCTATCACCAAGTCAGATCATTGAGAAGCCTGAGCTTGTCTCAGTAATGTCTAAAGCTGAATGAGTTCAATAACCCCACTTTACACTCAGGTTAATTATATCAGCGTCTGTAAATAAATGCAGATAGTAACCTCTCTAACCTGCAGCTGCTGCACCTACTCATCGTGATTGACTCCCTTTGTAGGCTTTGGGGATTAGGTTGACCTGGTAGCTGAGTACACCAGCAGATTCTATTTACTTCAGTGGTATAATTACGGGAGAGGGGACATCACAGCTCAAGATATTGAATAAGTCAATGCTGTCATAATTTTATGCAGTGATTTAAAGACCTGACTTATTTTCTCTCCAACAGCCTGACAATCAAATCCTATTTTGTCCTAACCAAATCACAATGTTTTTGCCATTGTCTACCCACTAACCGCAGCCGTCTTCTTATAATTCCTATTTATTACAAGCCGTGACATGTTGTATACACATGTATATGTCATCCATGAGAGTGGTTATGTTTAGGTTAACTATTTTGTATAAAGCCACTCAGAAGTGTGTATGTATTGAATGAGTTTACATCAAGTATATAGTTCTTTAAAAAAAGACGCCTAGCAATATGTCACAGTAATTACAGCAAAAACTACACTGGCTTCACAATAAATCAGCATTACTTTGAAGTTCACAATGAATACAGTGAAGGTAAATGTTTGAGTAAAAGAATAATTTTGTGTTTTTTGTAGATTCATTACATATATCTTTCTCCTAGTTATCTCCTCAACGCTTTACAATTCTATATGACTAACGGAAGCTTTTTGCACCCCATTGTATACTGCCCACTTTTGGCGGTGCTATCAAAAGTAGTATGCAGAAACTAAATGCGGCATACAAGGATGGGATGAGGCTGCTACTTAAAATGCCACTATGAAGCAGTGCAAGCCAAATGTTTGTAAGTGTTGATGCATACACCTGTCCTGCTGTACTCAGGAATCTCATGTACAGATGTACAGTACATGTAGAATAACTGAGTCATTTAACAGCATAATTGCAACATTAGTGAACCCTGCGATAAGTGTGGGTTCACTTTGAGATTGTGAAACGATTGGCGTTTTAGGGTACATGCTAATAACTGAACACTCTTTCTGTGTGTTGTGCATTTTTATTGTATGTATTTTATCTTGTCCTTTTCTGTCTTTTTCTAGTTTTGTATTGTGCAATGGACCCTTTTCTGTGTCCTGACTAAAGACTATGATATGCACTCAATCCCATTAAAATTAAAATTAATTAATTAAAATCCCATTAAAGGCCACTGAGTGTCGACTGCTATCAAATTTTAATCCCCTTCTTCTTGTATTGTAAGGTAGCTCCATGGCTTACTAACAGCAGAGAAAAACATTAAAAGAGTCCAACAAGACAGTATTTGTAAAAGAAGGACTTCAGAAAACAGAACATCTAATGGAATTGTTACCACTAAATGTTTTTGTGTTTTGTTTTACCATCCTTAAATTAAGTTTGTTTGTTAACAGTCAAGCACATTCATAACTAAACAAATTCTTCTAAATTAAGAACTTTATACATTTCCACGATTAATCATCTTGTTTTGAGGTTGTTATTTTCTCTTTTGTCATCAATTAAGGTGCATGCCATTCCAGTCATGCTTTGGTTTCATCTTATATTTCATAGTATAGTGATGCATGGCTGATGGAGATTTTGAGATAAGACAATAATATCAGTTTCATTGTTACCAGAATCTTGAGAAAAAAAACAGAAAAATCAAAGGCAGGCTCCCTAGAGTGCAAAGTCAGTGTGTTGCCTTGAGTGTAGGAATAGCTTTCTTGTATTGTTCAGATGGATTGAGTCTTTAAAGGACAATTTTGGCGCAAAAATGTAGGGCTTTATAACACATGGGTACCAAGTCGACATTTCTCTGGGATATACTAATCGAATGTGACCAGTTTTAGCGCAAACCCCTAATTAGCTCATAACGCTAGTCATCAGGGAAAGCAAAAGTAAAAAGAAATCACTATTTCTATACCACTAACAAGGCTTAAAATAACACATTAAAAAGAATTTAAAAAAAAGACTATAATTTAAGATCATAAAGACAGTATTTGTCAGTACACAGGCAGATGCCATCCTGGGAAAACCAGTCATGACCAGACAAACGACTAACTTGAGCTATGTTACTGGTTACACGTTGTTTGTCGACTGGTTCGTTTTGTGCCGCAGCGCCTGAATTGTCCTTTAACCCTGCATTTTAATTAGTGTAGTAACTGAAGATTTTCAAGTTTTGGAGATTTCCAAGTAAATGTGACTGTGTAGTTGAAGTGCATTTTAAACTGTACTGAAAAAAGACAATGGAACGATTTAGTTTGAGAAAAACTGGTTCTGCACCCACGGTAAACACATTTAAATATTTAACTTCGCTACGTCTCAATCCCTCGCCTCGGAGTTAGAATGAATGCAGAGAAGTGGAAGGTCAGCCGTAGTGAGTGTGCAGGTGTGCATGTGTCAGAAGTTAATAGAGGCAACGGTGGCTCTGTAACAGATTACAGCAGCTCTGTCAAAGGAAGACGGCAGGCAAGGCCTGCAGCCCATTCATCACCAGCCCTGTCTATTCCTCAGCCTCAGTCTCCTTAAGCCATGTGATAAAGGTGCATGTCAGCTCCTCTCTGCTGCTCAACAGCATCCAGTCCCTGCACAATCCACACAGATGATCAGGTGCCTTTATAGTTTGACACTGTAGCCATAGCAATATCCACATTGCTGCCTGCTCGCTTATGTAATGTACAGTTTGTGTGGAAGAGGACTGCTTCTAATACATGGAATTTTTGCTCTAAATACCTTAAAGTTCCTGCTGACATTATAGTGCTGTGCTCAGGAATCTTATTTTTACGATAGGAGATTATATAGTTTAAAGCATAGAAAATCCCCAATCAGCTTGTCTGCTCAGGGGCCTTTGGTATTAATCTGGGCTGATATAGACACAAACTGTCTCACTCTGTGGTGTTCTTATGGCATTAAAACCAGAACGATAACTTCATTCAGGCTAACAGCCTCTTGGAAGTCATTTCTGTTGACCTAGATTATAACATCAGGGGATATTTTCCCCCATTAGTGACAGAGACTAGTGTTTGCTCTCAATCGGATGTGTAGGTGGCTGTAAGGTTGAGTCATTTTATGAAGGATGAGCCATTAAATCACACCATGTTTCAGTATTAGAGTTGCTTTTACACACAATATGTAAAGGAAAATCACATCATCTTGATTCTTCAAAAGACTGAGTCACCCCTTTTCAACAACATATCAAATGTGAACAGTCTTGCAAATAGATGTCCTACATGTAGCTCCTTTTTACCTAGACCAATAATTTGATTTAGCATGTGCAGGACACACATGATGAATCCCTATCCCTTGCAACGTAAGATATACACATATGCTTGTTGCATTCAAGCAGCATTTATCATTTTTTTAATTTCAAGTGAAAACACAAAAGCCTGTTATGTTTTCCTAACACATAAACTACCCCGGTGTCCATTACAGTCATGAATTAGAGGACCACTTTTACAGACGGTGAGTTACTAAACAAAAATTAGGTCAGTCAGAGAGTTCAGGGTATTGAGTTATGTGCAGTACTGATGGCTTTATAAAAGCCCTGTACAAAAAACTATGCTTTCTCATTCAGGGTGATTTGAATGTTTAGCAGTGAATGGTAATAAACATGAAAACCTTGTTCAGTAGTGGAACCTTCATGGCAGGCTGTTTTTATTTGACCACAAATGCTACAGCTCACACTGTTATTATTTATACTCAATAGATTACATTTTATTCACAATATTCCATGTATTAATGTTTCCAAAATGAAAGATTTGATTTACTGTGGATGCTGTGTTGCATTTCAGGTATCCGTTTGATTGGCAGTTCTGGTTAGATTTTTTTTCAATCCTAAACTGTTTAACCTTAACCATACCCTTTCTGATCTGACTGCCATTTTGTTAATTATCAAAAGGTATGCATGGCTTGATGAAAGGGATTTCATTTTATTTGGGAATTAACAAAGAAACAATACTCACACAACTCCATTATTTACCCTTTTAGAAGTTATTGTAATATAGCTTTGGTAAGTGCAGACAATGTAATATTGCAAAAAGATGCATATACTAATTACAGAAGAGATTTCTTACAATTTGATTTTGTGTGGGATACAAAGAGTGCAGAGAATCTGGAATCCAATTCCCTTGTCCACTTCACTTAGTCACATTGTGAGTATATCCCATAGCTTATAAATGGAGATTCTTCACTGTGAAAACAAACACACAAACATTTGCAGTAAAATTACATTTGTGACTGCGGTAACCAAAAAAACATCTTTGGAGCTGCATTAAACTTATAAAAGGGTCACGATCTACTGAAGTTCATAACATAAACAGATGAACATTATTCAGCTACAAGACATGGCTTCCTACTGACGAGACCTCCTTAAAGACGCACATGGGGGCAATTGTGGCAAAGTGAGTTGTGACCGGGAGGTCGTAGGACCGACAGGATAAAAACTGGGTGGGGAAAATGAAAGAGCAGTGTTTGTCCTTCCCTCATTACCACAACTGAGGTGCCCTTGAGCAAGGCCCTGAACCCCAACCGCTCCAGTGGAGCTGCTCAGTGGCCAGCAGATCAGGCTGTGGTTGTACTGGGCAGCTTCCAGGTATGAATGTGTGTAACTCTGTGAATGTGATCATGGTTTTCCTATAAAAGTGAGGCTTCCTCTGAGGAAACCTTGCCTGAATGAATAAAGGTAAAAATAATAAAAATAATACATACAAAACTGCTGGGAGTAGAATAATCAATATTGTCACCCTTTGCTGTTTCAAAAATTGAGATCACCCAATCTGACACATACTTTCCTCTTTTGTTTATAGATATTTAATGTCTGCAATTAATGCTCAGGGACCAGTAGGCTGTTGGACTGTATTATAAATGCACCTATTTGTTTAAATCCTCTATCGCTGCCTTAGACTAATGTCTTTCCATTTGGCCTGAGGAACATGAACATTTAGATGGCAAGAAAAGACATATGTCATGCTTTTACAAACGGGCATAAATACAACTGTGCCTCCAACATAAGAATGGTACTTCTGTTAACAACCCTGTCCAGCTACTTGAGATCTGCTCTGAAATGATATTCTCTCCTCCAACTTACAAGTCATGGTCTTAAAAATGCAGCACAAATCAAAGTAGTGAGCAATAGAGACATTTGTGGAGAGGTGTACTGTCCACCAGAGACAGCAGTTATTTGATTTATAAAATTATTTAATTTTAGACTGAGAGGGATTAAGCTGGAGGAAACTGTTTCTATCGTGATGGGGATCAAACAGATCACATGAATTATTAATGACGAGTATTTTGTCCCTGATACCCCGAGGAAAATGTGGCTACTGCAAGCCCAATCCACATCTCATTTATTTTATGGTAAGTTATAACAGTACTTAAAATCAAACTGTTGTTGCAGGAAGGGAAACATAAAAATAATTAATATCATAACCCCGGTATCAGAAAAAATGGCATTCAATCAGAAAACAGAGATTAACTGCTAACCTCTGGCCAAAATGAAGAAAGGTATTTGTTCACTGATTTTTCTCAGACAATATCCATACATTAAGTTCACACAATGACATTTGGTCCTTTTTAAAATATACCACAGGCATCAGAGGCAAAAACATAAAATGCAAACCTCTATGTGAATCTATTATCGCATATGCCATCATGGAACACTCAGGGCCCTATCTTGTGTGGAGGGTATATTTATTCATAATTCAAATTGAAAGTCCAAAGAGAAAACATAAAGAGAACAAATAAAAACATTTTTTAATTTATTACACTACTAGGAATAATATTGCCATAATTCAATTTCATAACATAGAGTACAATGTAAAAAGTCAAATTTTAAATGCAAAGCTTAAACATGATTGCGTAAACTGAAATCTTTGAAACGTTTGATTTAAAAACGCAATGGGAGTAAGAAAAGAGAAATTTCTCAAAATTTGCAATGCAAAATCTTAAATGGAAACACTTCAATTCAAATCTCAAATAGAATTTTCATTTTTTACGCCCATGGGCCCATGGCCATGCTGGTCCTACAAGGAGGTGTGCTCAGGTAAATCTTTGATGTATTGCTATGTTGAGGCAGCAGAAAATGATCGTGCCATTGAACAACTAAAACCTGGTCTAAAGAGATTACATTTTGATTAGTTTATTGCATGTTAGACCCACAACACACCTAATGAAGACACTAAGTACAACCCTTCAAACCATGTGCCTGGCGCACAGACTCTTTTTCCCACCATCAAACTAGCAAAAGTTTATTTGGACACGCCCTAAACCCACCTGCGCCATGCGCTTCGTGCCATGAGCTTCGCGCCATTTGCGTTATGCCACATGCTTAAATCTTTAAAATAGGGCCCTGAGAGTCCACAGCTCCATGTGTCTGTACTAAGGCACAGCTGGGATTTGAACTAAATGCTAAAGTGTTGATGTATAGCAGGTACAATGTTTACCATGTTCACAAGCTCAACAAACTGAAACTGTGACCTGATAATGGCGTTAGATGAAAAGTGAAGTGACCCCAAAGTAAATATAGTTTATTCTGAGAAGGACATGAATTTTAGAACCAAATTCGAATGCAATCCATGTAATAGTTGTTCTGACATTTCACTGTGAGGCAAATGTAAACTATTGGTGCTAGAGCACAAGTCAGGGGATCACCAAAGTACTTAGGATTTGTAACAAATTCTGTGCCAGTTCATCCAGTAGATGTTGAGACATATCAGTTTGGACTAATGTGGTGGACTGACTGACTCACTGACATCTCTGGAGCCCCAAGACCAGTGTGGATTATCAGCGGGCAAATGAAATGAAACTTAGAAATGTGATATAGCAGGTAACCTCATTCTCCTTCACTCAAAGCAGCATCTGCTTCTGATGAGACATGAGCTGAGAAAATCCCTCTTGAGAACCGGTGCTGTTTTCTATAGTTTTTTACTGTTGCTGTTATAACTGCACTTGATCTAAATACACAACACAAAGCATGTGATCAAACCTTAACTGTGTCACAGAGTGCAGCAAAACATATGTGAGAACCATCAAATCAAATTGCTGCCGTCTTGCTAAATTATCATCACCCTGCATTAGCTGTGTAGAACCACATACAGTCTATATTTTTCTTCCATATTCATTAATATAATAGCCTTGAGAGAAATATTAATGTGAAGCAAACATCCAATCACAGTGGCCCAGTTTGCTTGTGTTGATAAAAGCCTGTGCCACATTACAGTGTGATGTAAACTCGTTGCAATAAAATTTTGTTTTTTTCTGTATCAATGCCGTGGGCACTTGGGCCCACATTTTGCCAAGGAAACATCACTACAATTCAAAGCTTTGCACTCCAGAGTATAGAGCTGTTTTCCTGTCAGCCAGAGAGTCCGGTGATTCCCCGGTGAGGATGGAGATGGCGCCTTCAGCACTCGTCTGTGATGAGGAGAACTGATAAAGAAGTACAATGCAATGGCCAGCGGTCAGCTGTGTTTATGAGGAGTGTCATCACGGCTGACAGCCATCCCGCTCTATGATTTATACACTTCCAATCCACCTGCCGAGAAGTAACAACTTGCCAGTGGAGGAGTGTAGAATTGTTTCATGCAAGAGGTGTCCTTGATGTCAGTAGACATAATGACACTGTTTGATGTCTGAAATTCACGCGCTGTAATAATGTGCAAACATTTGCCGGCGACTCGTTTCAGACATGTCAATCATCTGATAAAGAAGATGTGCATTCCAGTCACTTTTTATTGCAGGTACAGTGTCATCACTCCCATGAAAACGTTTACCCTGACAGAAAACTGAATATTTCTAATAGTTCAAATGGACCTTGACACAGCTATGATGACGTGTATAATTTATGGGCACAATCTTGTAAGTTTCCGCTGTAGTTAACCTAAAAGAAAATCAGTCAAACTACAAAACCCTCCTTATAAATTCTCCTCTCTAAATTGCTGTGCTGCCCATTAGGAGGTTGATTCATCTCAGCATTTCACTCATATCACTTTCTCCAGCAGTTTAATGCACCTCTAAGGATTGAATAACACACCTAGTGGCTGTGTAACACTGTGTCTATAAGAAAGACCATGATCATTTTCCCTCTTGAAAGCCATCTTTAATTGGAATCTCCGTTTGTCATATTGGGTACAATCGCCCATGGCACCCCATAAAACAGACACTGACACAAGCAGAGCTTTGAAATTATTTTATAATTAGGTAATAAATTGGTGAAATATTCTGTTCTCGATTCTTTGGACAGTTACATTCACACATTTCTATCACATTTTTCTATTAAATGACACATTTGTGTTCTTGCAAAGCACAGATAAGACTAATTGGACAGTTGAAAGTGATGGTATAGCTTGAGTTGCTTTTCATTCGAAACGTGGCATGAATTGATAAAAGTGCCTGAGCAGCTTGTGCAAGTTCCCTGTGACCTTCACTGAGCTGTTTTTTGTTTGCTTCTTTTAGTTCCTTTTAATGTGTGGGCTATTCAAAAATGCTCCATACACTTCACTCACACATGCAAGGTCAAATTGTGGTTGGAATGGTTTAAAAATTAAATTTTCTACAAGAATTTTATAAATTAAACAATAACATGAAATCCCATCCTGTCACTACTTCAAGGTAGTGATTGAGGCTGTTTTTCTCGAGGGAAATTCAGAAGTGTTTGGTTGGACTTTACTGGAATGTATAATTCATCATTCTGCTTATTATTATCAGACAATATGTCGAAATACTGTTTCAGTATTGGGACCAATACTGACATTAGGCCTGAACTAATCAATCTAATGCGGAGATACTGCATTTATCAATTATATGTGCATAAGAGTCTACTTTTATTCTATTTTGTTTATGATTGAAAAACAACCGATTTCCTAATTCCTAAAACATACAAAAAATGTGTTGAAAATGCATGTAAAAAACATGTTTGAAAATGTTTTTATTTACATTTAAATTAAAACAAAAAAAGTAATTTGTGTCCATCACCTTCATTTAGTGCACACTTAAGAAAGATTGCATAGTTTAGTAAATACGTGTTTGCATCTCCCACAATTGATATTGCAACAAATGGGATACTTAAATAAAAATGTTGCCTAAGATGACCATGGAAAAAGCACTTGGCTACACTTTAAAGAGTATGCATCTGCATTTGTTATGCTTCAAAATACTAAGTCACTGTGACTGCAGTCTAATAATAACCAATGGAATCACAACCACTCTGTCTTTAGAGTGATGTTCTGACAATCTTAGGCTTTCTGTTTTTCCACCATGTCACACTTTAGTGATAAGAACTCAGTCCTGGAAGAAATAGAAAAACTAAACCCGAATTCTTATCTCTCGACATAGTGGATAAACTTAACCTCTGTCTGGGTGTTATCAAACTCCAGTAAGCACGACCATATTTCTTGTCCATGGGAACATTTGCCCTCTGGTCTTCTCTGAATGAAGAGGTACTGTATATCCTGAATTTCACATCTGGATAAATTGTTCCTTTGCACCCAGCATGTGTTGCTTATGATAAAATCTTCAAATTATTGCATGCTTGTTCACGGGGCGAAAACATGGCATTCTTCCTCACAGTTCCACCAACACACTGTAAAGAAATATGACCTATATGGCACAAACTGTGGTTCAAACATACAACCAAAATAGCAATGTGCATTTTTACACAAATAGCCTGATCTTCAAATGAGGCGAAAAGACAAGAACCGTCTTTATACATAGTCATTATACTATGTGAAAAAAAGCGGATTTCAATTTTCACTATAATGAAGACGTAAGGGTAATAACCCTTGTGGTTGAAAGCTTTAAAAGGTACATCAGGGAAAAAGGAGAACATGTCAGGCACAGTGAAAAGCTGATTCATTAGAATAGGGTTTTAGAACAGTTTAACCATTGGCTAATCTGATGCTTTGGGGATGGCTTTCTATTACACAGTCTCAGGGCTGCCACAGTTGACCCTTATCATGTGTTAGAAAGCTGAACACATGTGATGTGTTGGCAAGTCAAATTTGACAAAAAACTTTTTCCGTTCCCATTGGCCTTGATCTTAAAATACACCACCCACTTTTCACCTAAACATTTTTTAAATTTACTCACAATATTTCTAATAAGGAAAACAATGGGTAATTATGTTATCTCAATATAATACACTAATATTAGAACACACCGCCAAACATTTTTCAATGGGGGCTTTTTCAACTTTATATGTTTAACTGAAGTGAGATCTGTGATGTTATGGGTCAATGTTGACCCGCATAGATTTAGGTTAGGAGAATGTAAGTCTTTGAACAAGAATACACATCTAATAGAGAGGAGGGTCCAAATGACCCAGATCCTTAAAAAGAGTTCTTTAAACTGAAAATGACAATTGGTCAAGAATCCCTCATCACACCCAAGGCAGAGCACCAACTGATAACATTAACCCAGCATGGAAGTGTGTTTGCTGGATGGGGATTGACAAAACACACCTGGATGTTAACATGGGGCTATTGCTTCTTGCTGGGGTGAACAGATCCGGGATTGAGGCTACAATTTATGGGAGGCTTAGTCATGCCAGAATAAATTGCATGCTACCACGTCACTTTGGACTTATGTGTTATCCTCTGTGTTAAGAATTATCTGCTTTCACATTTGGGAGACAAGAGTTTCTCCCCGTGTGAATGACAAACTTGCTCCCATTAGAGATATTTGGGACAAATGGGTGGATCACTTGCCACACAGCAATCTTCATTTGAGGATATGTGAATCCCGGCAAGAAGCAATAGCCCCATGCAAGCATCCAGGTGTGTTTTGTTGATCTCCATCTAATAAACACACTTCCATGTCTGTTGTTGGATCTTCTCAACAGATGGCAGTATGAACAACTCAAATGCTGTCTTGATGTCTTGGACATGTGACATAGCATATCTAGTAGGTCCCAGGGTCATTCTGATGTCTTAGGTGGGGTTCCGCCTTGGGTGTCATGAGGGATTGATAACAATTTTGATCTTGTATCCCCCAATTATGATACTAACTTTTGAGAAAAAAGAGACTCTGTGTGAGGGGTTTTAAAGGTATGCGTGTATGTGTGTGTCTGTGTGTGTGGTGGTGCTAACATTCAAGTTAATTTTGAGTCAAAAGGTATTGATATCCTGCAAGAAAGCTTATGTTCCCGTGATTTTGGGGTAGGTTGCGTCTAGCCTGTGTGTGTGTGTGTGTGTGTTTGTGTGTGTGTGTGTGTGCATGTGTGTGTGTGTGTGGGGGTGGGGGTATGTGTGTAGGGGTGAGTGTGGTGTGGTTGGGGACCGTTGAGCTAAATTTCATCTAGGAGGCAGCCTAAAAATGTCAATGTTCACTTCCGGGTCAAATTTGACACATAACACCACATATATTACTTTAAAGAGAAACATATAAACAACTTTTGTTGTGATAGAATAGCCATGTCTGAGGATATCATGAGGCCTTGTTCCAATAAAAAAAGCAAATGCTACTTTTAAACACATCTGAACTTGAAAACGGGTCAAAATTGACCTTAACACAACATTAGGGTCAAACCCTAGACTGGGTAAACCCCGCCCACTCTGCCTACGATTCTGATTCCAGTCTTGAAACCTACACATTAATTATCCTACTTCAGTTCACAAATTTGCGGGAACCAATCAAAAACTGGCTTATCTACCTGGCAAGCAATTGGCGGGGTTAACATGATGGTGATAGAAAAGCAACCAAGCAGCTTCTTGTTTACATTCAACATAGTGGCGTCCGAACGCCACCCTAGCGCAGGAACCCGTTGATGCCGCTGTCGCTTCTACGTCACCCAGATCGTTGGTATGATTGGTTGAAGGACTTTCCAATTGCGTACAGAGTCATTCGAACTAATACTAACTATTTGGTCACGCCTCTTGTGCAGGGAAAATACAGAGCAGCAAGCAAGCTAGTGAGCTAGGCTTGGTCTGGTCATAGTCACACTGTCATCACCCTTCAATCTTAACCAGTACGTTAAAAGAAAACAGAGCAAAGAGATTTGCACTTTCAACCCAATTAAGATGTAGTTTCCAGATGTGAACATAGGAGAGTCACAGATAAAGCATATTTTAACTTTGTGTCTTTCATTCTCAGTAACACTGCAATACATTGAGGAATAGCTGTGAAAAGAAGGAGGGGTTGTTGAAGAAGAAGATATTCAGGTTGGATTTGAAGGTACCCAAGGGATGACTTGAATCTGAATTATTTCTGATGCCTGCAATAAACACTGACCCTCTTTTTTTCTGACATCTGATGCAATATGTGAAACTAAATCCCAGCCCAGCAGAGCAGAACAATTGTGGAAACCCGCTCTGCATGTCAGTTATTGGCAAATCAGGTGAAGAATCAGAGACAGCAGCCTCCACTATTCTTTCTTTGCATGAAAATGTGCAGCGCTCCTCTGGGCCGCCATCCTTCAGAAAGCACTGTCATGTCAAATTTTAGACAGATTCACTCAGGAGATATGTAATTGTTTTGCCAGAGATTTTTTCATTGATCTATGTAAACAGATATTTAAGTGTGGATTATGAGTATAATATTAGTATTTATTTATAATGCTTGTTTTATGTTTACCAACACTGTCTGAAAAAGTAAAGTAAATGGGTGTAGCTTCTCTGCAGAGACAACATTTAAGGCACATTTTTCTGGGTCCGTCTTCCACGTCTGATGAAACGGGTATACTACTATTTAATCATTGTGGATATCTACACAAGCCATGCAGCTGAGGATGGAAATGTCATTAGTTTTGCTGCTTTTCAGGGGATGACCAAAGTAATTACGACTCATCCTTTGGGGAACATAAATTAATTTTTTTGTCATCCGATCCAATAGTTGGATCCAATAGTTAGATGGACTGCCAAATGTCAACCTTATGGTGTTGTTAGAGAAGAAGTAGATCACCAATGTCAATTTGATGCCAATCCATCAACTAGATGTAGAGAAGCAGAAACATTGACCTTCTGGCTAATGGAAAAGTCAAGGGGATCACTATAGTGATGAGGAGTTATCCTCTGGGCACCATGCATATTTGCCCGCGGTTTAACTGAAATGGTGGATCAACTAACAAATGGAGAAACAAGCAGACTGAGACCTAGAGCAAGTTCAAACTATCTTTGAGCATTTAGCATTAATGTGCAATAGAGGTGCAGGCAAAACATGCACATTATGTAAAATCACCTTTTATATACATAATGTGTAGTCTAACCTACTGGTTGCCAAACTGTGACAGAAGTTTTCAAGGTGGGTGAGAAAACAATGTTGAGGTTAAGAGTCCTAATGTGAAAGCCATTTTAGGACATTCATAAAGTAATGCACTATGCTAGTATATAAGCTGTTGTAGAAGCATTTGATTGCAAGCCGCTGATTAGATCAATCAAACTGCACCTGTTCCCAGCAGAAAGCATATTACCATTGTACTTTACAAACTGGCTGTGTGCTGAATACTGGGCTACAAGGTAAATTGTGTGGAGTGAGCAAAATGGACAGTGTCCAACTAAGTTGCCATAAAAAAATGAAAGAGAAAGTAAATAAATAAATGTAAAAAATAAATAAATAATAATACAGGGAATATAAGTCAAAATTAGTTGAGAGAAACAACAGTATAGTTTAATTATTTAACAATGATTGTGCACACAGTCATATAATCCTGAATGCATGCTTCATATTGTTAGAAGTTACATTATGAGCAATGCTTTAAGCTTCTGTGAAACTATGGCTTGTCTGCACTGCCTGGGGCTTGCAGCAGTAAAACCAACCATTATGAACAGGCCAAGCAGACCTCACTATATAAAGAAATTTAACTTAACTGTATATTTCAAAAAAACTCTTATTTGCAGATTCATAATATTGCAAGGGTTATTGGCCAAGTTGCCTGGCCTTACCTACAAATCATTACTATGTGAAGGAGAAAAGAAGAAAAAAAAGAGATTTACATATGCATGACGTGCAGAATGCAGATGCATTTCTCTGCCAGCACTATTAGGTGTGTTCTCCATTCACTGCACATGGTTCGTGAACAGTATGGCATTCTAATTTGGTAATTTAAGAGGTATGGTGCACACTCTATATAGCGCAAGCCCCCGAGTCAGAGTCTACATGTCTCATCTACTGAAGGAGTTCAGGGCAAATGATTTGTTTGTGAAACACATCATGAAGCCAGCTGGAGGTAATGGCATGGTGAAATTGGTAACGTCTGACACTTACTCATGTCTATCAAATCAAAGAAATGCTAGGAACATATTTTTTTCATTCCAAATTGCAGGAATGTCAACCTAAAAATGAGCGGAGGGTCAGTTTAGTAAAGAATCACAGTTTTCCAGCAGCCTGAACAACTCCATGGCCTGTTACAAGTCTGCAGATGGTGTGCACTTAGAAAGAGTCAGCTAAAAGCAGTGAAAAAGCCATACCGTTGCGGAGGTGTGAAAGGATCAAAAGGAGATTTGTTGACCAAAGCTACCTACTGGTACCCTTTACTGGTACCTGGCTTTTGAAACTCAAACATTGTTTTATTAGAAACCTTGAATATCAGGTTACATTTTTGTTCATTGTTTTATCATTACCTGAGTGTTAAGCCAACCTATTATATCTACTTACCTACCTATCTAACAATGTGGACAGATTCCACATGCGCGCGCACGCAAACACACACACACACACACACACACACACACACACACACACACACACACATACACACACACACACATACACATACACACACACACAGGACAATGATGCCAGATCACTTGCAATTACTTTTTTTTTATCAAAGAGCACATCTATTTGATTACACATATCTTAGGTACAAAATGTGCAAATGCTTCATATTAGAAGATTTCTCACTACTGGAGGAAGACATTTTGATAAAAAGCCAAAGGAAAAAAAATCCATGGCCTCTTGTTCCTTTTTATAAAGTCTCTATTCATTTTTATGGATCATTCAGATATTTTAAAAGTACAAGCTGCAAAATGTTACGTTTTATACGTGTTAATGCTGTGCCAAGTTTCTGATGTGCTCTGCTGCGTATTTGTTTATGTCTTGGAGACAGAATATGTGATTTATAGTTAGACTGGTGGGGGTGGCAGCAAGGGAAGCTGTTATGTTCTTCCTTTGTTGCTTGTCGTGCGCCGCTGCTGTTCTCTCCAGCTTGCTGTATGTTCCCCCCGATATGCACCCTCAGGCAGTATGCCTTTCATTATTTCTTTTGAAACTTTCATCTGAAGTCTCTGAGGGATTAGCCCTCTTGATTCCTGACACAGTCAATGAAAAACAAGCCTCATATACAGGGAGGCTTACAGCCAGGAAAGCCGTGCTCAGCCTCCCCTCTCCTCTCAGTGTGAAACTTGGTATACACAACAGGTGGAGGTTCCTCTCGTTTTTGGTCATTTTAAAATTTGCATTGGGTTTTGTATGGAAGTATTATTTTGCATGCAGAAAGTAATAATCTATATTTTTACCGACATCTAGTTGTTGTGCTATAAAGGCTGAAGTGTCTTATAAAACGCATCTAGCTAAATAAATAATGCATGTAATGCAATTTAACCCTTCAAGCAATAAAAACCTAACTCTGCAGCACTATAGGGGCTGTAGCTGCTTTTGTGTGTCTCAAGCTGCACAAATATCAAATTATAAAGGGCCATTTACACCACAGTGTGGTCACTTGCATACTCAAAGTATGACAATGGGAAAGGGGTCACTTTCAGTAAAGCTGCATACAATAGAGTTATCACTGAAATGTGTAGCTCCCCTCCGCTTTACATAGCTTTATAGGGAGTTTCATTTCATTGTTAAGCTGTCTGAACCATAATTGTTCACTTTCACCACTCCACAGCATTCTTTTCGGCTGCAGCTGTTTTCACTGAAAAAGCCACGGTATACGTCCTGGTCTGCATCAATCAGCAGACAGACACCGTTAGTTGCTAGCTGGTAAACAATGTAGAACATTTAGCAGCTAAAAAGCTGGATATTTAACTCAGGATTTGTTGGAGACTAAAAAGACCTAGAAGAGAGTAAATATTAGACATTCAGATATCAGTCTGGTAACAAAGTGATCATAATGTTTGTGCTTTGCGATCATGAGATAAGTTGATGTATGACCACTCTACAAAGAGTGCTACTGTGTGACTAATTAGGTAACACTGATTAGGTAACACTCACATGAAACACATTTCAAACTTGGTCTATTTTAAAGTGGCAGTGCATAATTGTCAACAGAATCAGTGTTAGCCAAACTGTGCTTGGATGGTGAAATGTTGCTATCTTGACTCCTTACGCTGTAAAAGCTGTGATTTATCAAACAGTATATGTGAGTCCCTTTGGGATTTAAATGCTGTGTAATGACGATCTCCCCCCTCGTTCTCCTTTGAGCTTACTTTTGTCAGCAGTTTTAGTAGTTTGCACTTTGCTACTAAGCAGGTGTAGCTAATCTATTTAGTTTGCCCTTCAGTTATGGTTTACTGTCTGGGGGACTGGACACAAGTGTCTCCAATAATCTCTTAATTAGGCAATGATAGACTATTCATTTAGTATGCAAAGCTGCAAATCTCTCCATCCACTGAGCGGAGCCCTCTGCAGTCATACTAAGGCCAACGCTAATGATCTCAGCAAGTGGCAGCAATCCATTGGAGCGCTGCAGCAAGTGCACATTAATCTTGTGGGTGATCCAGTTGATGAATGACCCTGGCCTAGAAGCCCTGGCAGATCCCACCTTAATTATGCTGAGGGAGCCACACCTGGGAGGCACCGGGGGATGTCTTGCTAACTCAGGAACAACGACCCAGGAGATGGCCTGCAGTCCACAGGCAGTTTGCTCCAGTCCCAGCGCCACTGTAATGCCTTGGGAAAAGTGAGCCTTTACAGCAACTCCATGGAGGAAATTGTAGCTGGGCTTGACTTCCAAAGCACAGTTATGGAAAGGGCAACTGGATATCCTCAATTCAAGACATTTTCCACTAATAGGTCATTAGAGGAAAGGGATTTTTAGGACAGCTCCAAAAGAAACTAATTCGAGATGCTGTTTTTTTCTGTGATGATGCTTCAAACAGAACAATTTCACCACTGTTATAATTGTACCCCATTACTTGGCTTTGCTCTGACATGTGTAAAGAAAAAAAATTCACAGCAGGCAAAGTGTTGCATCATTCTAACATTAACACCCTAAAGATAGCACACTGGCACAATGGAAGGATGAGTAAAAACAAAACATGGAATCAAAATGCGTGAACAATATGAGGAAAAAGAAAACACTAAATCTTCTGCAAACTATTTGATCAGACGTTACGAAGAGAAACACCATCCTCCAAAACAATGACAAAAATGCATAATTTTTTTAGGGAGCATTCAAGGTCATGTCAAAACAGTTGGTATTTTCATATTTAGGGGCAAAAGTCACAGATAGAGTGCATTATATTTTAGATATTTTATTCCAAAATACTGTACAGTGATTACAAACCTGTTTCAGGTTTGCCTTTTTGGCTTGAACAAGGTGGTTAAATTGTTGTCACTGAGCAGCTGAGAATGTGTGGGGAGTAGATGAGAAGAGGAGATTGGGTGAGTCTTGAAATGAGATTTTGCTCCAAAACAGAGTATTGGTCATTTTGTGCAGTTGGAAAAAAATCTCGCTTTTTTCCCTGAGAGATATTAACTATTTTGCTTCAAGGCATTCATTTTTTAACTCCACTAAATATGCTTAAAATATTCTAAATGTACCGTACCTTAATGGTAAAATAGGTCATATTAAAATAGTCTAGAGTTAATGTGTAATGGCGTTCTACTGTAGTGGCCTCCCACTGATGGAGCTGGGAATAGATGATCCATGTCAACTCCAAGCCGCCTTGATTTACGCCTTCTTCATTTTCCCTCCAGACATAGTCAACTGGTCCTCACGTCCTCATTGGATGCTACTGAACGCAAGACCTGTTCATAGCGGTTACTGGATTATCTTGAACAAAAATCTGCAGTGGGGATAATTTCTCCCTTTCCTTGCAGCAAAGCCACTGTGACTTATCTGGGAGCAAATTTGTGAAATCTCATTATCTTGTGCTTTGAAGTGAGGATCAATAGTGTTTATGCTTTGTAAAAATTGACTTATTGTGCCTTTTTGAAATGCTTTACCTATCTATGTCTATCCATATATAGATATATATCTATATCTATATAGATATAGATGTATATGCTTTACACACACATATTATATACATACATATCTATATATTGTCTGCATGTTGTTTAGTGAATCAATGCAACAATTGCAGTGTCAGGAACATCCAACAAAGTGATATAACTGCATTCACCTACTATAAAGTTGGGACCCAAAAGGTCAGCTGGAAATGGGACAAAGCCCAAAGGAGTTCTCTTAAGGGCCAGCTGATTTTAATACACATTCCATCCATCACTTTTTATCATCTAATTAGTCCTTTGTGTGGCAGCCTGGTCAACATTGGAGTGAAGCAGAATTATTGATCAAGTAAAGGATAGCATCTATCATTTGACCTCAGCATCGACACTCCAGCCATTTGAAAACAGATAAGACAATGTAGCTGCAACAAAGTGTGGGGAAATCAAGATTACCATTCGAAAGAGAGGCCATTTGTTTGTTTTCCTCAATTGGGCCACAGATTAATAGACATGGTGATCTTGCATTGCGACCACTACTGGGATGATAAACACCACAACCGGAGGAATATAAGCATCTGCATTTAGAATAATAATGTGAAATATAACACTTACTGACAATCACAGGATTTGTAAAAGCTTGAGTGCACTGTAATAACAGAAATGTATTAATTTATGAATGCCTATATGGGCCAACTCGTAATTGACATATAGATTATAGTTAAACATTGAAAGGCCTGTTGATATGCATTATTAATTTTTTTACACACTTTAAGTGTAATATCTGGACAAAAAAACTTAAAGGAAAAGTTTCAGATAGTAGATTTTATCTTTTTCTACTCATCAGTTTTTAATTTGACGGACGCAAAAACTGAATTCAAGGTCAGTTAAAGTACACCTGCAGATGTCATTCAGCCAAAAAAGGTCGCCAATCTTAACCACATTTGGAAAAGTCTTTGAAATGCAACAGGTTTTGTAGCCCCGTTCTGATGTATTTGGTTTTGCAAATGCAAATCTTGACGGAGGTAGCTCCTGATTGTGACATGGCTACAACCGACTCCACTGAGATCTGTAATGTTAGAACAAACAAATCAATACTGTCAACCCCAGCATCAATTAGTCAGCCTGACAGTTGACCCGGTTGAGCCACGCTAGCAATTTCAGCAATTCAAAAACAGCTTTCTAGCAATATTAATAGGCTAAAATGACAGCTAAAGTATCCAGGTTCAAACAGCCCGCTTAGTAATTCAGGAGGTATTGCAGCTTTGCAACAATTACAACAAGAGGACAGTGTACTGTGTAACTGTTCAGTGTGAGTATGCGGAGTGTGTGGAGTACGTGCATGTTCTGCAAAACTGTGCTCCCAAACTGATTGATCCATTACAGGATCAGAGGATTCATCAAGGTAAGAGTGTTTGTGAAGAATGACCAACAAAGACCAGTTCGCACATCAGGGGAAAACAGTCACAAACACATTTTCATTTACAAAATGATCTCATCAGGACAAATCCCTATAAATCACAATAATGTGAAATTGTACATTGCACAGGAACAAGCTTAATCGCTTATTAAATCAATAGCTGTCTGCTCCAATAATTAGCCATAATTTGTTATTACTTTAAATGGCTCTCTTTCTCCCTGTTTGGCTCTCAGTTTCTCTGTAACCAGATTCCACTGCATCCCCATTCAACAGCATATCATAAATGGGTTAGATTTGGATCCTCACAAAAGAGATTTTTTTTACCTACTCATTTATATCTCAAATATGTCATGGGAAATTACTTTTGTCAAAAGCTGCAATATTAAATCTGTTAAATTAAGACAATGAAAAGAAGCATAATGTCTGAATCCACTTTCCTGCCAAATGCAATTGTTTAAGAGTACCAAAGGAGACATTGCATATTTTTACTTTAACAAACGTTATCAAGTTTAACAAATGTTAGAACTCTAAAGCCAGTTTGTCAAAAATAAATTACGATTAATCATATTCATCTCCCTTGGTTTTTGCACCAATTTTTTTTGGGGTGATCACACCAAAAATCAATTAATAGGATTTTTGCACTTGACTCTCTTAATTGAATTATGGTACATCCAATTTCCTAATGTCCTATGGGACATGACAGATGAAAAAAAACTCTTCAACCTTTAGATCAAGCCGCCATTTTGGGTTCCAACAGGGTGATAACCCAGGCATGCTGCTAAATCCAGGTTTGTAGCCTGGAGTTATGGGCTCAAAACATTGAGAGTAACTGTAGTCTGCCTCCATTTTATTCGCATTCCATCACTGCCATTACTCATTGCTCACTTTATTATTTGCAACAATAACAGAACAATAACTGGGTTGACTATCATAGCAAAACCTTTCCTAGACATCTGTTAAAAATCTATCAAGGGAAGACACACCTAGGTGTCTGTAAAGTTATATGAATTTTATTATCTTTTGCTCCAGATAATTTGTTCACACACTGTTTACAAGCATAAAGTATTGTATTTCTGTAACACAAAAGCATTCATTAGCCAACCCTTTCTTTCACTGTTGTCATCCAACATACCCAAACTCCTATCAAACCGTACAGTATATACCCAGGGTGCACAGCTGCAGGGTGGCACACATATTTGCACATTGTGTTTGTGTTTATACATCCCAGGTTTTCTTTATATGCATGGCCCCAGGCTTTAAGTCTCTGCGTGGAATTTATCTTTTCATGGCCCATCGTGTTGTTCAGCTTACCTCCACATGTGCCTTAACCAGATTTCTTATTATATTTGGTATGCTACCGGAAACAAAATGCTTTCCTCAGAGGTATGTGTGTGTGATCAAAATGCATTTGCCAGGCTCAAAATAAAGCATGAAATTCTCACATCCCTCATTGGGCGGCAGAACGTAAAAGTGGTTTGTCACTGTAAATGTGGCATTCCTGTTTGGTGTTTCTATAGACATTCATTCTTTTCTCTTTGTTTGTAATGATGTGTTCCACACTGTTGTTCTACATACAAATTATGTAACTAAAACAACCTATAACATATTTTAACAATCCTCTACTAAAGGCCCAATACTGTATAAGAAATCTGTTTATCCAATCTTTCTGCTGAGAAATTCTTCAAAGACATTCATTAGGAAAATGCCTTCAAGTATCACTCGAGGCATTTTCCTCATGAATTTTGTTATCTTCATTAAATGCAGACAACAAGGCTGCAGGCTCTGACTGAACCGTATCCAGCACTAAACAGTGTCGAGAGTACAGGCCCCCGCATGCTTCTTTACTTTACATAATTCTTCACAAGAATGTAAAATAATTGTAACTTTATTATTATTTCACAGGTTGACATTTGTGCAGTGAATTATCAGGTCATGTTTGGGGGACATGAGTGGTGGAATTTAACTGATAGAGGGACAGTCACATCCTCTGTCTAATTGTAGTCTGGTAAACCATCTCTGCTGTCAGCCCCAGGGGAACAACAGGGAAAGTGCACTGACTTAAATTACTCGGAGCACTGTAACAGTCCAGACGGCTGTACCTGCCAAAATCTCCCCACATTGGCCCGTTCATCTTAGCTCCACCAGAAAGGCTCAGACTGTGGCAAGAGTTCACAATCAGGTCATTTTATATAAGACGTCCTTAATCTCAAGATGGTGTTCCAGCTCCTGAGCCGTAACTATATGGAGGAAGTGCCAGGGGCCTGATGTATTTTGCGTTGACAGCACAGGAACTTCATGTGTGGCACATTTTTCGAAATGTGGACAGGAATTGCTTTAAAGTCTTTAGGGTTTTTGTTTTGTTTTTTGTAAGCGTAAAACAGTCCTCTAGGGTGTGTTACACATTGTGATGTTGAATCAGATACTGAAATCACTCTGTCACCTCATTAGTTTACCACAGAAGCAATGGCAGGTGTGGCATGAGATGCACTTTAGTGATTAGCCTTGTCTTTGCTGACTGCATCCAAGCTGAATCCCTACCACAGCCCCCCAAAAGGAGTGCAAGTTTCATAAGATACCTGATTTTGATATTAAAAAAACGTTGTATTATTACATACTGTAAGTCAGTGGTTAACAATTGTTTTATAAACAATTCAAAAACATTATTTGGGTGGCTATTATAAAGTTGCAACTAATGTTTATAATAACTATTTGTTTGTAAAGCATCATGTAACATTAAATGGGCCCCATTATTTTGTTAATTTATTAACTATAAAAGAGATGATTATTTGAATATTTGGGAACTGATAAATAATGTTTATAGATGCTTTTGAAAATATGCATTAACCAATAAGGTATTATAATAATCATTTTATTGAAGTTTACAAATTGTTTGTTTTTGTTAATTTCACAAACAATTTGGTGAGCATTAACAGATAAAAATATAAATGATAGCATTGCTAATAATAAGTCAACAATTTCTGTACAATTGTATTGTTTGTAAACAGTAAAATAACTATTACTTTTAATCAACTATCAACTTACCATTCATTAGTGATGGTAATTATAAGTTACAAAGACAGACATGCATGTGTCTGTCTTTGTAACTTGTAATTACCGTAATTAGAAAAATTGTACTGCAATAGAAAAAGTAGACTGGGTGCTGCAGTCTACTCTAAAGCTCGCGAGATGATATTTTTAACAAATTAGATGAATATTTCTGCCTTAACTGTGAATGTATAGTATAATGTCAAGATTTAAAATCGTAATTGAAGTGGAACGGCAGATAATGTTGTGTAGCTAAGACACGTTTTTAATTCCAGGTATAAATGTAATAAGGATGATTCATACCTGAATACAATTTAGAAACAAGACAAATGTTACTGTGAGATTCAAAGAGGCCCCTGTGCTTTGTGTGGCTCACAGCTTCATCCTGAACACAGAGTGTGTTCTGGTAGATTGTGACTGCAGTGGTTAGTGTCACATTTACCGAAACAATGACATAGGAAAGTCATTTCTAACTTCCTCTACCTTAAATCCTGTTAAAACTTTTAAGCCTGTTGTCCGTATAAAACGTTGAATTTGATTTGGGCCTTTTCACACAACCAGTAAATTATTTTCTTCACAAAGCAGCTGCCATGACTTAAATTTCACTTTAATGAACTTAATTCTTCCCAAGTGACTTCTTGTTTGTACTTGTAAATAGAATGGCTCAGATAACAAACACAAAAAAGGGAAGACAAAACGGATCAATGTATTTCATTTGTGCTCGGATAATAATTTATTATCAGCACTAAGTAGCACCAGCCATCTTAATGCCACTTGACATTTGTGTGTTGTTAACACTGACACGTTCGTCTGCAACTGCTCCACAGTCAGAGTGTCTGAGCATGCTCAGAAATCAGTGACAGGGTGACTCTTAGAAAGGTAGGAAGTCTGATAACAGTGAGAATTTACAAACAGGGCAATTCACGGTTTTTGAGCTCTCCGCTTCTCTGAGTGGCATTTTACAAATACAACAATTTCAACAAACCCATTGAGGTCTCCTACGCTCTCTTGAATGCCAAACACCCAGTGAGCATTGTGCTCCAAACACTTGTCCATGCTTTCCTCCCCCTCACCCAATCACCTGCATTGCTAGTATACAAGTTGAGTTTGTCAATAACATTATATCACATATTGTTCGGGACGTAACATTGGAAATAATATCAAAATTGACAAATCCTCACAAAATATGATTAATTCAAACATGCAGCAGTGTTCTGGATTAGGTTTTCACTAAAGAAGATATACAATACTTGACAAATAGTGTTTATAAGACTTCTGCATCTCACACTAATAATAATTATTTTTTGCCATGAAAATCCAAATTACTGTCTTTCCATCCATCCATCTTCTTCTGCTCATCTGGCATCGGGTCGCGGGGGCAGCAGCTCCAGCAGGGGACCCCGAACTTCCCTTTCCCTAGTCACATCAACCAGCTCTGACTGGGGGATCCTGAGGCATTCCCAGGCCAGGTTGGAGATATGATCCCTCCACCTGGTCCTGGGTCTTCCCTGAGGCCTCCTCCCAGTTGGACGTGGCTGAAACACCTCCTTAGGAAGGCGTCCAGGAGGCATTTTCACCAGATGCCCTAACCACCTCATCTGGCTCCTTTTGACGCGAAGGAGCAGCGGCTCTACTCCGAGCTCCTCACGGATGATTGTGTTTCACACCCTATCTCTAAGGGAGACGCCAGCCACCCTCCTGAGGGAACCCATTTCAGCTGATTGTACCCTGGATCTCGTTCTTTTGGTCATGACCCAGCCTTCATGACCATAAGTGAGGGTAGGAACAAAATCTGACGTTAGATCGACAGCGTTGCCTTCTGGATCAGCTGTCTTTTCGTCACGACGATAAATTTAATGCAATACTGTGTGTTTTTCAAAAATAAATATTTCAATATTAAGTATTCAGTGGCTGTTAAACTTCAAAGAATTACGTGTATTATTTGCTTCCAAGCAAGGTGCCCTTGAGCAAAGCACCAAACCCCCAATTCTATGGGCCTCTCCTTGGCTCTTACATCTCGCATATAATGCATGTGTAGGTCTGTTTGCATGTGTGTATTTTGGGCCTTTGTGTAATGTGTGCTAGGGAAAAAACTGAATTTCACCTCGGGATTGATACGTTATGTCGGGTTCTTCTGCTACAAGCGATTAAGTGTTGCAGGGTTATTTGACAAAAATGCATGTGTTTATTTCTTTTAACATGAAATATGTGAATTTGACAACAAAACAAGTTATAAAGACACCACTGATACAATCAAGGTGTTGATTGATACAATCAACACCTTTTAAGTTGAAATGGCAAACTTGTTAGTTCATTAGTTTATGTGAACATCAAGCAGTTATGGAGCGACATTATCATCAATTTGGAGTCATGTTTCTGGGCCCCTGATGAATGCAATGGACTTATATTCACTCTACTGTTGCTCTGTTTTGGTCTCTACCTACTCCTGAGGGAAATGTGTGGATCTTTAGCTGCTAAATGCTCCACTGTGTTCAACAATTAGTCGCTAACTGTGTCTGCTTGCCATTTGGTGCTGAGCAGGTACAATTGGTTTTTAGAGCTTTCTCGCTGCCTGCTGCAGCTGTAAACGACACTATGAGAGCAGTCAGAGTGAGCCAAAACAGTAACGTTACTGGCCAGAAAGCTACACAATGAGCTGAAACTTGTCACAGAGCTTTGCAATGCTAAGGGAAGATTCAGTTTAAGTGACCCCTTTAACATTGTCATCACATTGTTTTAAAAAATATATAACTAGCCGCTTTAAGTTTGGACAAAATCTGCAAAAAATCCTGATTGTACTGTATCTTAGCTAAGTTAGTCATGAAAAGACATATTTTCTATCTGCACTGGTAGCTCTCATTTGATAACATAGATTTTCTGATACGGTGAAAAAGCACTGGCTGAATGCAAAAGAGTTGTCCTTCAATAAGACTGCAACACTCACATAATCAAATGACTTTGTGTCACCGCTGGTTTGCATGCCAAGCTGGCTGCAGACATTTAGAATAGACACAATTGGTCAAGCAACAAATACATCTAATCATGTTCTACATTCCTAACTCTGATCCTAAAGTACAACAGTGTGCTGTTCTGAGAGACAGGGGTTGCAAATTATTTGAGACCCAGTTCTTAGTGTGGCGCTGGCTCTCCTGGTGTATTGGAGGTGTGTGATAAATGAGATTCTCTAATACAGTGAGACAGTGGCATGCAATTTTAAATCCTCATATTGCAGCAACAAAGTGGACAAGTTAAGGTCTAGTGAATATTCTCATCAGTAATTGTAGTCTCCACCTATGTATAATAAATTCAGTGTGGGATACGCCTAAGCAGCATACCCGATCTCGGCATAATGTTTTCTGCATGTGCTCTCTTGCATTTAGAAACATGAATAGGAGAACCACACCGCCCATGACTCATTGTTTTAATTTAAAATGCAGTGTTGATTATTATCCATCTTGAGTTATGAAATGCTTTTACATTTATTAGAATAAACTTATTTTTCTGTCTTTTTTTGCATATTACCTTATTCATTGCTCCACAGAAAACCAGCAGGGTGCAGACATGAGCTTTCAGTAAAATGTAATCTTTATTAAAATAATCTTTCTGAGATTGAGTTTTACAGCGAACTTTATACGGTAGCAAACAATTCACAATGAATTAAGATCTCGCAAATCCCAGCACTGTTATTCCCATTCCTGCAAGCAATCACATGAACGAGGAGAAGCCGCTTTCCACGCAACTATTTCCGATGAGGTCTGACGTTCACAGCCGTACTTGTTCACGGACAGAGGAAAAAGTGGGTGTACACACTAGTTGTGCTGTGTGGCTCTACAGTGCTTTAGTTCAGATGAGCTCACTCAGCCGATGCGTACATCGTAGGATTCTACCAATTTGAGAAGACGCAAGGAGGGCGAGCAGCAGCCTGGCAGTCAGTGGAAAGAGTGGGTGCTTTTGTGCAAAGGCTGCGGACTTTCTGCTACACAAAGTAAGAGAACAGCGAAAGCATTCGTTTCTTCTTGGAAAGATACAATGGATTTTAGGTTGGCTGGATGAATGTAAACCACTCTTGTATCGCAGACTGGACTTCGGACTAAGCGACTGGGGAGAAGAAACCCACTTAAACACTCTGCTGTTCATTTTCTTTTTTTCTTTCCCCCTTGTATACAATGTCAGGATTCCGTCCATCCTACTCGGTCCAGTTCAAGCCAGGCTGCTCATTTGGAAGGACGCCAGACCTCCATTCTCTAAAATCTGCAAGTTCAGTCCAATAAATTGTGACATTGTCTTTCAGCCTTGGAATTATAAAACCAATATTCAAGAAAAGGGACGCGATATTCTTCCGGAATTTTAACGACCCATTTCCCCGCTATCCTTATAAATATGCGGTTTGGTTGGATTAGGTTGGTTTGGTCCAGCTTCACGCTTTTTTTGGCTGGAGCAGCGCTGATAGTGACTGATTATTGCTGTTGATTTTGTCCATGCAAGACTCGGGGTGGAAACATGTCTGGCCACTTCTTTGAGAGGATCACTGCTATCAGAGATGGCATTTTGGTCCAGCACTTCGATTTTCACCTCTAAAGTGCCCCGGAAAATCTTATTCATGTTCACCCTCTCCCTATCTGTCACCTACTTGTTCTATAGCTTGATGAGCTGCTACAACTCGCTGCAGTTCCCCCTGCAAGAGAACTACGCGTATCAAGGGAGGCTGGTGACAGAGGAGACAACTTTTGTGACATTGAGGGAAAAACTTTACTCCGCTTCCCAGGGCTTAACCGAGTTCACCAAGGCCGAGAGAACCACGACGGTGGGTTCCACCGTAAAGGATCATGCTGAGGCCGAACAAAGAACAGTGGAATGGATTAGGACTCAGGCGTCTCCAACTAAATCGGCGGCGGCATATCACAACACCGCGCTGGAGAAGGAGCATCAGGAATTCAGCACCACAGACAGCGAACTCAGGGTGAACTGCACCATGGATTACGGAGAGAAGAAACTTCCCCAAGCCATCATCATCGGGGTGAAGAAAGGGGGGACTAGAGCCCTGCTGGAGGCACTCAGGGTGCACCCGGACGTCAGAGCCGTTGGAAATGAGCCACATTTCTTTGACAGGAACTATGAAAAGGGGCTGGGCTGGTACCGGTGAGTTACCATTTAAGTCTCATCCAGCGCGTGCTTTGTTTTTGCCCGATTCATTGCAAATTAAAGCATACTTAAAGCTGGTGTTTTGCATTTTCCAGAGAATGCCTGTGCGTTTATATATTTCTGAATGGCTTTTTAAAGCTTTGCACATAGACACAGGTCTACATTTTCTTAGAGGTATGGAAATCCGTTTGATAGGTGATCAATCACATTGTTCGTCAAACTTAACATTGTTGCGTGGTGATGCACACTTTTTATTCTCTGTGCTTTCAGCCGCTTTACTTTATAGTCAGCTAATTTTTGATTCTGATAAAAAATAAACTCCACTCTTTTTTTGTTCACTGTGAACTGGAGTATGCATAATGGCTTAACTCAGTCCAGGAAGTTTCAACTATTTGCAAGTTCATTTGTATTTAGCACAGAGTGACATGCATGATGGCGGCCTGGAATTTGAGGAAAATCCATTCAAAATATTGAGGAGCTGTTTTTGAAAGTGGCTAGTAATTCACGTATCATTTGTAGAAATTAGTCCTTTAAGGCACTGTAATAGTAACTAAAGTTGTATACTCTTGCGTGAGTCTGAGAGGACAAATCAGCAAATGAACATAGTTGTTCAGTTTTTACCTTGTTCATGAATCATAAGGTGTATTATTATATATCAAACTGAATATGCTGAACAGGCTTGTCCATCACATATCAAGTTAGCTGAAGTTCAGAGTGTTACACAATATTGTTACACATGTAGTGACACAAATACAAACATAGGAGTGTATCGGTTTTGTTTAAAGTTATTTTATTTAAACGTCTAATTCTAAATTGTTAAGTCTCTAAACCAAAACCACATTTTGATTTACATGGTACATGAGTATTTTGAACAGAGCCATTGTGTGCTTCAACTTGGTTACCGTGTCCACCGGTAAAAGTAAATAACACTACACAAATCGCAGAGAAAAATCTTATGATGTCATTAATATAAAATGTTTTTATTTATATTAAATAATGGATATAATGTTGGTTCTTTCTAGATCCCATTTATCTGATATATTGTCTCATATTTTAGTTTATTATTCCTCGGTTTTAGTTTCCCTTACACCCTCTTTCTATATATATATATATATATATATATATATATATATATATATATATATATATATATATATATATATATACAGTAGATTTTGTAATATGCATTGGACTGCATGTCACATATATTATTTTTGGAGAACTAAAGTCTTTTTTTGGCGTTTACTTTATTTTGTTGTTATTAGTCAGCCAGTATTCTCTCCTTCACATCTGAACAGAAAATTTCTCCCATCAGTTATTAGGCCAAATTGCATATCATCTAACATGTTAAGTGCTGTATTTTCTGAAAGGGCTTTTAACTTTGTTGTGCAGCGGGTTCTCAAATAAGCGTGAATTTGGTTACACTACTGTTTAGTGATAGTTGGCATTCACTTTGAGTCAGGTTAATATGCCAGAGAAGAACTTGTCTATCATCACTTTGTTTATAGAAGAGAAAAAAAAATCAATTTGAGGGTTTATTCATGGTCAGTTGGTCATGGCACAGTTAGAAGTTCTCACATAATGATGTTTGACCAAGGGGAATTGAAGATTTTTTTTAATGAAGTCAATGAGCTGATGAGAACGACGCTGACTCACAGTCCCCTCTGTTTCTCCGTGGGTCTGTTACACTGGTGTTTGGGTTGCAGAGCATCTGCTTTCATCTTGCTGCATAGACATGGGAGCTCTCGGCTGTTCATTTAGCCTGTGTTATTGCAAGCTGTTTCATTACGCTCACGGTGAAAGGCTCATTAGACAGGAGGATGACATGCTTACATAAATAATTATAAGTGTGCTCGTGTGTTTTAGGGTCCCTGGGCAAAACAAATCCCCTAATAGAGCTTTCATTTTATATCTGCCATTGTCCGGTGTAGACCACTCACCTCAGAATGATCTGCTCAGTAGAAAGAAACATACATGTCGTCAAATTTTATGGTGAAATGGTTCAAACTTATCACAGGTTGAGCCATTTTTCAGATACCAGAGACTGATAGTAGATTTAATTCAGACCACGTATGTTTGTTTACTTCTAAATGATGCATTATACTGCATCTCTCTTCTCTGTGAGGCTCTGGCTAATGTAGACTTAATGGAAGTGAAATTATGATCAGTTACAGATGTTTGCAACCATTTGACATTGGTGTAGTTGAATGAGACCAGCAATCTCACAAAATATGATTCATAAATTTGGGCCTGTCGCAGTAACACCTGCTCCACATTTTGATGGATATGATAGACAATGGGGAATGTAACTCAAAGGCAACTTGTAAGCCCATACGTACTCAAATACATTCAGTCTCTTCTCAACACAGTGGATGCAATGATGTCTGTGTTAGCTAACTAAAAGCTTTTGATTACTTATTATACTTGTCCATTCACATATTCAAGTTTAGTGATGTTCAAATAATTGAGATTGTGGATCTGTGTTTGTGTTGTTGTTATTAGTTATTCATTTTTTGTTAGTATCTTACGATTAAGAAGAAAAGTTCCATTGAGTTTTGTGCTTTGAATTAAAGAACCTTGAAGCCATTCATTGAAAGTATACAGCGTGGATTTATTCATGCTTGCCTGGATCCATTGCCCGCTAAAGGTAATGTTTGTAGTACAGTGGAGGTAGAATGGGTAATAGTGTTAGTGTGCTTGAATAATACTCTAAAACAGACTGTATACACGTGTACGTGCTATTTTTCAGCTGAATCTTGAAGATTTAGTTGTGTCTCCTCTGTCCAAGAGTAGTATAGCAAATGATAGTTGTTGACACTTTTCTATAGGTTAGACAAAGATAAATCCAAAGATGTTGTAATTATCCTGGCAAATGTCTGAAGAGATCCAACAGTAGGACAAAAGGAAATATGTGCTCTTTCATGTAGGTAGCAGCACACGCCCCCACAGCCGCTGTGTTGGGAGGTAAAGAAAACGGCAGGCTCTCGCTAAAGTAAATACAGGCAGGTTTACATGGCTTTATATAGAGTAGTAGTCCTAATAACTGCACTTATATAAAGCTTCAATTATTCAAGAAAAAAAGAAAAAAGGTAATTTCTCTTTGCTTATAACAAAACTGCACCTGAAACATTTTCTGGGTGGTTACAATCTCTGTGTTGTTGTTAGTTTACAAGACAATGCACAGTGAATTGCCGACTAAACCACAACTGTATGACTTAAAATAAAAACTGTGTACACTTTTACATGACTAAACTTGTGTATGGTGTTTGGGCCTATGGGACCTGTTTTCAATGTTTGATAAAAGAAAAATGATGCTATTTATTATTTCTTCTAACTCAAACTTATTGGCCTTGGCTCATTTTCTGGGAAGAACATACAAAAATAACTTATTTTCAATGACTGCACATGGTACACACACACACAGAACTATTATTTAGTGAGAGTGTATTTAATTGTAGGTGCTTTGAAACTATGTTGTACTTCTGCACCTGCTATTCAAACAGAAAGTTACAAAATTGTTCCGTTGCAAGCCCTTTCACCTTTTCTGATTCACCTGAAGGGCTAAGAAATAAGCACCAATAGTGATCAAAAAACATGTTTATTTTTTTAACCTTTTTATAATTAAATGTCCTTCTCACAAAAAAAAAAAACGAAAACGAGCCTCTGACCGTAAATATGAGGATGTCAGGTATCATTGGTAGTTAAAGTAAACATCTATTAAGTATGTTTACATAAATTGTTATGGCTGCATTGATTTAAAAGCCTTATAATGTGGTGGTTCCACCAGACATGTACCAAAAATATGAACACCACACAAGGGTTATTTTGCATGCGATTGTGCTTCAAAAGTAGCACAGTTTGTTTTTACAGTTGTGTTGTTCTGTTGTAGTCAGCAGCTGGGGGGGGGGGGGGGGGTAGAAAAATTACCAAAAGCATCTCAAACTATTCAGCATAAAATGCAAAGTAGGTAATCCATGATGTACTGTATATCGGAGTACACTTTTAAGCTACTTCCTAAAAACTAATTTCAGAATGCAGAAAACAATCCTTTCAGAACTTTTGTACTTTTTTGGAGAGTTTGTTGTTCGTTTTGAAACTTAAATTTAGTCTGTAAATAATTTCTTACAGTGATGATTTTAGCCTTTTGTGAAAACACAGACTTCCAATGTCCATAAAAATGTCTGCACAAATACAGCACACATCTAATATTCACATCAGGATTCCAACTTTATTGTGGGTCTGATATGAGCCTCCAGAGGCGAGCCCAGATTGGTGATTGGTGCTGCTTTCCTGTTTTTAGTACTCTTGGACAGTTTCTCCAGTGTGTTTTGGGCTTACTTGAACAAGCAATTAGCAATGTAGTGCCATCCTCACCATACACAGAGGACATTCATCAGCCAATTGCAGTTTATAATGTTGTCTCCATTTCTGATTGAGAAGTATCAGCCACCACCTCAAAGATTTAACTTATCTGTTCTCTTGACCATGACCCAACCTGGTGCAAACGGCCATATTGGAATAGGAAACGTTTAATGCATTATGATCAATACAACAAATGTTACTCCAGCTCCTTGCCAGCATTTAAATACTTAATTGGAAAGATAATGTGTCTCATGAATTGTGTTGAAGAACATCATTGATTATCAATCATACAGTACATGAAGATTTATACCTGCTGTGGGTGACCATTCTCATGGACAGCTGTGGACACCACAGACGCACTTAGTTCTGTGTCTAGAGTCCACTTGGAGGATGTGTTCCACAGATGTGCAGTTCACCATCTACAGGAGGATGTTTCCTGCGCATGAAAATCAAATAAAAATGGCTACATCTTTGCAAGAAGAAGAAGAACTGCTTTGTCTATTGTACTTTGCACAATTACATAAAAAAAGCATACAAAGCAAGAAAGTGGTGTGTGTTGCAGTTCAATGACAAAGGGATCAAAGACGGGGAGTTGAGCATGTTGCTGAAGGAAATGCACTGTACGAGGGCTTGTTCGTTAGGTTGACTGCTTGGTATTTTTGGCATTTTTGAAAAATGCCAAAAATTGTGTATACATTAGTGCTAACAAATAAGGTTTTACAGGAGCAAGAGCCATAAAGTCATAAAGAACAACAATTAATCACAAAAATGTTGAAATGGTGTCTGTAAATCCTTGCCATAATTATTTTAGACAGGTAAGAAAACATGGCCAACAACCTTTTTGGATTACATTGGAAAGTACATATTTTAAAGCACTTTAAAATTGTATTTAACAGGCAGATTAAATGACAGTATCACTATACCACATTGTTAAACATAACACAATTTTGATTGTGTCAGATTTAGATTAATTCCAGTTGAAAAGTGTGTGAGACCAGATTAAATAATTCATCAGAGGGAGTGAGGTTTCACATCTACTGAGGTTTAATGGAATTTTGCTCTGCATTAATGGTTGAACTGGACAGTCAGCTAAGTGGGAGGAGTTATATAAGTCTTTTCCCAAAGGGTAAGAATGACTTTCTTCACACTAAAAGAACCTGGTATGGAGCAATTGTGTAATACTACTAATAATTGAATTTATGAAATAAACAAGTAAATGAGTAATATTGAATGTTGAAGTAAGAATGTGTTGTCAAACGTCTCAGTGATTAATAAGCAAAAGCTAAGATTCTTTGTGTGTTAGTACTTTTACTTAGGCTTGATCAATATTTACCAGAGGTGCAAAAGTTAAACTGTTACGAATCAAAAAATCAATACAAGAGTCTGAGACACCGCTACATTGACAGAGAACCACCGATCCAAATTCTGTGTGAGGTTCACCAACATTTCAAGTGACTCTGTCTCTGTGTCCTTGTGCTTCTGGTGTGTGTGTGTGTGTTTTTTGTGTTACAGTATGATCCCATGTGACACACAGTACCCACTTTAAAACATCCACTTTCTCAAAACAGTCCTATACATGGAAGGAAGTTGGACTCGCTGAAATCTCAACTAAGCAACTGTGTTGTGCAACAATAATTTAAAATATACTAGTGGTATTTACTTTGTCACTAATTTAAAAGGTGTGAACATATAGAATAATATGGTGCTGATGGAGAATTACCTGATGTGATCCTGTTGAATCAGCTTTGAATCACAATGAAATGTGTTGTCCATTTACAGTAATCTGAACAAGCCTGTTTATAGTTTTACACTCACTTCAAGGTACTGCAATAATTGTCCGAAAGCTATGAATTATATGTCTCTCATATCCTTCTGCTGTAAGACTTAACAGGACATAAAATTGATTCATAAACTGTTTTTCATCAAATAACTGTCACTAAGAGCATAACAGCCAGAAGAAAGGCAACACGAAATGTACAAAGTAACATTTGTCCCTTTCTGCAACAGGAGGGTAAATCCTGCATATCAAACCACAAATAGCTTATCTTTCTTTCAACAAGCTGCTAACACACTGACTCTATAAATTTGATCCAGTGTAAAAGGATTCATTGCAAAGCTCACTTGTTTATGGGGTCAACAAATCATTTATAAAAATCATAGCCACACAGTAGGGGCTGGCAGCACAAATTTAAGAGAATAATTTAGGGAGAAAAAGACGAAGGAGCAGAAGGTCAAAAACTAAACAACTTAGTTTGAGATGGTTTCATGACTTTCATCGCAATGCACAAAGTCCTGAACCTGATTTAGCTGCATTAATAAATAATACAAGTCACTTGAAATTTATTTTTCTGGTCAACATGTGACAATAGCACTGCACAGGTCTGCAATACATTTTCTGTGCATCCTTTGCCATATATGCAAAGTATTTATACATAAGTTAAGAAACGGCTGAAATTCCATGCTTTTTGGTCTAAACGTCATACCCAAATTAACAGTGGTACAGCTCCGATATACTTTGACACTCTGAGGTGTGCCGGATATCAGTGGAAAAGGTAACTCTCTCAAGTGTTAGGCTTTACTTGACACAGAGTCACTGAAGCTAGAATGGAGTGTTTTTTATTATTTCCATCCAAGTCATGCATCTGTAAAATTATTAAAATACACTGCTGTAAACACATCTGGTGAGAAAGAGACAAAGACTGTATCTCATCTGTAAAATACCACGGCAACATGTCTCAGCATACAAGTGAAAAAAGCCAGAAGCCAAAAGACTCAAAAATGGATTTTGTATGATTTTATTTTCCACACATATGTCTGTGCATTTTTCTTATTTCCATTTAAAAATGTCAAAGAAAAATACAAATCTTCTCAAACAAAAAACCACACCAATGTTACCGTTTATTTGGAAAAAAATATGAAAGGTAGTGAATAGAGAGGAAAATTATTTTTTGATCCCATTTGAAATGAGCCATGGATTGCAAATAGTATGTTCGTCAATTCAAAAGATAATTTTTCAACCAGAGAAAGTCTCAATTAGCTGTAGGTTTGTCATAGTACAACTTAGTTTTGTGTGAAACCGCTCAGTGAACTACATCTCCGGTCTCCCTCAATTTAGCTTGATGCTCAACTTGCTCGCTAGCTTACTAGCTTAGCTCTGTTCCACTTGTATAACTGCTATAAATCATCTCATGATTTGTGTGGGCTTAACTGAATCATGAGTGGCTATGCTTTCAGTTGTTTTGCCACTTGAGCGTATATTTTGATGATGTAATGCTTCAAAGTTATAAAAATGTTTATGATTGGAGGTAACAGCGACGCCACAAAGACAAAGTGTGCTATCCAAGGCACAATGAACGTTGAGAGGTTGAATCAGCTAACTATGAACAAGAACTACCACTTTACTGAGGTTTGCAAGCTGTAATATTCCTGGTATTAAAATGACACTTTAACCCAATGCAATAAAAAGCTCAACAAAAGCTGAGGAGGTGGGCTTATAAATCTTTAGAGCAGTGTTCTTATCCTCTCAGGGTTGCGTCCCTGTGCTGAGAAACAAGTCAGCAGTAGCTTCCAGCTCAGTGATGATTAGTCCCAGTAGATTATGTTTTTATTTCAGCATATGCAACTATTTTATTTCTGTTGCCGACCTTTTTAAATAATCTTTTTCGCAATGCTTTGTGAGACTTTTTAATTTTTATTTGTATGCATGTTACAGAATTAGCCTTGTCACTTCCATGGACTTTTCTCATTGTTCGAGTAGTAATGTGCTCTCATCAATGGATCCTACTCAGCTCAAGGTCATACAACAGAGTGCATTCCCTCCTCACCTTGGCAAAGAAACTGATCCTTACTTTGCCCTGTGAAAAGTCAGTGTATCATGTGTGATTCACCTGCTTTTGGACTTTGAAGGAGCAATTTGTACTGCAGGCTTTAGTGTACCTGCAACCTCCGATCATAAGAAAAGACACGGTGATAGGAGGTGTGTAATAGAGACATGGACCCACCGCCGAGGCAGCAGCAGAAAGTCTAAATCCAGCGTTTATCCCTTGTTTAGCCCGTCTTTCCATCTCTCAGCTGCTCCATGGGCAGCTTAGTCCCTGACTCCTGCCACCTGACTGGGAACCTGTGACTCCGCTCAGTGGGGAGATGGGAAAGAGCAAGTTGGGCAAGATCCCTGTGTAGGCAGGATGCCATCCCGTCCAGCTGGGCCAGAGTGCCGCTGCAGTGCCTCCCTGTCCTGCGCCTTCCTAACATGACAGAATCTGCCTACGCCTGATAAGACATCGCCAAGACTCACAAGGATGCACCTCGGAGTGCTCGGATGCCAGTGCTGCAGTTGTGGAATTAAACTTGTTTAATTAGCATCATACTCCAGCACTGTCAAGAGAGTGGACTCCTTTAGTACAGTCTTTCTTTTTGCCTACCTTCTTTCCACTTGATTAAACTCCCAAGTGTCATGGAGCTTTGAGATTCCAGTTACCACATGAGCAATCATGTTTATTTCTTGTTTCTCTGTTTGAGGATCCCTTTAGATGCAGCATAGAAGAAGAAAATTGTTCATAATATTCCACAGTCTAAAGGATTTGGTTTTACCTCACACACAGTAGGCCACCGTTTAAATCACAACCAAACACACCATACCAGTGGAATAATCAGCCACTCGTTGTTTTAAGCCTATACGTTTGTTATTCCTGTCCAACCTGTTGAATCAACAATATGATGAAATCATCTTCTTCATTAGGAAATATGTGACTTCTTATTGTAAAGAGGCACTCCTCAGTGATTATCAAACAGCTGATTGTCAAGGGTAACGGTGGAGTACAAGCAGTAAGTGCCTATTCAGACTTGAAGGTAAAACTGCATATCCACAGATTTTACTCTTGATGTAATTCTAGTTATATTGTTAATGGTCTTTTGTACATGAAAAGTGTATATGATTGTATTGGGTTACGTAAATCATTATTAGTATGCACTGCACGCATGGTGTATGTATTTACACTACTACAAAAGTTTGGGGTCACTTAGACATTTCCATTGTACTCCATTGTTGACAGAATACCAGCTGAGAACAGTTGCATTGTTTTTTTTAACCAGGGCAACAGTTTTGAGATTACATTATGTGCATACATAATTGCAAAAAGATTCTCCAATGTTTTTCTAGTTAGTTTTCTTAAAATGATATCAGATTAGTAAACAGAATGTACCTCTGGAACACTGGATGAATGGTTGCTGATTATGGGCTAGGTAGATATTGCATCAAAGATCAGCCACCCACTCAGATCCGCTGGTATTCTGTCTATAATGGAGTGGTATGGAAATTTTTAAGTGACCCCAAACTTTTGACCGGTGGTGTATGTGTTAAGGTATTCAGTGGAAATCAGTTCAATGTTGTTTATGTGCAGGGCAGTATCTGGGCATGTTGGAGCCCTAGGCCAGCATCCACTGATATATACTGTGTACACATGCAAACACAAGTCTATCCTGGTTTCAATCTTATTTTGAATATTATACCATGTAAGAAACCTGGTTATTAGTAATACCACTGTGTGGTTCCAAAATGATAAACATTAACCTGAAATCTTAAGGTGTGTGCAGGAGTGTCTGCTCAACATCTCGGACAGTTTCTGGTCATTCCTGGACACACTGTGTTATGGCTGTCCACCACATTTAATGATCCAAAATGATACGCAAGTTTATTTTCGACAGTGGGTAACACTTTAGTACTGTATTAAAGGAGTAGGTTAACATTTAAGAAAAATAAGCTTATTTGCTTCTCTGCCGAGAGTTAGATGACCTATCAGGTCTGTGAGGTGAGGAGATCTTAAAGCTACAGCCAGCAACTGGTTAGCTTAGCTTAGCACAAAGACTGGAAACAGAGAGTCCAAGGGCTACATAAGGGGTAACTTGTTTTACTCCATACAAAAACAAATGAAAACACAACAACTTTAGCACAGCTAATTAGTACAGCACTAGTACAACAAGACTATTATCCAGGTTTCATATGTTCTGCAGCAAATATCCTAATACGTTGGATCAGCACAGAGCACAGTGCTGAATTACCTTTCAGGAGGTGTTTCCTTTCAGTGGTTTTGTTTTGGCTGAATAGAGACTCCTTTTTCATTCCATTCCAGGATTACAGATTGGTCTGATCTTATTGTAGCAATCTTTATTGTAACATGGGAATTATGGAAGAAGTAATACCACTCTGTCCTTTTTGCATATGGAGAGAAAAAAAAACCTCTTGAGAAGTTAATGGGTATAGCCAATTTCATCCTGCCTTTGGTCTTGTTCAGAATTCATGTGCGTTCCTCCTCTCTCTCACTCACACACACACACACACACCCACACACACACACACACACAAACACACACACACACACACACACACGTCTTGTACTTCTGCCCTGCTGTAGCTACAATCCAATGCTTTCAAGTGGAAGTCTATTTTACTTATGGTTAGAATTTAATTCACCGTTTTTTCCCCTTTCATTGCTATGAAGTGGCCGTGTGTTATGGTTCACCATCAAGCCTCATATCCACTTTATTTTTGTGTCTATCAAAAGGGCCAGATAAATTCAGAGCAGCCCTCTCATCCATTGTTGCAAGGGATGGAAGGAGGACTTATAGGCTTGTGTTTTTGCTCCACAACACGGACAGATTGTCTGAAAATGAAAGACATGGCTTCATCTGTTAAATTATTTATTTTGGACCCAAAATAAAGTATTAACTAAAGTTATTTATGCTCAAAGGGATTCAGCTCTCCCAAAAGAATATTAGCATGCAACAGAATTGCTGTGATGTGCTTTCTAGTCTGGAGGAACAATGATTCTGTTTCGGCAGAATTCTGGTTTACAGACGTCTTTAAATCTCTGCAAATAAGACTACCTTGGGACAAATACGCATGTCAATCACACTTGTCAAGATTCCAATTTTCCTTCCACATCTCCTGGAGCACTTGTGCTGCTTATGCTTCTTATTGGCTGCGAGGGATGTGGTCTCATGACACAAACTGATGCATTTGTTCAGTCAAAGAGAAAACCCTGACAGGAATGGTCATGGAGCCAAGATACAGAGACTGCTGGGAGTGTGTTTCAAATGTGTGTCCACAAGCTGATAGGTGCCTCTGTGGTGTGTTATGCTGAGAGATTATGGGGAATGGAAATGTTGGCTTTTCCCACAAGTATGAATAGGCATTATCATATAACCATTATGCAGTCAACGTATGCAGCAATATATGCAGCATATGGCCTTTTTTGATCAAGAAAGCCTTGGACATTTTGAGAAAGCACAGCAATTAGCATCTAACTCTTGTCGCTAAACATTGATGCCATTTCAGCCCATTTTTCAAGCAATTATCATTTATTTCAAGGATTCGATGAAATGAAAAGTTAGGAGCAGTAATGGAGGCAATCTTTGGGGCCAAATGCATCTTCTGCTCTTCGCCGCATCTACAGTTCAGCAACAACCTGACAGATTTAATTCAATTATGGCTGTGTGATGTGTTGAGACTCTGGAGGTGTGAGCTAATTCCTCTGTTTACACCCCTGAGTCACTGTCACAAACAAAGACAAACACATTCATTGGCTTCCAGGATCTTGTTTGCTGTGATTGTCTCGTCGCCTTTGAAGCTTCTCATCGCTTTATGTTGTTTACTTATCCATGCTCTTTCTTTCCCTCAAATTACCATGGGGTATTCAGCTTGAATAATTTTAGCACCGTGTAAAACATTGTATGAGCTAAGTATTAGATTTTGTAGCTGTGTAGATTGAATTATTACTTTATGTTATCACCATTATTATTACTTCAACTTTGTTGCACTCAACACACATTTTACATCCAGCTGGATTGACAGAACCTTCGATCATTGAAATCCTGATTCCATTACTCTGTGATGAAACACATTGCCAATGTCTTTGCCACCAGGACTCTCAGATCATTGGGTATGTTGGAAGTCATTAACAAAGGCTGTGACATTTACCAAACTCCCCTGAGACTTGGATTAAGACAATGAATTGCAAAAGGATGCTTTTAGGGATTATGTTAATTGATAATGGCTGTATGAGGAAGCCATTGTTTTTCCTGGACAAATTGAATTATTGGCATTAGATTAAGGAGAGAGTTGATGTGTTCTGTCCTTCCAATAAATTTGATACCTGCTCCCAACCATAAACTTTTCAATTGTGAGGACTATGTGTGATGTCTCCTATATGCATAACGCATCCACAAAACACACAATAAAATCAGCAATTAATTGTGATTCAGACAAAAAGAAAAAATCTTACCACTTTTAGTTGAAATTCAATTCAATTTTCAAAATAGTACTCTAAATATGTTGGTAGTACTGCTCAAGGGCTAATGTATAGTTTTTGGTTTGCCTTCACATTCTCTGTTCATTCTGTTGTTGTAATACCAACATTTACAAACCTTGTTGGCCAAAGTGACATTTAATTTGTATACATATAAAAATAAAAATGTCAATTTAGGCTATAACGATTTGGAAAATAAAACCAAAATCACGACACTAAGCTCCACGTGTCGCAGTGGGAGAAGGCAGTTTCAGGACACACCCCTTCCAACTCCAGAGATATCCTTCCCATCCAGATCCAGTGCTACCACATCTTTAAATTACTAGTAGTCCTTTTGGTGCTTTATTACTGTGACTTCCATAGTGACTATGCCACAAGCCCAAAATGAATAAAACAAAACAAAAAACAGAACAACAAAGATTCAAAGGACTCTTAAAAGTTTACATTTTGCGGACAAATGACCAATGTCAGTGTGGATCATACCTGTAACTCTAACGCCAACCTTTAGGGTGATCTTTACCAAATCTTACCAAGTTGTTTTTTAAACTTCACCACACCTTAAAAAAGGGTACTGCACCAATATAGTATAATACTTCCATAACATGCAGCAAAGATAATAGTGTACAGTTGTTTTTGCTTATTTCTAATTATATTGATTGTCAAAGTATTTGTTGATATATACAAATTGTAGTCCATGTGTCGCTTTTAGCCCATTCAGTCTTTTTTGTGCTGCCACTAGAAATTGCAAAATTGGGAAATCCAATACACAAGGGGCTTCATTGATACGTTGCTTGTTTATTTTATATTCTGTTGGGAGTTAAGGGATACCAACAGACAAAAAAACATACCTGACTTCTGTGTGTATTTTTCCACAAGTTACGGTGTGTGAACTGCACTTGGTTATTCATTCCATGCATTTTAAGTACGCCGATTGCAAATCTCCCAATAGTCGCCCTCTGTTGTAATCAACCTCTAGTTTCTGTCATGTCTACAAGACAGGGGGAGGCAGATCCGAAGTATGAATTGATTTTTGAATGAGCATACATTTACTTTTAAACACCTGCAGAACCAACTGGGCCTGTGCTGCACCTCAAACTATTAAGCTATCTTAATTGATTTGAGTAATGAACAAGGACATGCTTTCTGTCTTTTGACTCAAGGTCACTTTGCCATCACAGTGTTAAGCTGTGTCCTCTGGTCTTCATAAAGGACCAACTCACCATGAAAATGTATCTGGGCCGAGGTGAGAAGGTAGCTGCTGTAACTAATGGGTTTATTTAATTCAATTTATTGCTTCAGCCTCTGCATCATATGAGACATGCTGGTCACTGTAAGATTGAGGTTTCTTCATGAAAGAAAGAGAGATTAACCCTCTTTTCAAAAGGCCAGAATACACTCTCATGTCATGCTGGATTTTCGTGCCTAGATAGTTGGATGTATAAATCTTCAGAACCAAATGAATATAGGTTTGTGGTAAAATGGTGCTCTCAAGCTTATTACGTACAAGCCTTCTAATCAGCGTCACGCTGTGGCTGTGCTCGCCGGGCTGGGATCCTGTAATAAATGAGGGCTTTGTCAACATGTCCATTGTTGGGTGGGGGGAATAAGTGTCTCTTGATATCTATGTGAAAGCCAAAAGGCATATTTTCCAAGCAAATGTTTAGCATTCACTGCAATCTTTACCATCTATTATGTATTTCTATGGATTAAGGATGACATTCTGTTTTCCCCCTCAGCATATTGTAATAATTAATTCATCCTTAATACTATTATGTTGGCTACATGTCAGACCATATCTGCCTCTTCACACATTGTCTCCAATTAACATTTTCCAAATTTCTGATGCAATCTGTAGAATACAAATGAAGGCGGCCCAGCAGCTGCAGGCTCTGTTGTCTCAGCTCAGAGCAAATTCTCTTAAATTTGTTTTGTAATACACCTCATTTTTACAGGAATAAACTAGTACGCTCTGCACATTGGGTAAACTCAACAAAGGCTTCAGGGTTTAGAAAATGAATGTGCCATGACAATTAGTTAAGCAACGGAGCAATGCTAGAGGAGGGAATTTCACACCTTGAGTTTAATAATATATATAGTGTAATATGCCTCGGTTGTACTGTGCAGATGTTTCTTGGTGGATCATCACATATTGGCACAATGGCAGCTACTTATATAAAAAATATCTTTAGTTGTGAGGATATGGTCAATCTACCATGTTTGTATGCATTTCTCATGTATAGTATAGCCATGTTTCTAGGATGTTTGCACTGACTGTACTTTAATACTTTAATTGTATGTGGTTTGAAGAGTTGGGAGTATTCTTTTGTTACACAATTCAGAAATGCCTTGGTTTACACATTTAAAAAAAACAAAAAAATACAAGTGAACCAGAGAGGATTAATGCTTTCTGTAAATTCCTCAACAACAACTTAACATATGAAGTATGTATGGCATTCTAAACCACCTTAACAGCAAATACCTTGTAACAAGATGTTCAATGCACCATTATTTTAATTCCAAACCTATTTGCTACTCTGGTCTTAAGGACACAGAGCACCTGCCAGGTAGTTGATTGCAGGTAATTGCCTTCACCTGGCGTCCCAAGTGTAAACCACTTCCTGATTACATGCTCAGAGTGAAAACCAGCAGGCCTTTAGGTCCAAAAGGGCTTGGATTTAGAACTAGCGCCTTAAACACTAGTCTACTTTCAAATCCATCTACTCTAATTGCTCTCCAGCAATTCAGCAAATGTTTTCTTTAAAAAAAAACATATTTAGTGTGACAGTTCTTCATTGTTCTGCAGCCAGAACAATGGCAACAACAAATCTATTCTAGTTCACAGAGGAATGTCTGAATAGGTGTGCTTGGAAATTATTCTGACTTATAATGAGACAGTGAGTTGCACAGACACTTTGAGAGGCAATGCCCCCTGCACTGTATAAGTGCTAACCCACAGAGTCAGATATAGCAATTTTTTTCCATGACTTCATTGCTTTTTGTTTCCCAAGTTTTTTTTTGACTTGTGAAAGCTCACCATGTGAAAAGCACTACAATGTCCACCGCATGTTCTGTCAATTTTTGAAAGTTTGCAGAGAAGTCTTACAGCAGAAATTAATGTAATCACGCAGCTTCCTGTTGTTTTGGCTCAATTAAAAGAAAAAGAAAGTCTGAGTATATAAAACCGAAAAATGTCTCCCACCACCAACTAATGTATGTGTTAGAATATCTGTGACTGGAGTTTGGGGAATGATTGTTTTAAAAGGAGTGAAGAGTTTGCCGTTTTCTTTATGAACAAAGTGTGGTATATGTGGACAAGTGATAAAAAATAATTGTATCTAGCATCTACACAAAACTAGTTTCTCTTCATTTTTGAGCAAAATAATGGAATCTCTGTTAAATGTTGAACACAGTGCCCCTTTCTAAAGTCGACCATTATTAACCACAAATGTTGGACATCCTTCAAACATTGAATGTATAATTTCTTACTTCTTAAATGGATGAACACATTCATGTGCATATTTATCATGGACAATCAAGTACTTAAGACCACATTTTGTCATGTTCCACAGCACCTCCATTAAGCCAATAAATTTGCATTTAATTGTTCTAGATATTTATCTTCACTGAAGTTTACAATATATGCAATTTCCTATAACATGCCTCACACACAGTTTGGATTTGTAGATTGAAGATTGTTGATAGGCAAACCGTAGAGCTGCACAATTTCCCTGTTTACCCAAGGAAATTCAAAAAGCTGATTAAGTGTCACTGTGGCAATGAACTTTGCATATAGACTGTTGGATATGAACTTAAATATACCGAGCATATATACATGAGCTTTAAAGGGTTATGGCAGAGTGTGTGAGTTACAGTGTATAGGCTTGTGCAATCATTGTGAGATAACAGACAGATGAAGTAGAAATGAGTAGGACCAAGAAGCTGTTTGGCTATGTTTAGGCTCCATCTAAACACTGTTTTCTTTGTGTTTAGCGACAGCCCTGGGGAACTAAATGACGTGACGCATGGTCTTGGCGATAATTACTATTAAGTCTGTGAGAGGAAGAAGTTGGGGAGCAGATGGTTGCTGGGTGTGTACGCACTACTGCTGGCATTTGACCAAGTTATCACAACGTCACTGTGAAGTTTTAACAACTGAAAAATTCATTTTGGGGCATTTTGTGATCTTTGGGGAAATTTGATGAGAAATGACAATATGTTTACTCAATAGGGCTGCCAGTTTTTGAAAAATGTGTGGATCTTTGTTATCATGATGTTTTTATTAAAATGTTAGAATACTCTCAAGAGTTTTCTTCCTTGTTAGTTATCGCCAATTTGACCTGAGACCTGCTTATGCTACCAATTAAAACATGGTCAACAGGCCTAACAAGCACAAAATTTCAGACTGAGATCCTTTACACAATGGCTCAGTTCTATATTCAGTGTTTGAATATGCAAAAAATAAGTCTCATATTTGACAAGGTGTTTTGGCCCTCCTTTGTGAAGGCCATCTGAATGCTCTTACTCCTGCCCAGAGGATTGCGACAAGAGCTATGAGTTAGGATACAAGAGAGCAGCCTTCCAGGAAGCCATGCAGCTGAAAGGTGTTGCTAACTCCGCCCATAAATCTGCCTGTGTTCCGTGCGGCGCATTCACACAGTATAAGCGAAATCTGTATTTTACTGGAATTTACTGATATTATCATCATGGCTCTGTCAAAACTTTCCTTTATAATTACCAACGCTGCAAATATGACCCAAAATCACAGAGCTACCGATTTGCACGGGATTAATAATTTCACACAATCTCTGTGTTTAGCAAAAAATTGTATGTAATTTGCCTTAACCTAGTGCTGAACTCATCTCAAAATGTTCACCTTTTCAATGAAATATCACAACACTTATGAACTGGCTGAAACGTGCGCTTTAAACACAGGGTTAACATTAAATCAACGTGAAATAGAACTGCTAGGTAAGGTTTAGGCAAGAAAACCACTTGCTTAGAGTTAGAATAATCTGATTCGACATTCAACAATTCACTTTGTGTTGGCATTCTTAATTCCAGTGGATTTACGAGGACTATGGTTAACTGCTCCTCAGATGTCTGCAGGGTAAATCCAGACAGCTAAACTGTCTGTCCAATCTGAGTTTTCTGTTGCACAACTAAAACAACTTTTGAACGAGCATGTTCCACCAAAACAAGTTCCGTCCCGAGGCTAATTTGCAGAGGCGCCGTTATTTTGTCCCTCCAAGATAATTGTGATTGGTTCAAAGAAACACCAGTTCACTTAACAAACGAACGAAAGAAGGCAATATGCAAATCCACTGCTACATAAGGGGAACAGCTTTTCTTATTAAGGCAGTTTTAATGTATCTTAGCACTCAGATGGGAAAAAAGTTTCTTTGTGTTAAATGATGCCTAACTTTTAACATTTGAGAATGAATAGTTAGCATCTGTTGCCTATTTACTGAAACATTATGGCTTCCTCTGTATGAGAGAAGCTTCTGGGTGTGATTTCATCCTCATCTCTGCTAGTGTTGTGGTTTGTATGTTTTAGAGAAGGTTCAGTGCCTTAGCTGGCCTCTTTATTACTGCAGTCCCTAATGCCTTGATTTAATGCATTCTCAGAGGTCAGATATTGTGCTGGCAGCCACAGACCATTTCCTTCAACACCGCCCCATTAATAACAGCAAATAAATCAGGGCACATTGTGAATTTCTTTACTTGCATAATAAAAGCTATTTGTAAGTGCTATGGGGACATCTTTATTGCATCAAGGAGGTAAATTGCAGAACACTGATCTGTTTACACCTCAATCCCAAGTCCGAAACGTGTGGTCCATGTCCAAATTAATTAAAAGGTACAACTCCCTGTAGGATGCCTACATTTGCATTTCATTAAAAATTCTCAGTGGTCTTCTAAATTGATTTCTGTAAGATTCATAAGACCATATAATGTTCACTCACTGTAAAATCTTCAACAACTTATTCTCACATTTTCTTTGTTTTAGGTCACTTCAGACAAACATACACATCATATCAAGGCTTTGATGTAAAGTTTGTAGCATTACTAAGGTGATGAAGTCAATTTGCTTATTTGGAGCCCAGTATTTGTATCTAACCTGCTTAAAATGAACAAAGGGTTAAATGAGTCTCTCAGTCTTCTCAGCGAGCAGTACGTTTCCAGAGATTTAGCTTTGCAGCAGCCTGTTTTCTGCACGTGTGCATATCAGATTGTGTTCCATCATTCAAAGATACGGATGTGGACAGAGAGAAGTATTATTGTTGTCAGCCTGTGTTTACCTCAATTTGGCCCTACCTAATCAACGTTACCCAGCAAGCAACCTTTCATTTTATCCAAAAGCAAATGTGCCATCAAAACCCTCATGTTTCTTTTGAGATTAGAATTTGAATAATGCCAAACATCTTGGATTGTTGGCCTTAACAAACTGTTTGTAGCACACTGGATCTTGTGTCCCACTGTATCTTTACATGACTAAAAATAGTAATAATGGACCACCAGACAACTGATTGAGAATTGGCTTAATGATGCAAGACTATTTCCCAAACTTATATCTGAGTGACTCATATTTGGCCAGAAAGCCAGTGCTAGCTGGGGTTATAAAACCCAACTTTGCCTTATGGAAGGGTAGAAATTTATAGCAAATGTTTAATCACTGAGGTTAAGGTCTACATGTGCAAGTGCAAGATATATTCATATTTCCGTCCTAGTTACATCGGGGATGTTAACCTTTGGGCAAGGTTTCTGTCTGGGCTTGTGCTTTACAGAATTGCCTGAGACTAAACATATAACTAAATGGATAAAGATTAAAAAACATGCACAGGACACTGGTTCTGTGCTTACATAGTCATCTACATTGTTTGTGTACCATTGATCTCCCACAGCCTTCTCCACTTCAATTTTCAGATGAAAGCATGAATTGCTCCGGGCTACTGTCATGCAACAACGACTCATACTGCCCATACTGTAACAGAGCATATTCACATAACTGTTCCCTGAGAGTAAAAGAATCAGTCTAGAAGAACAAAAAAATACATAGGACACCACTGCTTATGGTTGGAGAGATTTCATTATTCATAATTATGCAGTAGAAATACATTTTGCCTAGAGTAGATATTAATTTCAACCTCTTCTCTTCTGAAGTAATCAAAGACTCTGAATTAATTACATTAAACGGGCTCAAAGCAATGTTGGGTGACGTTACTTGAAAATGCTTCTTGTTCTTCTTCTTGTTGACGTTCTATTGTATTTCCAAACAAAACAAGACTAGCTTGCCCCTCCCTCCTCCTCATCCAGTCCC